>NC_137063.1:14386221-14866221 GCF_032717465.1 Coenobita brevimanus
TTATTGTTGCCCCCCCTCCCTCTCTCTATAGGTTAAGCCGCTAATATTTGCCTGAGCTGGGGCGTTTGTTTACAGTTCAAGAATTAGTTTGTGGAGCCTAAGAGGATTTGGCTTGGTTACGGTGCTATGAGAGAGAGAGAGAGAGAGAGAGAGAGAGAGAGAGAGAGAAGGGTGTAGGTGGGGGGGGGAAGAGAAATGGAAGAATGATTAGAGAGGCTGAAGGGGAAGATGGATGAAAGGAAAGAAAAGAAGGGGAGAGGGGAGGAGGAAATCCAAGGATGAAATTGTATACAAACTCAAAAGGAGAGAACTGGAATAGAAGAAATGCCAAGTATAGTGAAAATATGAGAGAACAGATGTTGAATGATTTTAGTGGATATGGGAATGAAAGAGAAGTATTGTGATGGAAAACAATTAATAATAAAAATGTTAAGAGCAATAATAAAGAAATTGATAACATGAACAAGATTTTGGAGGTTTTGTTGAATATGTAAATGAAAAAGAAATTTTTTTTGAAGGAACGAACCTGGTCACGATAAATATACAAGCTAAAAGGGGAATGCTAAATGGATGAATTTTAAGAAGGAGACTTGAAAAGTAACTTGAATGAGTTTGGTAGATACGTGGTTAAAAACGAAACATTTATGAAGCAACGGAGCAAGCCATGATAGCCAGAAATTTTATATGAATACATCTTAACGTGAAACTAACCACATGGAATTTATCACACAGAAAAATATAAAATAACGAGGAAAAAAACGAGTTGATATGAATGAATGATACAAATGAAGAAGTGAAGGTGAGCAGGAAGGCAGGGATAAAATTGTTTTCAAACTGAAGTAAAGAAAACTATACGGAGGATATGTTAAGATTATTTCTCTGACAGTAGCAACAACTTTCAAATTATACTCTTCCTAATGACATTTTTTTGTTTTGTTTTTTCATAAGCTGAGTGAGCCTAAGCAACATGAGTGTTAACACGTCACTTAAATCTCTCAAGATCACTGAATGAGGACAAAATAACATTGTCTTATTTAATGCAACAAAAGCCAAATGTATCCAGCTTACTGTGAGACAGGTTTTGCCTGTTTTCCATATTACCTTCAGTACAACCAATACTTCTATATCTAAATGAATTGAAATTCCCGGTATTTCGCTTAACAATATCCTCATTTGGACCTCTCATGTTAGATTACTTGCTAAAACTGCCTCAAATAAACAGAATCCGCGATTTCTTCGCGAGGAGCAGTTAGCTATAATTTACAAGAGTGATGTGCTCTCTCAGTTCCAATATTGCTCACTCTTGTGGTGTGGATGTGGAGAGGCTGCACTAAAATAGCTGGACAAAATTCAAAACAAAGCTATAAGAATAATTAATACCCCAGCAATTACAAATTACCTTCCCTACGAGGAAGACGAAATGTTGCCACCTTGCATAATGTTACAGATACTTTTATGGCTAATGCTCAGATGAAGTTGCATCCATTGTGCCACCTCTCCACGCCTTCCCCCGTGCCACACAGGCATCTGGTAGTTCTCATGACTGGACCCTCACACTGTCATATTGCAGAACTTCTGCCTATCTGACTTCATTTATTCCTAGAATTACTTCTCTTTGGAGCTTGCTTCCTCAGATTAGTTTCTCCCTAAACTTCAAACTACAACAGCTCAAGTCCAACTGTCATATACCGATTTTTGAAAGCAGATGACACCAGTAGTTTGGTGCTGTGTGTGTGTGTGTGTGTGTGTGTGTGTGTGTGTGTGTGTGTGTGTGTGTGTGTGTGTGTGTGTGTGTGTGTGTGTGTGTGTGTGTTTTGATTTTCCTTCCTCTGTTAATCTTCGATAAAAAAAAAAGAATTTAGTTTTCTCTTTCAACTGACTCCAGGTTTTATTCAGTCATGAAAGAAACTGTTTTGATAAACCCAATGATATTTACAGTAGGGTACAGAATAAATGAATAGAAAAATTGAATATAGTGAAGAAACGAAAACGATTAAGTAAGCTGGGATAAAACTCTAAAGTTTTGCTGACCATGAAAGTATTACCTGTATTAACATTCATTGTTAAATGCCTTATTTAACGAAATCATTAAGTATTTGTTGAAATTTATATGCGAGAGAAGACACGACCAAGTGAAAGTAACCTTTAAAAAAATCTCTGGTATTCGTCTGAATGGAATAATTGAGTACATTTATGACAGTGAAAAGGTCATAAGAACTTGCTGTAAACTTTGAATTCCAAACGATTTATAGGCTTAACAAAATCATCTAGTGTTAGCCTAGACCAGATTTTTTATTTTCTTTCCAGTAGAACGAGTAGTCTTTCTGATATCACGATTTGTGTCAGCTGAAATCATCTTAGGTTACGGAACATATATTACACAAGTAAATTTGTAGCAACTGAACACTTAATTTACGATATTTCTATATCCCTGTGAGTAGGCTACTAAGATTTCCCCAAGTTGAAGACAATTGTTTGATGTTAGACTGGATGAAATTACCAGGTACAGTATTTAAACAATCGAAATAATTAGTTATAATAATAATAATAATAATAATAATAATTATTATTATTATTATTATTATTATTATTATTATTACTGTATTAAAGTTGTGTGCTGCTGCTGCTGATGATGATGATGGTAATGATTATGATGAACAATATGTTATAACAGTTACTGTTATAGCAACAGATTGTGATGATGATGATGATGAAGATGATGATGAGTAGATGGAGGATGATGGATCTACTGTTGTAGAATCTGTCATAACAACAAGAGTGACAGTAACAGCATGGTAGTAACAGTGGAATCGATGATGATGATGATGATAATGATGATGATGATGATGATGTTAACAGTGAAGGCAACAGCACTGTAGTGGTAGTGGCATGGCTGGTGGTCTCTGTCTGTCTATTGCCAGACACCTTAATCCCATTGGCCACAAACAAATCGCCTCCATGTCGCCCTATCCCTCACCATTTCACTGTCCTCCCCGAGCTCACACACCCCTCTCTCATATACGTCTCCACTCCATGCCTCCGTCTCATCCTCGGCCTCCCCCTCCCTCTCCCCCCCTCCACCTCACTATCCACAAGCACTACAGCCTTAGCACCGTCATGCATACTCTTCACTGCATTCAGCAACTTTCCATTACTCCATATATTATTAGTATTTTCCACTTTCCTTGTCTATCCACTCTGTCATATGCTTTCTCCAAATCCATGAAGGTCGCATGGTGGTGATGAGGGATATTTCGGTTAAGTAGCCGTCATATTAGCAGCTTAAAAACGACATCATGGTAGTAGTAGTGGAACTGGTGGTGATGGTGATGGATGCTTCGAGCTCCATACCATGTTGTATTTAGCCTCCTTTCCTTTTCCTAAAAGTTTGGCAATATACCTTGTCTTATGTACCATTTCTCCTTAACCCGTACCGTGCTGGGCAAAAAATTAAACTGATACCCCTCTATGTCGGCCAATTTTGGATTTTTTTTCTGGGTAAATGGGCTTAATACATCAATATAAGATCCCTGACACTCGTAATAAAAGTAATCACTAAAGCCAGATAATTGAATCGAATAGGTTGGTGCCACTCTACCTATGAAATCTTCGAGGTTACGGAAAGAGTAAAGCGTTTGGCTGTGAGCTTTTGAACCGATTTTGGAATTATTTTTTAATGACTAAATGGGCTTCATACATCAATATAGGATCCCTGGCACTAATAAAAGTAATCACCAAAGCCAGAAAGTTGGTTGAATCGAGTCAGATTGGTGCCACTCTACCTCTGAAATCTTAGAGGTTACGGAGAGAGCTGTGCGTCTGTGAGCTTGTGAACTGAGTTTGGATTATTTTTGTGGGTAAATGGGCGTAATACATCAATATGAGATCCCTGGCATTAATAAAAATAATCACCAAGGCCAGAAAATAGGTTGAAATCGAGTCAGGTTGGTGCCACTTGACCTGTGAAATCTTCAAGGTTACTGACAGAGCTGAGCGGCGCTGAGCCTGTGAAGACTCACTCGCCTCCCACGCAACTAAATCAGTGTTGTAAGCGTAGCGGAGTAATGTCTGAAGTTAGGGAGATGCGTTATTACCTTCCATTTTACTTAGGTTCTTGCAATGACTTCTCAATGCTGCAGGACGTAGATCTACATCACCGGCGTTTTTGAAGAGGACATAAATCTACGTTGCTAACACAGTACGGGTTAAGCCTGGTGCTGTGTCTTGAAAATGAAATATTTCAGACACTATTTTCTGGGGAGAGGAGGGAATTTAAGCGTTTTAAAGGCTTTCATGGGGTCAAATATTAAACCATATATCTATCTGTCTCGATCTACCTATCTTTCTATCAGTCTATCTATCTATCTATTTGTCTGTCTGTCTCTATCTCTATCTATCTATCTGTCTATCTGTCTGTCTATCTATCTATTATCTATCTATCTATATTTAAGTCAATTTATGTATGTGTGTCTGTCAGTGGGTTTGTTCGTTTTTTTCTTTTTTCATGAGAACAATAATGCATATCGACTCAACTCTATTTCCGGTAGGTCGGAATAAGTCCAGGAAGTGTAAGAATAATAGAAAAAGATTTGTGATCGCATGCGACGCGACACACCGAAATTGTTAGGAATCACGACACGCAAGAATGGTTGTGAATGCATTTGTCTGTTTCTTTCACAAAACCGGTAATGCATACTGATATAAAATTCATTTGGTTGGGGTAAGTCCAGGGAGTGTCAGAGAAAAAAATGGCGAACCTGCGCTATGCGACAATGCAAAACTGTTGGAAATTGCGACATGCGAAAAGATGTGAATATCAGTTTTTCGTCTTTCTGGTCAGAATTGGTTAATGTGGGTTCAATAACGGTATGGAAACAAAGATAATGGTATTAACAAACATCATGTGGTGGAAAAGCTATTGGTTAGTCACGCAAATTTTTGTGAGTTAGAAATATATATAGATAGATAGACATTTGCACAATACCAGAACAGATGAATGAAAAACAAAAGAATAAAAATAAATCGATACACCTGAATATAGGTTTCCTCCATTCATAAGAAAAATCTGTAATAGTTGGACTTGAACAAAGGTAGGTTGAGGTTTCGAGGGAAACCACGCTGAGGAAGAGAGTTTCAATGACATGCAGCTCAAAGAATAATAGAATTTTGATAGGTAGAAGTTCTACAATATGGCAGTATGACAGTCCTGTCAGGAGCGCTACCAGCTGCCCGTGCGGCACTGGGGAAGACGTGGAGAAGTGGCACATTGGATGCAACTTCGTCTGTGCATTTGCCATAAAAGTATCTGTAACATATTGCATTGGAGGCAACATTCCTTGTAGGGGAGGTGGTTCATTTGTAACTGTAGTGTTATCACTCATTCTAACAGCTTTGTTCTGAATTTTGTCAAGCATTTTTAGTGCAACCTCTTCACATCCATTCCACAAGGGTGAACAATATTTAATCTGAGAGCACACATGACTCTCGTAAATTTTGGCTAATTGCTCATCAATGAAGAAGTTAAGGACTCAATACAATAATCCAACTTTCTTTGTAGCGGGTTTCTAACATGAGAGATCCAGCTGATGGCATTGTTAAGTGAAACATCGAGAATTTTAATACTTTTAGAGATAGGAATATTAGTAGCATTGAGGGTAACGTAGGAGTCAGGCAACATCTGTATATTAGTAAACTGTATATACCGGTTTTTGGTTTTCCCAGAGTTTAATGATACAATGTTTTTGTGTCCCCATTTAGTGATTTTGATTTGTGGAAATTGCTGTACTGAGTTGTGAGTTATATATATTAAACTTTATGAATGAGTGTTTAAGTGTAAATGAACTGCGAAGTGTTGAGACGTCTGTGTGTGAGTGAATGGGATTATGGGTGACATAAGAGATCACTGATATCAGTTAGGAATAGGGTTGGCGCTAGAACTGATCCTTGTGGCACACCGGCATTAATCAATTTGGAATTGGAATGTAAATCATCTAATTTTACTCTTATCTCTCTGTTGCTGAGATATGAGGAAATCATAGGAGCAAAAGATGATAGGCCATAGCAAGGGATTTTGGATAGCAGGGACCAGTCCCATACTCTGTGAAGAGCTTTAAAAATATCAATGGTTACTGCATGAATTTCTCCCTGTTGGTCAATGGATTGATGGATGGTATGATATGAGTCAAGAGACTGAGTATATCAACAGTGGATCTTTAGTGACGAAAACCATGTTGTCTATCTCTGATTAAGTTGTTGAATTCAAGGTGTTTAACAATGTACTTATTAATTACAGTCCGAAATACTGTACAAAGAGATGTAATAGCTATTGCTCTATAATCAGAGGAGTCAGAGGAATTTCCATTCTTCGGAAATGGGTGGGTGTTGGCTTCTTTCCAAAAATTAGGGATTGAAGAAATATGTATGCACAGTCTGAAAATTTGAACTAGAACAGAAATTAAGTTCTGGTGAACACTTTTTCAAAACAATTGGGAGAATTCCATTTAGACCTGGAGCATTATTGGTTGGTACATTGTGTTGTTGAGTGAAGACGAAGGGGAGCTGCAAGGCTTGGTGGATGAGTTTGGGAGAATGTGCAAGAAACGGAATCTAAGGGTGAATGTAGGGAAGAGTAAAGTGATGGTCTTTGAGAGAGGTGAAGTCAGTGAATGTACAGCGAGGTTGGATGGTGAGGAACTGGAAAATGTGAGTACGTTTAAGTACTTAGGTAGTGTGATGAGTAAGGATGGAGGTTTGGAGGGCGAAGTGCTTGAAAGGGTACAGCAGGGAAGAAAGGTTGCTGGTTTCTTGAAAGCAGTGATAAGAAACAGGGAAGTGAGCATGGAAGTGAAAAAGCTACTACATGACAGTATTGTGATACCAACTCTAACGTATGGAAGTGAAGCTTGGACATTGTTGGAAGGACACAAGTCGAGAGTGAGAGCAGTTGAAATGAGTTATTTAAGAGGAGCCTGTGGAGTCACATGGAGAGACAGGCTGACGAATGAGGATATAAAGGAGCGTTGTGGTGTGGATGTGGATGTGATAGGAAGTGTTATGAGGAACACACTGAGGTGGTTTGGCCATGTGGAGAGGATGGAGGGTGAGAGACTGACGAAGAGAGTGTATGTGAGTGAGGTGGAGGGGGGAAGAGGGAGGTGGAGGCCGAGGATGAGATGGAGGGATGGGGTGGAGAGGTATATGAGAGAGGGGGGTGTGAGTTGGGAGCAGGGCAGTGAAATGGAGGGGGACAGGACGACGTGGAGGCGATTTGTTTGTGGCCACCCCAAACGGGATTGATGCGTCTGGCTATAGATAGATAGATAGACATTGTCTAGAATGGATTTTACGTATCAAGTCTGTATCTTAAGTGGAACTATTTTGGAAGAGTCTTGTTTTAGTACAGGGACATTCTGGTTGACTTCCTTTAAGATAGAAAATCTGGCAAATGTACTGGCAAGGATGTTCGCTTTACGACGCAGGTGATTTATAGTGTTACCATCAGATTTTAGTTGGGATATATATATATATATATATATATATATATATATATATGTGACATGTCGCCGGGTCTTCTGGTAGATCAGTAAAGTCTGATTTTTATGAAATTCAAATCCTTAAATTGTTCCCTGCCCCAGCCGGGATTTGAACCTGGGTCCGGTAGGACTGCAGGCCACCTCTCTACCGATTGAGCCACCGCCTTCTCCAGTAGAAAGAGAGATTGAATATATTCTGACTCATTACTAACTTCCTTAAAATTTATGACGAAATTCCATTTTTTACTGAAATTATTCTATAACAAAATTAATGCAAGATAATTATTGTATCACTTTTGGCAAATCACATTTTTTTCCTCATTATAAATAATCATTGGTCTGCCGATAATAGAGGCTTACGTTCCCCTCGCCACCACCCTCCCAAATCGGGCAGGATATGTTTTGCATTGCATGAACAGTTGAGTTTAAAGAAAAAAAAAAAGTTTATTTACTCTTAGTACGTCCATTTTTTCAGGTGTTACCCGAACCACATGGTATCGAACTCTCCAGCCAAATATGGTGTTCCTTCCTGAGTGACAGTACATTTGCTGTTGTCGGGGGTCTTATTATTCATTCGTTCATTCATTCATTGCCAGACGCCATGTATCCCAAACGGGGTGGCCAAGGGCTTAGAGTTAATTGTTTTACAGGGAGTGGCACTAATCCTTCACCAACCCCACTTGACACTAATTGTTGTTTTTCTTCCCTCAGGCGAGTAACACTTTAACTACCTGCTACTGGGCGTCGATGTGTTACATACTGAACTGATCTGTCTACATGCCGGATGTGTCAAATGCATGATAGTAAATGGTTCCGGGAAGAGGAGGATTAAAGTGAGAGGAACAATAAAATACAGAACTGAAGGTAGGAAAAGAAGCAGCGGGGATTAGAGAGAGAGAGAGAGAGAGAGAGAGAGAGAGAGAGGTGGCTAAGGAGAGCAGAGAGATAGGGGAAGTAGGCAGCAAGGTACAAAGTGGAGGTGTGGAGGTTTGTATAATGAGAGTAGTGTGAGAGGGAGAGTGTGGTGGGGAGTAGCTGGAAGAGGTGAAAAAAGAGGGGCAGGGAGATAAAAAAAAGATGATGTAAAATGATAAAAGAGTGAAGGCGAAGGGAGATAAGAAAGAAAACGAGGACAGGAGATAAGAGAGAAAAGTGTAAGGTAAAAGAAAGAAGACTGATATAATAGATAAGATGAAGGGATATACATGAATCAAACTGAAAGGATTATTAAGAGAAAAAAATGAAGGGGTATATTACAAGAATGGACGAGAGGGATGCAAAAGAGTGAAGATGAGGAAGGGAAAGGGAAAGGGAAGGAGGAAGGGAAAATTATTCTCCGGTGGGGTTGGGTAGTGAATCGGGGGAAGTGAGGAGATGGGGGGAAGCAGCTGTGATAAGTGAGGGAGGTAAAACAGAGGAGTAAAAAAAATAAATAAATAAATGGCGGTGGGGCGGGGTAAAGAGTAAGAGGAGTGCTGTGCGGGCAGTGTACGAGGGGAGACTAGGAGGTGACAGATGGAGTGGGGTGGAGGGGTGACAGGGTGTTGGGGAGCAGCAGCTGGACGAGGTGATGGGACACGACTGGTATTGGCTTCGGTAATAAGGTGTCTTCGGTGTGTGTGTGTGTGTGTGTGTGTGTGTGTGTGTGTTGTTACATAGCCTATGATTTCATCATCCTCTGTGTAATTTTAACGCACAGTATGCTGCATGTTTGATCACGAGCGTGTTCTGCCTCAGTTCCCCCCTTCTACCGTTATAGTAGAGTAAGTCGTTCTCTCTGTTGCTTAGAGCGGGATTATCAGCTCTTTGTCCCCATGGCTTCATTTGCGCGTCCTGCTTACAAGTTGTATCAGGCTCTGCTGGCCCCTATATAATGAGCTCAGTCTCTGCATCATTGCCACTTAGATCTGCTCCTCATTTTGTTCACATCTCTGTCCTCCCCTGTACAGATATTATTATTGTGAGTGCTCAAGAAGTCTCCAACCATCTAGCAGCTGTGTGTAATTTGAGTATAACTGTTGTTGCATTTTTTCTTGTACTGTATAGCATAAGTTTAATTTGTAGGCCTAGTGAAGTTTTTGTGATTCGTGTGGGGTTCTTTGTCAGTCATTTTTGATAATAGTTTGTATCTGTAATTATTTATCTGGCATTCACTGAGTATTATCTGGTATCTCATTTTATCAGGGCTGACTTAGATAAATTTACTCTTGCTAATTTCGTGTTAATAGAGGCTATTGCAGTTAACCATATATTTAACCTGTTTATTTGCCATTACATTATCCTTATGAGTCCTGAATGTTTCGTTGTTAGTTTGAGCAGTAAACTTTAACTTGTAATTTTACCTAACTCTTTTGTTTTGAACCTGGAACTTTACGGGACAGTAGTGATTTTTAGCATTCTCACTTAAAGTGTACATTATCTTTCTCTGTTCCGTAACAGTGTGTGTGTGTGTGTGTGAGAGAGAGAGAAAGAGAGAGAGAGAGAGGGAGAGAGATACTGGGGAGGTGTCGGGAGGGGAGTGGAGATATAAGGGCGGTCGTGGGAAGAGGAGGGGGGGGGGGCCGGAGGGACAGAGTGGTGAAGAGAATGGAGGGAGGAGAGAATGGACGGATTGGAAGAGTGGTAGGAAGGGAAAGGAACAGGCCTGTGTGGAGGGGTGGGGAGGAAAGGACTAGGTTGAGAGGTTGAGAATGGGAGAATGAGTGTGCTTTGAGGGATGAGGTGGAAATGGGGAAGGAAGAGTGGCAGTGGGTTGACGACTGTAATCATGGGGAGGTAAATGGCAAAATGATGTTCTCCTTGGAGGTTTTATTTGGTCCAGTTAATTTCAGCCGATTTTGTCAGCTCACAAATGCCTGTCGTTATGGTCGAGCATAAAAAATTTGATTTTTTTTTCCAGCTAACATAGGACTGCTTTTTTCAGGTTAGAGAATCACACCATAGTAAAAAAGTTGAAAAATGCCATGAGTGGCTTTTGAACCTTGAATTAGGAACATATTCGTTCCGATAAATCTGTCTGGCACACAGACTCCAACTACTAAGAGCGACTGATCAATATCTTGACCATGATTTTGGCCCATACCAGAGGTGTAAGAAAATTCGATTTATAACCTGGTTCATATCAATTTCCATATGTGCACTTCGAGAATTATGCTGGAATTTTAGTAGCATTACAGTTTGTTCACAAAATTATATTCTGAAATCTGGAGTTCAGAAAAATTTAAGCTGATTAGATTCTAGCCTAAGGCTTACGGGGTAACATAGTAACTACCATTAAATTACAGATCCAAAAGTGAATCTGGTACTTTTATTTACCTTATAACAGGACTAAACATGGATATCAATAGGTGAAGAAGAGGTTTGGAAGGGAAAACAAAAAAATACTGTATGCCAGTTTATATCTTGCCCTTTTTTTTTTTTTTTTTTTTACGTGTCCGACTCTAGGCAAAGGCTTCAGGGCCTATTTCTTGGGGGCAGTGACCTATCCCAAGGCCCAGTAGTCCTCCTACACCTCCACATGTCACCACTTCGGCGCTAACACCCACCATCTATATTGAATACATGCTAAGGCTGTCTCATACAGGACTGGTGTACTGGTATTAGAGGGGGTATTTTTACATGTCGGCGGGTCATCTGGTAGATCAGGAAAGTCTGGTTTTTAGGAAATTTAAATCCTTAAACTGTTCCCTGCCTCAGCCTGGATTCGATCTTGGGTCCATTAGGTCTGGAGGCCGCCTCTCTACCGATTCAGCCACCGCCTTAGTAATGTTCGGACGTACATTATACAAGTGATTAGCTTAGTACTGACCTACATTGTATTAGTTTCATGTTTGTAGAGGAGTTCATTGTACTTATTTGTTTCAGAGTCAGCTGTCGTTTATCTGACAATGACTACACGAGTTTATGTTAACTGTCCAGACG
The DNA here is from genome assembly GCF_032717465.1 of Coenobita brevimanus. Classification (NCBI taxonomy): domain Eukaryota; kingdom Metazoa; phylum Arthropoda; class Malacostraca; order Decapoda; family Coenobitidae; genus Coenobita; species Coenobita brevimanus. The sequence continues at coordinate 14,397,675 of NC_137063.1, forward strand.
GTTTATGTTACATCTGTGCTGAATATGTTATAAGGGAACAACAGAGAAATAATACAGACTGTCAGAAAAGTGTGCTATGCATACTTTGGAATAAAACTTGTAGACCAGGACAAGTCATGGGTTCCCCATAAGGTGATGACTACTACTTTTGCATATGTGATGTTCAAAGATGCATCACTAAAAACAGGAAAGAAATCCTCCCATCTGCTTTGCGACGTGTCGCCAATGGACCAGATATACCTGTCCCAGTACCACCTGAGAACCTTGAAAACATACTTTGTACCTCTGACCAAGAAGCAGTAGCAACAGTGATGATGCGAACTTCCAGTGTGATAGGAATAAGGAACCGCAACTTTCTTCTCAGTATGAATTAAATGATGTGGTGAGAGACTTAGACCATGCTAAGTAGTCTGCTGAGATTTTAGGTTCCTGAATTAATTCTAGAAATATATTTGCTCCTGACACATCATTCTCCTGGTACAGATACAAAGATTTTCTCCCATACTTTCAACAAGAAGATGATTCGGTTTATGGCACAGACCCTACTGGATTAATATAAATATTTGGCATCATTTACAGTGTTGATAAGTAGAGACTAACTGTTTCTACAGTAGGAATCAATAGAGACAGTTCTTTTACCGTATGCTTATGTTCCTGGAACTCATTCAATGCGACTCATGAAAAGTTTGAAAATTTACTGATGGTTTTAGATAAAATTAATTACAAAGATCATAAATGGATGTTTCTGGGACACTTAAAGTTACTTTGTATGCTTCTGGACAATAGTCAGGCAACAAAAAGTTTCCGTGTTTCTTGTTTGAATGGGATAGCAGGGCCAGAAATCCCAAATGGCTACAGAAACAACATCCAAGACGGAGATAACTTTCATCAGGGACAAAGAATGTTATACGAGAACGTTTGCTTGATCGAAAAAAAAGAGACAGTTCTTTCGCCTCGTCTACGTACTTAATTCGGCCTAACTACAAATTTTTAAAGTTTTACCACGGGACGGAGATGGTTTCAAGTATTTGTGCGGAAGGTTGCAAGGACTGTCGGATGCCTGCCTCAAACAGGGTGTATTTGTCGGACCTTATGAAATTTGTCAAGGATAATATATATATATATATATATATATATATATATATATATATATTTATACCTAGGCTGCTTCCCCAAAGGAAAGGGAGGTAGCTGCGACAGGACGACACACTCTCCATTTACTCAACCATTCAAACACATTCATTCGCATCTTAGCCCCAGAGGGGAGAACGGACAGATCCTCACCGCATCACACCGCACAAGGGTCAACTGCGCAATGCAATCAGTGACATCCGCAGCAGGGCCCGACAGCAGAACTGGTTTACCCCTGCCACATCATAACAGACCCATCCCCTTACCTGCACCTGACTTGACTAGCTGATCAGACCAAATGCGGGAGAATATCCCCGCAGGGCTGCGTCATCACTTATTCATTCACAATTTCTCTCCATTTATTTCTGTCACGCACAGCCACTCTTCCTTGCTCAACAGACATCCCTCTCGCATCCAGCGCTCTCTTCACACTGTCCATCCATCCTATTCGTGGTCTTCCTCTCAGCCTTACACCTCTCACATCAGATCTAGTTATCTTTTTCACCAATCGCTCATTTTCCATTCACTCCATATGCCCAAACCATCGCAACACCCTCTGCTCAACTCTACCAGCCATCTCCCGAACAACTCCAGTTCTCCTTCGCACTTCATCATTTCGCACCCGATCCGTACGCGTCACTCCACACATACTCCTCAGACACCTCATCTCTATTACATATATAGGCTATATATATATATATTCTTGCTGATGAAAAAGAAGCATGGATTCCCTTGAATGTGTCACTTAAATCTTTCTAGGTAACTGTAAGGATCCAAATTACAAACATTGTAAGTACGATGCTTGAAAAGTTCAAAGTCCTGGGATGCAACATGGCTTTCAAAATGTCCATTTGGACTACTTTTCGGAAAACCTAAGAGTTTTGAGTAAAGAAGAAGGTGAAAGATTTCATCAGGATGTAAAGGACATGGAGAGGCGATACCAAGGAAAATGGAATGCCAAAATGATAGCCGGCTGCTGCTGGATTTTGTACCAGGAGAATCCACCAAAAGACCATAAAAGAAATTCCAGGCGCATTATTGAAACAAATGCAGCGATTTTGAATGAAGGAGTCTATAATATATTAGTTGTAAGCATCTTAGTTATTATATTCAGTATTTACAGCTGTACAGTATATGCAATTTCAATATTGATTTTTCTTTTCCTATATGCTAGTTCATCCATAGTCTCGGGTACAATTCTTCATCATTTTGTGAGAAGATCTTACGTGTTGGAGGATAACCGGTGTCTAATCGAGCATTTCCATAGGTTCCATCCCGAAGCTGTGAGAGAAGGATTTTTGATCATATAATAGTGCCAAGGATATAGGCTGGCACTGGCAGTGAACCGTTTCATAACGGTAATCCAGTTAAATGATAAATAAAATAGCCATGCAGTAGCAAGAATAAAAAAGTATATGAAATGTCAGTGAACAACTGAAAAGTTAGTATGGATCCTTTTACTACTGTGGCGCCATTCATGGGAGGGAACACTGTATATACACAGGGTGTCCCGGGAGTTAAGTCAAAAACTTTGGGAAATGATAGAGGAGGGAATTCTAAGGAAAAAATTTTATTTGAACATGTGTCCAAATCCCAACCGTTACGGAGCTACAGTTACTGATGACCTTCTGGGCGAATTATGAAGGAGACCATTTTCGTCCATAACGCCATCAGTAATTGTAGCTCTGTAACGGTTGAGATTTGGACACATGTTCATATAACATTTTTTGCTTAGAATTCCCTCATCTGTCATTTCTCAAAGTTTTTGACATAACTCCAGGGACACCCTATATATATATATATATATATATATATATATATATATATATATATATATATATATATATATATATATATATATATAACTGAGGAAGTGTGTGCCTAGGCCAGTGAAAGTAGGTTTCCGGTTAACGCTCGTGGATAAATGAGAGGGGTGCTTGTTAACTAGAATGCCCAGGAACGGAAGGCATTTATCTTTTTCAGCTTCATGAGTGAATTTTATGTTAGGATGTTGGGAGTTTGTATAATCCATAAACTTATGAATATAAATATAACGAAAGTGTCATCCATGTACCTTCGGTAATGGGACAATTATTAAGCCAAGTTTGTTCATGGTGGCAAAGAAAATCATTAGCCAGGATGGATTCGGCAGTGATGAGGTCAGAGTATGACTGACATGAGGTTAGTATCCGAAAATCTGCAGAAGAGAAAGGGCGATCAGAAAGGTGAGAGTGCTCTCTGATAGAAGAATAAGAGGGTTTAGAGAGGAACCTTCCAGTCCTAGTGGATTTACCTTGGTGCTCAAGAATTCGGTGGAGCAGCCAACGTGAGGTCGACCCCACGTATCTAGCAGGACAGCTAGAACATGAAAATAAATAAGCCACATTGGACCGGAGGTTAGTATGAAGACAAGATGAATGCTTAAGAAAGCTCCTATGGTGTTCTTGTTTGTTAAGATTATCTTAAAATTAATTTGTGGATAACAATCACGGAGAAGTTTGTTTAGTGTTTTCCTAATTTCGTAACTTAATGAACCTAAGTATGGAATCTTGATATATATACAAACACTTCTTATCTACAGTGTAAACAGGCCTGATTGAGGAAAACTTTGATTTTAAAAACCTGCTTAATAGTTTCTCGAAAACACTGATCGGGTACTTATTATTGGCAATATAGGTTCTTAGGAAACAAATTTCGGAGTGGAAAGTAAGCCAAGAGGAGCAACAATTGTACGCTCTGTTGACCAACGTTGTAATACTGTTGGTCTTAAAACTGTACGGGATGTAACTGAGGAAGTTTGTGCCTAGTACCGAAGGTACATTAATGACACTTTCGTTATATTTATATTCATAAGTTTATGGATTATATAAACTCCCAACATCCTAACATAAAATTCACTCATGAAGCTGAAAAAGATAAATGCCTTCCGTTCCTGGACATTCTAGTTATCAATCGCCCCTCTCATTTATCCACGAGCGTTTACCGGAAACCTACTTTCACTGGCCTAGGCACAAACTTCCTCGGATAATATATATATATATATATATATATATATATATATATATATATATATATATATATATATATATATATCTGTTGGACCGAGTTTTGTCTTGTAGCCTAACTCAGGTCACTTCCAACTTCATGGTTAGTTAGCAGCGGCCTCGTCCAGCTGTAAGCCTGGCAAAACTTAAGTTTAGAAGTAATTAAACCTGCATTTCTCCAGTTCGTGCTGCAATGCATTTTTTTTTCGCGAAATTAGAATCTGCCGTCAATAAATAAATATATATATATATATATATATATATATATATATATATATATATATATATATATAGTATACATCATCTCATCAGCCGTTTGAGTGTCCACTGCAGGACTGGTCTATCCCGACCGAAGCGGGGACGATACAGCCAATGTATCTCTACCAAGTGGCTTTGGCTGTCTGGTAGAGATTGTATGTAGGGTAAGAAGTGCTTGTAAGTGTAATTGTAGTGTTGTAGTGGCTTTGGATATGTGTGTAGTCTGTGAACCAAGTGTAATTGGCCCACGCAAGCCGACTGGGTGCAAGCATACTTTATAGTATGCAACACTGGTTCAACCACAGCACCCCTAATGTCCGCCAAGCAGTACGTGGCCAGAAGAACGCCCCCAAAGATTATTACCCTGCCGGGACGCGAACCCTCGTTCTTCAGTGTACGAAAATGCACTCTTTACCACTGTACCACAGAGGCTTCATATCTATCTATCTATCTACCTATCTATCTACCGGTATCTATATTATATATATATATATATATATATATATATATATATATGTGTGTATATATATATATATATATATATATATATATATATATATATATATATATACATATATATATATATATATATATATATATATATATATATATATATATATAATCACTTGTGTGGTGTAATATTAAATTTCTATTGTCCAATACAGCTTAACCCCTAAACTGCGGGGTTGTTTTGGTGCTCCTTGTGTGTCCCGCGGGGATATTCGCGCTCCAACAGACTTTGTAAAAATATTTGCCAAAAATCAGTTTTTAGTCCTAAAATATTATAATGAAATATGCATATGGCACATACCTGGGATGTCTGTTGAGCCTTCGTCGAGTACCGTAGGGCTTGTGGAGACTTCTGAAGTTGGGTAACGAAGTCTCCACTTTACACTTCCCGACAACCCGTAATATGATTACCACAGCCTGATATTATCACTAGAAACACTATTCTATGATTTTCAAATAGTTTGGAACCCATACTCCAAAAAAAAAAAAAAAAACTGTGAAAGCAATGAAAATTATGAGCGCTTACCAGCTTCCCACTTGTGCTCTTTCGCCGCTGGTATTCTGTCATTTATTATTCATAAAAACACTCATACTTTATATTTCTATTACTTTATAACACTTATATATATCTGCAGTCTTTATCCATAAGTTTCCTTCAGTAATAGTAGTTTATTGTCACTGTAGGCATTCAATTTCTCTTCCAGTAAAATACGTAGGATTCACTTTCTCGTCCCGTATACTAGTGTTGAGAGCGAATCTGTCACTTTCACTTTCACAGCTCATAGTATTCATACATGCTAGAGTGAAACTTTCACTTTCATTACTCCTAGTATACTGTATATACTCGTATTCTTATATTACTACTCATTTACATTTCTATTTACATTCTCTTTTGTTTACATTATTTTCATTTCTATTTTATTTACACTATATTATGCACTGTCACTTGCAGTAACTTATAAAACTATTTTCCACTCTTCAGTTATATTTACATTCATTGCTTTCACTTACTGTTTACACATTATTTACACATTATTTACATTTCCACTTGCACTGTTTTAGTCACCAGAAAGATCGTAGTCACTGTCCATCATTATCATTGATAAATTAGCCAGTTCACGTTCCACAGCAGTCACTTAGCCCTTTACCCCTTTCCATATGAGGTTTAGTAGGGGTAGAGGTCACAGGGCCCTTTGCATGGGGCTAAAAAGGGGTGGAATTGAACAGGCGCGAATCCGACTGAATGCTGCGCCGAAGGGTAGTGAAGGGCTGCCAATGTCAGCGTGGTGATAGCTGCTAATATATATGCTATGAAATGATTGGCAGGAAATCTAGACAATACATAATAAATTAGGTAGTTCCAGGTGAATGTAAATATCACTTTGGCTTCTCTCTTCCTTTCACATATATATTTTTATTACGAGAATAGATTATACGGCATATTTCAAGAGGAAATTAATGGGAGAAATTAGCGAACGAGTGCACATGATGTGTTGTCAGGTGATAATTAGTCAAAGCCAGGTGTATGGCACTATCACTTACCGTATTTCTTTTTTGTATATATTATTTTGTATAAGAATAGGGCATAGAGCTTATTTCGATGGATGAATTCAGTGGAAAATTCCGGGGAAGATTTGCTTAGCGCAGTGTGGCGGGGCAGGCGAGAGGAGAGGGTAATGGAGGGGAGGTAGGGAGGAGAGTCAAGAACGGGGAAAAATGGCTAAATTGTCAACAATGGATGGGAGTACAGATGAGATTAGGAGTGCTGACTGGTGTTGGACGTTGGCAGTACTGATAGATGATACAAGCCACCACTTGTAAGCCCGGGAGAATTCAAAATAACACAGAATCACAAAAGTGAAGCCCTGCGGTTTAATCCATTGTGCCTGAGCATCACGAAAGTTAAGGTGTTAAAGACTTTTATTTAGGAGGTGGACGACTAGTAAGTGTTGTAGCGCGACAGAAATGCCAGGACAGTTTACAACACCAAATGTGATGTCATACCACTTATACCGTAACATGAAGCACATTATTATTATCTGGATTACCTATTTAAATGTTCTGAATGTAATAAGCCGTATGCAAATATGTGGTGCTGATATTATATGGTCAACTAGAAAGTATCATATCTCTCAGTGACAGTAGCAAGAGACATGATCAAGTATTGGCATAATGATGCCTAGAGTGGTTACAGAACAGGGGTTCATTTGAAATAAGAACTGAATATCCTGAGAGCAAAGAGCATGTAAAGAGACTAGTGAAGAGGAAAAAGAGGGAGGTAAATGGTGATCCAGGAAGAAAAATGAATGCAAATTACTGTGAAAATATGAAGTTATTGTGGAAAAAGGTGCAGAAATGTAGAAGTGACAGAGGAAAGAAATGTAAAAGTGTGATGGATGTAAATGGTAGATTATTAACCCATGGGGATAAAGTAAGGACCAGATGGAAAGAAAATTTTGAAAGCCTGATGAATGGGAATAGAGAGAGCAGAGCGGCTGGAAACATCATTGGTATTGGGGGTGTGCAGAGAAGGAATGCAGTGCCAGGAAACCTGACATTTGCACAAGTGAAGAATGCCGCAAAGTGGCTGAAAAATGGGAAAGCAGCTGGGGTTGATGAGGTGTATGCAGAGATGATTCAGTGTTGTGGAGAAAGCGGAATGAAGTGCATGGTGGAGATATGTAAGAAGGCATGGATGAGTGAAAATGTGCCAGCAGAGTGGAAAACGGCTGTGATTGTACCTCTGTACAAAAATAAAGATGAGCGAAGTGAGTGCAAGAATTATCGTGGCATAAGTTTATTGGGTGTTATAGGGAAGGTATATGGAGGAATTATAATTGAGAAAGTAAGAGAGATATCAGAAGTCCTAATGAGTGATAAACAGGGTGGCTTTAGGAGTGGCAGAGGATGTGTGGATCAGTTATTTGCAGTTAGACCGATAGTGGAGAAGGTTTGTGAGAAGGACTATAAGGTGTTTATGGCATTTATGGGTCTGGAAAAAGCATACAACAAAGCAGGCAGAGAAGGATAGTGGAAGGTTTTGCGCATGCACGATGTAGATGGTAAGCTGCTAGGTGCCGTCAAGAGTTCTTATGACGGTAGAGAGGCATGTGTAACGGTAAATGGGCATCTTAGTAAATGATTCACCATCAGCGTGGAAGTGCGACAAGGTCGTGTGATGTCCCCATGGTTGTTCAGTATCTATCTGTCTATCTAACTATCTATGTATCTGTCTATCTAACTATTTATGTATCTATCTATCTATATCTATTTATCTATCTATATACATAATGATGAGGTGATGAAAGAAGTAAACACAAGTAATGGAGAGATGGATGGCGTTGGTAATGAATGGTGATGGATGGAATATCTCAAATTTGTTGTATGCTGATGATTCAGTGCTACTTCCAAATACCTGACAAGAACTTTGTAGACCAGTGTAGAGTTTTGATGATGTCTGTGAGTGTCGTGCCTTGAGAGTGAATGTAGAAAAGAGTAAAGTGATGGTAATCGAGAGAGAAGTTAGCCTCCAGTGTGATTTTACAGTGAATGGAGAGAGAATGGAATTTGTGAGAGTTCAAAATCCTGGGCACAGTGATAGAAAAGAAAGGAAAATATGCAAATGAAGTGAAAAGTAGAGTGACACAAGGAAGAAAAGTAGCTGGTGTTATGAAGGCCTTGATAAGAAACAGAGGCTTGAGTGTTGCAGCTGCATGAGGCTTACATGAAGGAATGCTAGTGCCAGCTTTAACATATAGATGTGAGACTATGGTGTGGCATGAAAATGAAAAGTCAAGAGTGCAGTGGAGATGGGACTGCTGAGGAATGTGTGTGGAGCACAGAGAGTGGATTGGATACGAAATAATGTGATTCGTAAAAGATGCGGAGTGAGGAAGTTTGTGGACACCAGAATCGAGGAGAGTGTACTGAGATGGTATGGTCATGTGGAAAGAATGGTTAACAATGGAGTGGTGAAAAAGGTATATCTGAGCGAATTTGAAGGTGGGAGGAGGCGAGGTGGGCCAAGGAGAAGGTGAAGGGATATGGTGGATGAGTGTGTGAGGAAGGGAAGTATGGAAGTCGGTGAGGCTAGGGAAATAACAAGAGATCGAGCTGGCTGGGTGAATGTTGTGAGAAGAAGCACATGATCAGGGATTTGGCATTCCTTTTTAAAGTGACAGCTTTGGGATTGACTCAATTAGATATATTTACGTGGAGCTACAGAATATGGTGAATGATTTTGGTGTATCAGATAGAGCCAAGATTCCTGGGGCCTGAATGATGAGTGAATGGAAGAGTATCTAGGATTGGGCAAACTTGGGCTGTCTGGACGTTGCTACTCCTCACCCCGCCCTAGGATGGGGAAGAAGGTCCGTATGATGATGATGAGGAGGAGGATGTCTAAGTCTAGGCCAGGTGTCAGAACACTGCAGGGTGTCAGACGGCTGGTTATTGAACTTGACTTGTCACTGATAGTTGCCATTCAGGTGTTCAATTACGATGTTAAATACAAATACACATACATTGGTTACATACATGCAATTCTATGGATCAAGAACAAAATGTGCTTAGACGTTCGAGCAAAGGCGGCCTGAATCCGAAGCGCTGAAACATAGAGCGACCCAAACAAACAGCTTTGTGGGGTAACAAGCAGCATGACAGCATACATATAATTAGTGTAGTACAACATCTAATACATCCTCGAAGGAGACTCTTATTCATTACGCACCACAGTAAACGTTGTTTACAGTATTAGCATCATTCGATTGTAAGGGGGAAGGCGTGCAGGGGAGATGGAGGAAGAGACAAGGGGCCAGTCATGTTCCGAATGGTGTACACAGTAGGTGTGCCCTCAGACTAGGACGGCGCTCACTGTTGTTAGTTCAGGATCCTGCATCTCCTTTGATGGGTAATAAGTCCATAAGCTCTGTTGGTAGAATTCAAAATTACCCTGTATATATACGTACAGGATGCTCTTGGACATAACAAAAACTTAGTGATTCTTGGGCTAATTTGGTTTTAAAAAAAATACTGTAACAACATGCGTCCCGTTCTCAAACGTTAGGAAGCTATAATTATTTCTGGCTTTATGTGGATGATGGTTCCCTCATAATTCACCAACAAGTTCATCTGTATCTGTAACTCTGTAAGGATTGAGAATTGGACACATGTTGCCAAAGAATTATTAACTTAAAATCAGCCCAAGAATCATCTGAATTGTGTATCTCAAGTGAAGGGGTTAATTGTGGCTTTAAGAAACTCCTCCAGTTCGAAAAGTCTCCCCTAAACTTATTTAAAGCAGCTTGAGATTGGAGGAAAAAAGGTCGAGACTGCGCAGGGGTGAAAAATTTAGCTTTGACCATCAGTGCTCTCACTCGACAGTTCTTGTTGTTAGGATCGATTTTAAGCAGTTTTACATTAAGCAGACCCGAAGCCACTCCAATACTGAATAAAATCGTCTGACGATAAGGCAGTTAATAGTTTATGATTTCTGTTGTCATTATATGGGTAACGGAGACATTCTTTAACTCACAGATGACACACCCAACAGAGGTCGAGTTCCCTGCAGCCCTCATATGCCACTTGGCAAACAAACATTTATACCCACCATCCAGGGATATCATATACGGCCATGACATGCCACATGGCAATAGGTACTGATGGCCGTGGTAATAAAACTTGGAAACTGAAAGTGTAGTCATCACCTTATTTTTGACAGTCATTTATGGAACAAATTACAGAGCGCAGTCAGTCACGATACGTAAGGCTCAGGTATGTTCACGCGGTACTGAAATTTTCGCATTCGAGGCTTCGTCGGACTTTCTGTCCTCAGTTTTAAAAATAATATTATATTACCCATCACTCAGTTATGATGCGCTTAGGATACCACATCTGGTGTTTTAATATCATTTGGCTATTTTTACGTGTCGGTAGAGGTGTACATGGAAGAGAGGTAACATGGTGAATACTGACTTACAGATTCACACAGTCCTGCAACAGGGATGATGGAACTCGGTTCAGTATTCTATCTGCTCTAATACCACCTTCTACATTGTTTGTGCTCCTTCTCCCCGCCTATGTCTATTTTTGTTCGTTAATGTCTTACAGTATATTATTCGTCTCCATACAGTACTAGCCAGGATCAAACACACCTCGCTACTTTATCCACTCCAGAACTGCCTCCCACCAACTACTCGTTCCGTCATTCTCAAGCTGCACAGCTTTTATTACATTTTTACAATACAGAGTTCAAATTCACAAACACTTATGAAAAAGCCAGTTCTGAACCCAGCTCACTACTCCTCTCCAGCATTACCTTCCCCACCCCTCCTTTGTTTACTCTTCCTTTATCATTTCTTACAACACCTGAGGCCAAGAGCTCACAGCCTCCTTTGTTCCGAAATGAGAGCGTGGATTCTCGCTTTACATCTCTAATTATCCGCCTGAGAGAATGTTAAGGAGTTGCCTCTTATACTCCTACCTGCTTCCTCTGACGTAAGAAGACACCCCATTCTTCCTCTTCTTCTCCCCCTCCTCCTTCCTTTTTCATACTTTCCGCTCCCCACCTTGTACTCTCACAGCAATCGTATTTTCCGTGTTCTCTCTCTCTTCTGCTGTATTCTTTAAACCGCTTTTCTGTGTTCTCCTCCCTCTCTTCGCCTCCTTGCTGTCCTCCGCTTCCTCCTCCCTTTAGCCCTACGATTTTTTTTGATTTTCTCAGTGTTATGTTAAATATATACTCGTATGACGAGACTAAATCAATTATCTCTCTCGATTTTCAAAAGGCATTTGATGAAGTTCTTGATAAACGACTTAGCGCTCATTGATTCAATGGCAGCGTGTTAAGGTGTATTGAAAACTAGTTTGGGGGACGTAAACAAAGAATGATAAGTAGAAGAGACTCAAACTGAAAAGTCTTTGCAAACGGAGTGCCACAGGGTTCAGTTTTGATCCCTATCCTCCATCCATTATAAATAGATGATGGTAACAAAGGCCTATTTCGTAAGTATCTGAATTTACTGATGATGCCAGAATTGATAAGAGAGCGTATTCCTTTTTGCAATGGCAAGCAATACAGAGAGATCTTGATAAACTTTTTAACTGGGCTCAGTGAAGGCAGATTGCATTCAAAATTAGTATTGGCAAAGTTCAAAACATGCAGTAAAATAAAAAAGCCACCGATGCTGTGGATAATATTCAGCTTGTTAATGTAAGCCGTGGAAAAGAAGTAACTGTTTTAAAAGGATTATTTGAAACTAACGAAATAGTGTAAACAGAAATAAAACATATTAATCGGATTTCTAGGAGCAGTCGAATGCAAATCAGAATATATAATTATCACCTTGTGTAATTATCTAGTATGCCACACTAGGGTATTGTATCCCATTCTGGTCACCATATTATCAGGAAGTTTCAGAGAGTACAGAGAAAGGTAACAAAAATGCTACCTATATTAAGATGAGCTGAATCTGTCTGCCGTATCTAAGAACCGACTACGAGTAGGTTTAATCAAGATATAAAGAATCTTCAAAGGACACTGTGATTTGCTAGTCGACTACTACTTCACATAAGATGGGTTCCGTTACATTAGAAATCCTGGCTATAAAACTATTGGCAAAAAATTCCAGCCGCATGCTGCTAAGCATTTCTTTTTTAATATAACTGTAAATATGTGGAACAATTTGCCCACCCTTATCTTGTAGTAAACTGTGGTACAGTAGTGTATCAACATTCAAAAAGTGCTTAGATAAGCCTGCGGTCTTATCGGAACCAGGTTCAAATCCCTGCTGGGGCAGGGAATAGTTTAAGAATTTGAATTTCATAAAAATCAGACTTCACCGATCTACCAGAAGACCCACCGACATGTAAAAATACCCCCGCTAATACCAATACACCAGTCCTGTATGAGACAGCCCTAGCATGTATTCAATATGGACGGTGGGTGTTAGCGCCGAAGTGGTGACATGTAGAGGTGTATGATATGTAGGAGGACTACTGGGCTTTGGGAGCAGGCTGTGAAGCCTATGCCCAGAGTCGAGCACATAAAAAAAAATCCCCAGCTAAACACGTTCACTTATGAATAATATATACAAGCATCTAATGCAAAAAACAGCATAAAAGTATGGAGGATACAACTTATTTAGGTTCGTAAATATGATTTTTCACTCATTTATTCCCACAAAATTTCAGTAACAGCTTATCCACGCTGAATGGTGGTCCTTTCCACTTTTTCCTGGTGGCTTGGCTCCTGTGCTTGATGAATGTAAGAAAGCCTTCCTCCTTTGTTCTCCTTGTCTGACTCTCAGAATAGTTACAGTAGACATATCGTACTCCATAGCAGTCAGCCTATAAGGGGCCACTAAGTCTGCAGTTGTTTCCTTTCCTTTCAACTCTTTGTACCACTCCTCTCACTCCTCTTCCATCACCTCCTCCTTCTCTCTCTCTCTCTCTCTCTCTCTCTCTAACTTTCAGGGTTGCATGTGGCGGTGGTTCTCTCAAAAAGGCCTACGGTGTAAAAATCAAGAAATGCTAATGAGATGAAGTTGGTGGTGGCCACGATGAATATGTAAAGGATTAGCTGGTAAGAAGGACCCACTGGAGGAAATCAGCATCACCATCGTCCAACACGACAGTCCCAACACCAGTTACATCATCATATTCGTTTCTTCATCTTCATATGTACCCTCATCGCCACCATCGTTGTCTTCTTCATCATCGTCATCGTGAAGTTTGGTGATGAACGGAGAGTAAGTCATAACTCTAAGAGCGACCATCATCACACAACTGAATTTTCACCTCATATTTCAGTCATTTGACGCCTGCCAGCGGACGAGTGAAGCGAAGAAGAAAATAAATTGAGAATATTTTACTCAGCTTAGGAGACTATTTGAACTGGAGGGTGAAATATAATTTTTGTTAACCTTTTCGTGACAGTGATCTTTTTGTAAAAATTAACCCGTTGCTGACTGCAGTGAGCTTTTGTGATGAGAATAAAATCGTCCGTCATCAGGTAAAATGAAACACCTTCTTTCAGTTCTGCCGGAATCGTTTGAGTATATGTTTGCTAATGTTAAGCTTCGCTATATAAGTGGCTAAGCTTCATGATTTCGTCATTATTATTATTACAAAACATCGCCAAACTAATGGCGAAGGTTCTTATTTTCGTCAGTATTATTAAGCTTCGCTTTAAAAATGGTGAGGCTTCTTGTTCTCATCATCATCATCATCATTATTATTATTATTATTATTATTATTTGCACTTTTTTCTTTAATCTTGATGATAATATACGTGAAGGGACCTTAGGGTAACCCAAGTCTTTGTGCCAAATATAAATGACCTTGACTTATTTTTGAAGGTGATATACTCATTTTCATTCTTAAAATTGCATACTTGAAATTAAAATACCTCACAGACTAAGTAAGATACCGCTATTTGGTTGATAATCCTGTGATAAAAACGTTTGCTGAATAATTCTGGCTGAATATTTTGCTACAGCCCAGTGAAAAGAACTGAATTCAAAATAATCTGCTCAGTGTTTTCTTTGCAACACGTTTTAGAGAAAACCACAAAAGCTTTAAAGCTGTAACCTTCCAGGTGTATAGTGTTGGTCTGTCCTATGATCTGGAAAAAAAAAAAAAAAAAAAAAAAATATATATATATATATATATATATATATATATATATATATATATATATATATATATATATATATTTACAGTTATGCATACATTTAGCCAGTTACTGAGACAAACGTAAAATTTATACATGCGTTCTTCCACACCTTTGGCTTCAGATCTTAATGTTACACAAGAAGTTACCTTAGGATCTTCAGATCTTGCTTATATTATACATACCTTGTAAACCATGTGGCGATGCTTTTTTATTGTGGCCGCACTAGAACAGGGAACTAGTTTTGTTTTTGTGCCTTTTTTTTTTTCTAATTCTGTCTTGATGTTCACATGAAGGTATCCTAAGGTAACTTACATCCATGTTCCAAATATATATGACTTTGACCTAGTTTTGAATGTCATATAATCATTTTTATTCTAAAAACTGCATTTTGAATTTGAAATATCTCAGAAACTAATGGAGATACAGCTATGTGGCTGAAATCCTTTGATAAAAATGCTTGTTGAATAATGTGGCTTATTATTTTGCCATTTAGCCTTGTGGAAAGTACCGAATTCAAATCTGCTGCATTTTTCTTTGCAACACGTTTTGGAGAAGACCGCAAAACCTTTAAAACTACCTTTCCAGATATGTAGCTGTGGTTCCTTTTATCATCTGAAAGGATTATGGTTACAGTTAAGCATACAGTTAGCCAGTTATTGAGACAAACCTAAAATTTACACATGCGTTCTTCTACACTTTTGTCTTCAGATCTTTTTGATGTTACGCAAGAAGTTACCTTAGGCTCTTCAGAGCCTGTTTATATTGTACGTACCTTGCATACCATCAGTAGTAATAGAGAAGCTACGTTATTGTGGCTGCTTAATAAGAATAGGTAACTTGTTATTTTTTTTTATCTTTTTATTTTTAACTTGTTTCTATGTCCTGTGAACCAACCTGACGTAACCAACCTATCATAACCAAAGCATCTTAAATGACTAAACCCTAGCTTAACTTAATTCAACCTAATCTCACCAGTCTAACATAAACTACCCCAAACTGATCAACTTGACCTGTCCAAACATAATTTAACCACCCAAAATAACAGCCCCTAAATTAACCTGACCTAATGAATTCTTACATAATCTAACCTAACTTACCTGAAATGAAGTCATTCACTCTCCCCCCAAATTCGGTCTCATTACCAACACGTTTCTACCTCAAACACTAAAAGGTTCAGGCAAAAAACGATTACAAGGGTGGAAGGCAGTACTGAGGTGGATTGTGGGTGGATAATGGAACTGGAACAATCATCATCATAATCGCCATTATCTTGATTTGCGCTCATACACAGGAGTCCACATATAGGAAAAAGAAAGCGGAAATGTAGAACTGTCAGCACTGTGC
This sequence comes from Coenobita brevimanus, assembly GCF_032717465.1. NCBI lineage: Eukaryota > Metazoa > Arthropoda > Malacostraca > Decapoda > Coenobitidae > Coenobita > Coenobita brevimanus. The sequence continues at coordinate 14,413,635 of NC_137063.1, forward strand.
CCAGGGAAGAGAGGTAACCGTTTCATCTAATTATACTGTATATCACATTGACATAATCTACTATAACTTGGTCAGATCTCACATAACTTTCATAACATGATGTAACTCACCACATCCTAGCCTAATATGCTTTAATATACTCATCCCAGATCGCTAGCTTTCCACTTTGTCACATCACAGTGTATGAACGTTATTTGTGTACTCTGAGAGAGAGAGAGAGAGAGAGAGAGAGAGAGAGAGAGAGAGAGAGAGAGAGAGAGAGAGAGAGAGAATCATCTATTATAACATCACCTAATTTAACTCACCTCTTCAAATATTTCCAGCCCAGTGTATGCATACCACACACAACTTGACGTAACTTAATCTAACCTAACCTAAGTAAATAAAGTTTTAATAAAGCCATGCCATCTTACCACCTTAACCCACCTTAACATTACCTATCTTTTAACGTACCTGGCCTTTCTTTACCTTACCGCACCATGTATGCATAATCAAACCTAACCAAACCTAACCTAAGCAAACATGTCATCTTTTTTCTAATTTACCCTTACGCAATCTAACCTATTCTAAGCAAACCTATCTTATCCTAATAAAATATAACCTAACCTATACTATCCAGTCCCCCAGCCTTCAGCTCTCCTCTCATCCCACCATCAGCCCTCTTCACTCCACCTACTGTTACCCTGTCTCATTAGCCACGCTCTTTTTCCTTCTACGGACCAGGAACAAAAAATGGTTCACAAAAAAGGAATGGACCACGGAAAAGAGGGAGCAGTATAAGGTCCAGAGAGAGTTCACCTAATTTTCCAATACCTATAACCTAACCAAACCTAACCTAACTTAATCTAATCTACCCTAATTTCGCTTGACCTTTCCAAACCATGCCAAATTAGATCTTATCCCTTTTAATCCACTTCCATCTCATCTAGTCTAATTTAGTCTTATGAAATAATTATAATTTCACTTAAGCTGATGTTATCTAGCCTATCGTACTTAAGCCTAACCAACTTAGCCTAGACCATCAACCTCCCCTCTTTCCTTCCTCTCCGTCTTACCCTCATTAGCCACACTTTTTCACTCTTTAACCTCCAACGAGCCAGTAAGGAAGGACAAAAATAGGATACAAAGGTGGGGGAGACAAGGAAGATGAATATGAAATAGTAAGGGCCGAGAGTAGGCCTACACATAACTAAACTATCGTGACCAAAACAATCGAAACAATACAAAAATGTCCTCTCCAAACCAAACCTAATCTAGCAAAAACAAAACAAAAAGAAATTAAACAAACGAGACCAGACCAAACCAGACTAAATCATTCATCCATCCATCCATCATCCAATCCCATGTTGCCTCATGAAGAGCGTAGGAGCTCGAGGTTAGGCAAGTTGGTCTGACATTTAAGATGAGAGTGACAAGCCTCACTCATCCCTGAGTGGCATTACGTGAGCAATAAGCCCCAGCCATCCCTTGGATAAAAACGTACACAGGCTCAATCCGATTGGAGCGCCTTAATTACCCACTAAACCACCAAGTGCCATAATTTGGTTATATGGTTACCACTCAGCGTAGTAAAGGGTTTCTTGGTGTACAGGAAACCATCTTCCTTGTCACTCAGTATACAGTCACCCTAGACAGAAGGAAGAGGAAAGAACGAAGGAAAGAACGACATAAGAGGAAGGAAGGAAAGAAGGAAGGAGGAGAGGAAAGGGCAGCCACCCGAGAGCAGTACTACATAGAGTGAGTGGATGGTGAGCTCCCCCACCTACCACCAGGCGAAAGGCTAATCGAACCATCTAGTAGCTGGTTCCTTCGAGACAAAATCAAACTAAAAATAAGTAAAAAATAAAAATAAAACCAAACATGTATAAAATGATCATTTGTACAGTCCTTCACCAACGCCGACCAAGTGAACTAAGAACCGAAAATTTTACTTTGCCTTGCGACCTTAACTTTCGGCACATTACTCTCAAATCAAATTGCATCATTCTTGCCTGACCCTTAACACTTCCAGCAAGTTTGGTTCAAATCAGAGCAAAACTATTTGATTTGCCGATGCACAGTGACTTGGTCTTTGGCGTGTCTAAGTTACATTGATCTTTGACTGTTCTCAAAATCTAAGCTCTTTATCCTTGTCTTCACCAGAATCCTTCCATAAAGTTTAGTCTACATCAGATAAACACTGATTAAGTTTATCTTGCTCTTGCCATGTGACCTTGGCCTTAGACCTATTATTCTTTAAATAAGACAACAGCTCAGCCACTTGGGTGATCCTCAACTCGTCCATCAAGTTTAATCCAAATCAGTTCTAAACTGTTTTAATTTTGTTCACATACAGACACACGAGTCGAAGGGAGAGAGGAAGAAGGGAGAGGGGAGAGGGGGAGGGGTAGGAATTAGGAGGAAGGAGGAAGGGGTGAAGGTAAGGTGAAAGAAGGGTAAAAGAAGTATGGGGGAAAGGAGAGAAGGAGGTAGAAGGGAAGACGGGATGGGAGGAGGTAAGGGGGAAAGGGAAGGTGGAGAAGGAGGAAGAAGGTAGAGGGGAATAGGGGATGGGGGAAGAGGGGAGAAGAGGTAGAGGTAGAGGGAATGGGTGGAGTGAGGGGGAGGGGAAAGGAGGGTGGTTCCGAGGCCTTCATTGGGCAGATATTTCATGCCCTTTTTGTGCTTTATGTGGAAACCGAGAAGAGGGAGCTCGGAAGGGAATGAAAAGAAAGAGTAATGAAGGGGGGGGAGAGAGAGAGAGAGAGAGAGAGAGAGAGAGAGAGAGAGAGAGAAGGGACGGGAATGGAAGAGGATAGATTTGAGGAGGAAAAGTAGAAGGAGAGAGAGAGAGAGAGAGAGAGAGAGAGAGAAGGGACGGGAATGGAAGAGGATAGAGTTGAGGAGGAAAAGTAGAAGGAGAGAGAGAGAGAGAGAGAGAGAGAGAGAGAAGGGACGGGAATGGAAGTGGATAAATTTGAGGAGGAAAAGAGGAAGGATGGGAAGAGAGAGGAAGTGGAGGGAAAGGATGGAAGGAGGAAACACTGGATTAGAATTGGATATATTTAAGGAAGGACAGAGGAAGGACGGGAAAGGGAGAAGATAGGGACAGATGAAGTAAGGAAAGGAAAGGAGAAAAGAAGGGAAGGGATTGAAAGAGGATGGATGCGAAGGAAAAAGGAAGGAAAGGGTTGAATGAAGAGCTAGAAGACAAGGAGGAAGAAACGGGAGTAGAAGAGGCTCGACTGATGGGGAATGGATGAAGAAAGGGAGAACTAAGGATGAGAAGAAGAGAGGGAAGGAAAGGAAGAAGGAAGGGAAGTAGAAGTAACTAGAAGTAGACTGATTTGAAGAGGGAGAAACGAAGGAAAGTAGAAAGAGCTGGAAGTAGACTGATTTGAAGAGGGAAGGAGGAAGGAGAAGGAATGAGAGAGGGTGGAGTTAAGTAGGAAAATAGATAAAGGAACACAGTCACACCATTATATAAATAACTGACTCATGACAAGATGTTGAACTGACATACGTCATTTTAGAAGACACAACTTTCCCAACTACTTGGTCATCGATTTTTTTTTTTTTTCTTTCTGTGTCCACAGGGATGGCCAAGTGAAGTATTTGACCCTATGTCACTCACCGAGTTACTGTACCTTTTTAATGGATGGGGTAGAGGTCTTATGAGTGATATTTTGTTTTACCTATTAAATTTTGCAGAGTGCCAGATCACCACCTGGACCAAGTTCTAGGGAGGATGGGGCTAAGAAAGCGAAATTTTGCGCAGCGAGAGACATCCTCCTGGTCCAGAATTTTGGCAGAGTGGGCCGGGATGTGTTGGAGGAATGGCATACTTTTTTTTTTTTTTGGCTCACCCAAAATGAAATTTTCACACAGCTGTAAACCTACACTCGGACAAAGTATTAGGCAGGTCGGAATCCTTTATGGCTACGCGACCTTGTGGCTTTCAGTCAAATTCTGGCCCCGAAGCCCATCCCCATAATTATTTTTATTCTCTCGAAATATTTTACAAGTGGATGCGGCCATCAGATGTGTTCATTGTCTCTTTTTTATGGTAAAATTGTTCTTCATATTTCGGTTATGTGCTTTGAATATTATTCTCATTTAATTCAGAGAGGTAGACAACTTGCACATCCCCAGCCTGTGCTGTCATTTTGAATGGTAGATGAAACCCTGACAAATGGCTGATGTTGCAACGAAGGAGTATGCAAGTTGTGACAGGGTAAAACACACACACACACACACACACACACACACATTCAGAGAGAGAGAGAGAGAGAGAGAGAGAACATAACGGAACAGAGTTTGGTGGAGGTTTATGTGTGTGTGTGTGTGTGTGTGTGTGTGTGTGTGTGTGTGTGTGTGTATGTGTGTGTGTTCGATCCCGGGGAACGGTGTCGGGTTTCGGAACACCAGCTATAATTACATGAAGGTCAGGTGCTGACCTCTACAGTAAAAGCATCGTTGACGCATGTCCAGGCTGACAATGTGACATGGTGAAAATATACAAAAACCTCATATGTGACATGATCAGGACGGTAAGGTATAACGGGGAAGTGAGTTTGAAGGATGTTAACTGTGATGATATAGATGTGGTGTTGTTGAGCCTGCTGGTGCTGCTGCTACTGGTGATGATGATGATTATTATGATGATGAGCGAACAGGCGCAGTGAACGAAGCGATGTTTACTCAACGTTCAGCTGAGAAATGAGCGGCCCGACACGACCCGACCCGGCCCGGCCCTATACCACACGGCCCGGCCACGATGGTTTTCAGAGGCTAATAACTTTTCTATATGAGACATAGAGAAGAGACTCTTTCAGCAGGTAATAGATACATTCAATAAATTTTGTTTCAGGTGTATATTTAATCATGAGACCAAAGAAAGCCCTTGGAATCCCATCTTTCCAAGGGAATGTACCGAGGGCTTCATTTGACATGCTCCACTATTAAATCGAATTTAAAAAGATTTCCTGTTGTAACACTATTTTCTTGCATGAATTCTAACAATTAAATATCGGATAGTACATTAATAATTTTACATGATCGTTTTTTCTATATTTACGGAGCGAAATCAACAAGGGTAATCACCCCGTTTCTGGATTTTACAGTTCGGTCAATAGCCAAGCATTTACCGACGCAGGACGTTGACACGGCAAGTCGGGGGCAAAGAACTGAACATTGCTGGTGTGATAAATGCTAGGACGCCTCGCTATATGCACTTCCAGAGAGAAAACGTAAGAGACAGAAAACGTGAGGAAGCAGATATTTTAGCTCAATTATTCTTCTGTTATTGTTTAACTACCTTACCAGAAATTTTGAGAGCATACACCAAGATGATATTAAGATGACAGGCGTGTGTAAAAACACTCGCTTGCTCGTCACGCGTTGACTAATTGCACTTTACTGGTGATAGTGATGATGATGGTGATGATAATGATGATCATGACGGTCATGGTTATGATGATATGTCAATAAAAGGTTACATGATGTACTCAATTCCTTTATAACATAGCAAACTTCATAACAGAAAAATGAAACTAATTATGTAGTTAAATGGAACAGCTTATTTTAACTGAGACTTTTGTGATTTACTTTGGAAGTAGCAAAAATTAAATACATTCATGGTTGCAGTGGAATAATGGAAAAGGGACGATTTTGCGTGTGAAACATGTAACCGCCGGTGAGAACATCGCATTGGTGGACGCACAAGCGATACTGGAATTATGCAACGTGGAGCAGCGTTTTGAAGGTCAGGCACTGGAGTGGAACCTACGTTATTGGGGTGGAACATAGGGCAGGGGGAGGGGGAGCACGGAACACTGAGATGAAACCTAGAGATTCACAACATATTCTTAGTAACAGATTATGTATATTTCACCGTAACCTTCTGTTGTGTGTTAATGGTGTCACTTTGATTTCGACAAATATACATCAGTAACGTAGGGGGTGATACTGAGGTATAATGTGCCAAATGGAAGGGGTGCTACGAAATTTCCAGTGCTACGTAAAAAAGGAATATGACTCACATTCTGATGCAAACTGTCCGATAGTTTATGTTGGGCTAATAGTTATAATTAGAACATTACATTTCTTTAGTGCACATTCTGGACATTCCGTTTCTATGTGGCAGATATAATGCAGGTGACACTGTGAAATATGCCACGAACCTAGCATAATTAATCTTAGCATTCGTATTCCAAATTTTACTTTAGATACACGATCAGATAATTTGCGTTAGAATATGTCCGATTCCGATCTCACTGTAATTTATTCCTAAAGAAACCTAGAATCGTTTTCCTATAGATAAATTAATTTTACATGAAAGAGAAGGAAATTGGATTCTAGACTTTTCCTGTGTCACATATTCTTCCTGCTAAAACGAGTTGCAGTTACGAAAAGGAATTTTCTGTAATCTTCTGGACCTCCCTCCTGGAACGGTGCTTTGGGAAGCTGCAGAAACTGGGATGGCGAAGTAGCATTCTAGTGATGTAAAACTGGACCAAAACCTAATCCTCAACTGGGAGTGAGTCACATGAGCCTTAGTGTTAAGGCACTCGGTTGGAAACAAGACAAAAACGTGAGGTACTGTATCGTCACTGCAGATCCTGGTTGCGACTAAAGGTGTTCTAACAATGAAGCATGAATCTTTAGTGTGGAATGCCAGATAATCTGATGGAAAACTGACCTAAAACTCATGTAAGTTCAGCAAATATACGTAGAAATGCATGTATTGTAATTACAGGACAAATAATCGCAACTTCAGTTACTGTATCATAACCAAAGGTATTGTATCGTAACTGGAGGTACAGTATTTGTCTGGACTAGGTACGTTCTACTCACGGCTTCTATGTATTAAGTACAAGAACAAAATTAAAGGCACATAACTAGAATTTGAAAATATGTCTAGAAATGCCACCAGTCGAAGCACCAGTGCAATACTTAGGACTGTATCGTAACTAGAGATAATGTGACGTGAGTACAGATGTTGATCCCAGTTAGGTGCATAGAAAACTGCATCACGTGGAATTGAGTCGTAACTGTAAACACTGTATTGTAACTGCAGGAATTTAATTGTAACAGCAAGTTAACTGAATTTGTTGTATTGCAACATGAAGTACTGTATTGTAACTATAGGTATTACTGGTGGATTTATTGTATCTTGTACTGAATCCTAACTGTAGGAGGTACTAGTGGCAACTGGCGGAAACTTGGTGGTGGTGCTGTTATGCTGCCAAGCCACTGGGGATTTCCGTCGCCAAAATCTTGTCTTGATTCCAGCCAGGATATTCCATGGGTTTTGCTCTCAGGTGAAATACGACGTAGATATCCGATAATTAATACTCTTACGGAACTGTTGTTCTTGGGTGACTATCTAATTTACCCTACAAGCTTGATTACCCGGTTGGAATTATAGTAATGTTGCTAATAATGGAGATCATTAGAATCGAAATTGCAAATAGAAATTACATGGTATATTTCCTAACTATATTACGTAAATGTGAAGCTCGTGCACCTATGTAAAAATTTCCCTTGGGCTCCTGCATACCCTCTTGAAATTAATTAATGATGTGGGAACTTTTATCTCACAGTCTGATGAATAAAATCTTCCATCTTTAGCCAGAATACTAGGGTTGTCCCGACTATTAAAGAGTTAATGGTGAACGTATTAACACTTTAAGACTCCTATGACTCCCTCTTCGCTGAATAAAATCGTCTGCTGTTAACTTGGATACATTATTAGAATAGTACCGACCATGAGAATAATAATGGTACCAGTATTATCGTTTCTTATGACTCATTGTTATCTGAGTAAATTCGTCTCGTTTCATATTAGTGTTGCCATGAAGCAACTCTCTCCTGAGCGACAACCCAAATGGTTTCTTATAGCCCCCAAAACCGTTATTACGTTAAGAGGGGGGAGGGTAATTTCGACCCGTCAGAATCTGCCACAGGAATATCCTCTGATTTTTAACAATACCCAACTCAGTGCTGCATCACCTTTGAACATACTTGGGGTTTCATATACATGGGATTTATCTTGGAAAGATCGTATTACCTCTCTCTTAAAATATGCTTCAAAGAGATTAGGTGTGGTTAACCGACTCCGTGCCTTCTTTACCCATGCACAGTATTTGACTGTAAACACGGGTTTTATTCGCCCCTGTGTAGAGTACAACGCTCATGTGTGGAGAGGCTCACCACTTACAGCTCTCCCCAACAAGTTGGAGGAATCAGAGGCTTTCGTCTCATTAACTTTCCTTTTCTCACTGGCTTCCTTCAACCAGTATCTCTTTGGTGCACTGTTGCAACTTTATCCCTTTTCTATCATTACTTCAGTGGTCACAGCTCCTCTGAACTGTCTGCTTGCATCTTTCCACCACTGCGGCGGGCGCATAACACCCGTCTAGTGTCAAACCCTCATCCCATTTTTGTCCAGCTCTCTAATGCAAGAGCTGTTACTCCCAGTTCTTCATGTATGGAACAGGTCAACTCTGGAACTGTCTTCCTCTGTCTGTATTTCCCATTGCTTATGACCTCAAGTCCCTTAAACACAGTGTGTCCAGGCACCTTGAAATGGGTGGATCGTGATTTTGGCTATTATCATTTTTTTTTATTTTTTCTTGGAGGGAGCAATTTGCTGGTTTCTAGCCTTTTGTTCCTTCTTCCTTGCATAAAAAATTATATAACCAGAAGGCTGTCCAGTTGGATGGAGTACTTAAGGATTTCATCAAAGGACCTGATAAATAGGATTATTTATGAGTGTGTTGTCCCAGATGATTGGCTGAAGAGTGTAATTATAAATGTGTATAAAGGGAAGGATGATGCCCTGGAAAGAGGAAATTATAGAGGTATAAAGCTTTTAGATCAGATAATGAAGGTAATGGAGAGAGTTTTAGAAGGTATGATTAGAGAAAGGGTGAATATTGATGAGATGCAGTTTGGGTTTATGCCAAGTAGGGGGACCACTGATACCATATTCATTGTTCGACAGCTTCAGGAAAAATATATTGGTAGGAGAAGGGATCTTTATTTTGTTTTTGTTGATTTGGAAAAGGCCTTTGACAGAGTCCCTAGAGAGGTGGTGAAGTGGGCAATGAGAAAGCTTGGCTTGGAGGAGTGGCTGGTTAGGGTGGTTATGGCTATGTATGTGAGTGCTCACACCCAGGTAAGAGTGAATGGAGATTTGAGTGATGGGTTTTCCGTGAATGTTGGTGAGCATCAGGGGTCAGTTTTGAGTCCTATGTTGTTTTATCATGGTACTTGAAACCCTTTCACGTGACTTTAGAAACGGACTTCCGTGGGAGTTGTTGTATGCTGATGATTTGGTGTTGATTGCAGAGAACGAAAGGGAGGCGGAGGAAAGGTTTAGGAAATGGAGAGATGGTATGGGGCACAAGGGTTTAAGGGTAAATGCAGATAAAACAAAAGTGATGATATCTAGGGTTGGTGGCGGTACTGTCAAAGACGAGGGAGAGTGGCCGTGTGCAGTTTGTCATAAGGGCGTGGGAAGTAATTCCATATTGTGCGGTGTTTGTGATAAATGGGTGCATAAGAGATGTAGTGGTATCAGAGGTAGGGCGAGATAATGTTGATTTTATGCGTACGGCGTGTCGGGGAGAGCAGGTGGAGATTGTCAGACGTGAAAGAATTGAACTTGCTGGTGAATCTCTTGAGTGTGTGGAAGAGTTTGTTATTTGGGAGACATGTTGTGTGCTGGAGGTGGGGCTGGAGGTAGCTCTGTGGCTAGGGTGAGAAGTGGTTGGAAGAAGTTCAGGGAGCTCTTGCCTCTCCTGACTCTGAGAGGACTCTCCCTATGTGCTAAGCGGTCTTTGTATGCAGCATGTGTTAGGAGTGTAATGCTGTATGGTAGTGAGACCTGGGCAGTGAAGGAGTAGGATATTCGCCGGCTCAGACGTACAGAAATGACAATGATTAGGTGGATGTGTAGTGCGTCCCTGCGTCCAAGGTCTGGGGGTCTGGGTTCACGATGGAAGAGTTGAGAGGTAGGATGGGACTGGAGTGTATTGGTGTTGTGATGAGGAGAGGTAGATTGAGATGGTTTGAACATGTGGAGGGGATGGGGGATGATAATTGGGTGTTAATATTGGGGATGGGGTTACTAGGGGTAGACCGAGAAAGACATGGGACGAGGTCATTAAGTGTGACCCCAGGGTTAAGGGACTGAACAGGGAGGCTGCAATGGATCGTGCAGCATGGAGAGCCGCCATTAGGTGACCAAGGCCAACGCATGCAAGCATGTTGGAGCCTTTAAAAATGAAACGAAACGAAACGAAATTTTGTGGTTTAGTGCTCACATACCACTCAGGGTCGTGCAATTATACTCTTATCCTAACTTGTCCCATACTTTCGTCCTTTTCCAGATTATTTCACGTAGTTCAGTGTCAGAACAGGACAATACTAGAGCTTTACATCACTTCCACAGTACTTCACGACAGTCACCATAATTTAATGTTACTCCCTTGATATAAATGAACACTGAATATTGAGATATGGTAATTTTAGGCCAGGTAAAGCACTATAGGCTAGTTGTTCTAGCTTTCAATATTTGAACGTTGGTCCGTGTCTCTTCACTTCAGGTGGGACATTTTGAAGCTGGATGTTTAATTAGATATGATAATATGAATAATGAATTTATTGTGTATAGTATAATATGAAATGCCGTTGTCGTAATTCCGTTATTTGTTTAATAGTCTCATGGTTATTCTGCACCTGGGTAATTACTATAATGGGCTGGCACCTGCTGAGTCAGAATTACTGTATGTATGGAAGCAAAAACTGTTTCGAAATGATGTTGTATGCATTCTTTAACATTATGTTGCTATTTCCAAAGATTGTCAGGTGTTGAGAGAGGAAGGGCAAGAGAATGCGTGGCTTTATTAGTGAGCCCGGAAGTACAGCAATGTGTGATTGAATGGATGGAAGTGTCATCGAGACTGGTGTGGGTGAAAGCGATTTTTGAACGAGAGTTGTGGGTGTTTGTGAGTGCATATCGGCCTGGTAGTGAAAGGGATGAAGAAGAGAGGGAGTCTTTCTGGAATGATGTTGATGAGTGTCTGGAGAATTTTGGAGCGAATGTGATTGTGGTAATGATGGGAGATCTGAATGCTAGAGTGGGCAATGTAGGAGTTGAAGATGTAGTTAGTATGCACGGTGTGCCTGGAAGAAATGAAAATGGGAAACGAATGATAGAGATGAGTGTTGAGCGAGAGATGGTGATTGCAAATACCTTGTTTGAGAAGAAAGATATTTATAGGTATACTTGGGTGAGACAGGAGGATGGAAGGGGTGTTGATAGAGCATTGATGGAATATGTGGTTGTGTCCAGGAGTGTAATAGGAAGATTGTTGGATTTAAGAGTTCTGAGAGGGAAGGGTGGAGGTATGTCTGACCACTACCCGGTGGAGGGAAAGTTGAGAGTAGGCAAGAGATGGGTGAGAGCTAGGAGAGTTAGATGTGGCAGGGAGATTTTGAAAGTGAGTGAGTTGCATAAAAGAGAGAGTATGATAGAGTATCAGGAGAAAATGATAGATGAGTGGAACGCAGTGAAAGATCAGGAGAATGGCAGTGTGGAGGAGAAATGGCAGTTTAAGAGTGCTGTGGTGGGGCATGCAGAAGCGGTGTATGGTGTGAGACGAATGGGTGGTGGTGTAAGAAAGGGAAGTGAATGGTGGTGCAAGGAAGTAAGTATGTCTGTGGCTGAGAAGAGACGTGCATATGAACTGTGGCTGCAGAGGAAGGATGAAGTGTCATATGAGAGGTATAAGGAAAAGAGGAATAGGGCGAGAAGGGCTGTGTATGATGCTAAAGTGGCAGCAGATGAGAGGTGGGGTAGGTGGTTGACCGAGAATTTTCAACAGTATAAGAAAATGTTTTGGAAGGAGGTGAAAAGGGTGTGAAAGGGAGAGTCTGGGAAGGAAGAGCGAGTAAAAGCAGAGGATGGAAGGATGTTAATTGAGATGGATACAGTAAGGAAGAGATGGGCGGAGTATTTTGAAAGATTGTTAAATGTAGAGGAGGAAAGGGAGGCTGAGATTGTGGCAGATGGAAGGATGCAAAGAATAAATGTGTTGGTAGAGTTGAATGATTCTTTAATCACGATGGAGGATGTGCAGGAGGCAGTAAAGGAGATGGAAACAGGGAAAACTGCAGGTATGGACGGGTGTGCTGTGGAATGCCTGAAGGGTGGTGGAGCGACTGTTGTTGACTGGTTAGTAAGATTGTTGAATGTGTGCTTTGTGCAAAGTATGGTGCCAATTGATTGGGCAAGTGCTTGTGTGGTCCTGTTGTATAAAGGTTAGGGTGATAAATATGAATGTACTAGGTAAGGTGTATGGTAGAGCGTTAATTAAGAGAGTTAGAGAGGGTACAGAGGGAATGATTTGTGATGAGCAGTGTGGTTTTCTGAGAGGGAGGGGTTGCGTGGATCAGGTGTTTGCTGTGGGACAAGTGTGTGAAAAGTATTTACCGAAAGGTAAGGATGTGTTTTGGGCGTTCATGGATTTAGAGAAAGCGTATGATAGAACTGATAGGGGGGCTTTGTGGACTGTTTTAAGATTGTATGGACTTGATGGTAGGTTACTAAAAGGAGTGAAAAGTTTTTATGTAAATAGTAGAGCGTGCGTACGAGTGGGAAATACTGCGAGTGATTAGTTTCCCGTGACAATAGGGCTGTGGCAGAGATGTGTGATGTCGCCTTGGTTGTTTAATATTTATGTGGATGGTGTTGTAAAGGAGGTGAATGCAAGAATGTTAGGTGGAGGTCTGAGTCTGGTGAATGTGGATGGTAGAGAGTGGAATCTGCTGTTTGCGGATGATACTGCACTGGTGGCTGATTCAGAGGAGAGATTGAGACAGTTGGTAGAGGAGTTTGGAAGGGTGTGTGAAAGGAGGAAATTGAAAGTAAATGAGAACAAGAGTAGAGTGATGAAGTGTACGAGGTTGGTAGATTGTAGGAGGATGAATGTAATTTTGAATGGTGAGTTGCTTGAGGAAGTAGAGTGTTTTAAGTATTTAGGGTCACATGTTGCTGTGGAAGGAAGAATAGACGCAGAAGTGAAGTTTAGAATGAATGAAGTAGGAAAGGTGCTGGGAGGAATGAAAAAAGTGTTTATATGTCGTTCGCTTAGAATGGATGTAAAGAGAAGGCTGTATGAGGGTGTTGTGGTACCGACTGCATTATACGGGGCTGAAACATGGAATATGGGTGTAGCAGAGTGGAAAAGTTTGAATGTAATGGAGATGAGGTGTCTGAGGAATATGTGTGGAGTGACGGGTATGGGTCGAATGAGAAATGATGAAGTGCGAAGGAGAGCTGGAGTTGTTCGGGAGATGGCTGATCGAGTTGAGCAGAGTATTGTGATGGTTTGGGCATATGGAGAGAATGGATAATGAATGATTGGTGAAAAAGATAACTAGATCTGATGTGAGAGGTGTAAGGCTGAGAGGAAGACCACGAATAGGATGGATGGACAGTGTGAAGAGAGCGTTGGATGCGAGAGGGATGCCTGTTGAGCAAGAAAGAGTGGCTGTGCATAATAGAAATGAATGGAGAGAAATTGTGAATGAATAAATGATGACGCAGCCCTGAGGAGATATTCTCCCGCATTTCTTCTGATCAGCTGATCAGGTCAGGTGCGGGTAAGGGGATGGGTCCATTATGATGTGGCAAGGGTAAACCATCTCTGCTGTCAGGCCCTGCTGCGGATGTCACTTATTGCACTGCGCAGTTGACCCTCGTGCGGTGTGGTACTGTGAGGATCTGTCCCGTCTCCCCTTTGGGGTTAAGATGCAAATGAATGTGTGAATGTATGTGTGTGTGGATGAGTAAATTGGGAGTGTGTCGTCCTGTCTCGGCAACCTCCCTTTCCTTGGGGGAAGCAGCCTCGGTATATAGAGAGATAGAGATTTCCAAAGACTTTTATACAGTGTAGGAGCGGCTTTTTTGAACTGGGTGCTTTGTACATACTATTCATTTACTACTGCATTGCATGCTGCGTCTCTTAAAGTAAATTGAAATATCTGAAGATGGCAAGACTAGACTAAATAGACTTAATTTGCTCGTTTTCGAGTATCAGATATTGAAAAAAACAAAATATTAGAGCAATAATTTTTGGCAAACCTTCTTCTTGTGTGTGTGTGTGTGTGTGTGTGTGTGTGTGTGTGTGTGTGTGTGTGTGTGTGTGTGTGTGTGTGTGTGTGTGTGTTTTATCGTTTTTCCATATCGATATATTTTGTTTTCCTTGTCCTGATCTTCCCTTGATGTCATTACTATTCTCTCAGAATTCACGCTGTTCACTTCCCATGAACGTAATGATTTTGAGTGTGCCACTAGATGCAATCAGCGGAATTACAGCTAGTCATTTTAGGGGAAGGAAAATTATATTTTCCATAGGTTCTCTCTCTCTCTCTCTCTCTCTCTCTCTCTCTCTCTCTCTCTCTCTCTCTCTCTCTCTCTCTCTCTCTCTCGCTATCCCCTAGTTTCATCAACACAAGCTAATAAATTTTGAATGTATATTTATCTATCTATCTATCTGTCTATCTATCTATCTATCTATCTATCTATCTATCTATCTATATATATATATATATATATATATATATATATATAATATTTGTGTGTATATATATATATATATATATATATATATATATATATATATATATAGATATATATATATATATATAGAATATTTGTGTGTATGTGAATGCATGTATGTATAATTCAGATATAGTACTTGTTAACAGAAAATCTAAAGTGAACACTGGAAACAGTGGGGAGACTCTTTGACCAGGAGTGCACTGAAGCAGAATGATGATGATAGTGATGACTGTAAAACGATGATATCTTAAATACCTACAACAACCAGCAAATACCGTTGACAAATAAACACAGTAAAAACGATTATCATATTTCTTTCCTGAAAAATTGGGTGTCTTAACTTCGTGTCTCCTTCAGCAAAATACAGCTTGCTTTGTTTATGTGTCAGGCATTAGTTAATAATTTTGTATTCTACTGAATGTTCTCGATGAATACCCCAATATTTTTTTTTAATGAAAAATGACGTTTGGTTAAAACTTTCTTTTATATGATTCATTGGTAAAATTTTTAGAACAACGATTTTGCCCGTTATTAAATATTTACATCATTAATGTCTGTACGAGGTGTAAAAAAATCTCTTATCAGTAGATGGGAAGTGAAGAACAGTTACGTATGACTGGGAGGTGTTTTTTAAGTGTGGTTTGGTATGGTACAATATAGTGCCGTATTTTGCGGTGTGGTAGTGTGCGGAAATGCGTAGTGTCATAGTTTGTGCTGTGAGTTTGACATGTAGTTGTGTTTGATGTTGTAGGGAAAGTTATGTGGTCATGTGAAGTGTGGAAGTGTGAGAGGAGGAAGTGTGTGGTGTGGGAGGTTTAGTGTGGAAGTATTTAGCCAGCCAGTTTGTGTGAATGAAGGGTGTGATTATGTGTGATGCGTCAGAGGTGTGTGCTGATGTGTGGTATGGTAGTGTGTGATATGGTAGTGCGTGATGTTGTAGTGCGTGGTGTGGTAGTGTGTACTGTGGTGATGTTTCATGTAGCTGAAAAAAGTGTGTGGTTGCGAACTATGTGATAGTGAAAAGTGTGGTAGTGTGTGGTGTGGAGAGTGAGGTGTCTTACTGTGCATTATGGGAGTGTGTGTTGTGATATTGTGGAATATGTCAGATAGAAAGGTGTAATCGGCCCGCCTTAAGCCAAGTGGGTGCGAGCATACTTTATAGTACGTGACACTAGTTCATCCACAGCACCCCTTATGTCCGCCAAAGCAGTATGTGGTTCAGTGAACTTTTTACAGCTCTGGCTGGAGACGAACCTGCATCCACCAGCATGCTATTATATATACATGCAGTAAATATATATATATATATATATATATATATATGATATATATATACTATATATATATATATATATATATATATATATATATATATATATATATATATATATATATATATATATATATATATATATATGATATTATATACTGTATATAATTATATATAATTATATATATATATATATAATCTTATCAACTGTTTGAGTGTCCACTGCAGGACCGGCCTATCCTGACCGAAGTGGGGACGATACAGCCAATGTACCAAGTGGCTTAGTCTGTCTTGTAGAGATTGTATGTAGGGTGAGAAGTGCTTGTAAGTGTATGGGTAGTGTTGTAGTGGCTTTGGATGTGTGTGTAGTTTGTGAATCAAGTGTAATCGGCCCGCGCAAGCCGACTGGGTGCAAGCATACGTTATAGTATGCGACACTGTTTCAACCACAGCACCCCTTGTGTCCGCCAAAGCAGTACGTGGCCAGAAGTACGTTCCCAAAGTTTATTACTCTGGCGGGGCGCGAACCCTCGTTCTTCAGTGTGCGAAAACGCACACTTTACCACTGTACCACAGAGGCTCCATATATATATATATATATATATATATATATATATATATATATATATATATATATATATATATATATATATATATATATATATATATATATATATATATATATATATGGTAGGTGGGGGCACTCACCATTCACTCACTCGATGTAGTGCTGCTCTCGGGTGTCTGCCCTTTTCTCTCCTCCATCCTTCTTTCCTTCCATCCTCTTCTGTCTTTCTTTCCTTCATTCTTTTCTCGTCCTTCTGCCTACGGGTGACTTTACACTCCCTCTTCTCTCTTTCCTTCCTTCATTCTTTCCCCTTCCTTCTGCCTGTGGGTGACTCTACACTGCGTGACAAGCCAAATGGTTTCCTGTACACCAGGAAACCATTTACTACGCGGGGTGGTAACCATATAACCAGCTTTTGGCGCCTGGTGGTTTAGTGGGTAATTATTGCGCTCCAGTCGGATATAGCCGGTGATGGTTTATATGCAAGGGGTGGTTGGAGTTTACTACTCACGTAATGCCACTCAGGGATGAGTGAGGCTGGTCACTCTCATCTTAAATGTCAGGACCAACTGCCTAGCCCCGGGCTCCTACACTCCTCATGGGGCAATGTAGGATTGGATGATGGATATATATATATATATATATATATATATATATATATATATATATATATATATATATATATATATATATATATATATATATATATATATATATATCTCTCTATATCTATATATATATATATATATATATATATATATATATATATATATATAGAGAGAGAGAGAGAGAGAGAGAGAGAGAGAGAGAGAGAGAGAGAGAGAGAGGATGGACACAGTTTGCCTCCGTAACTTACTGTACAAAAGGATATTGAGGTGCGATATGAAAATTATATTGCAAAGAATGCACAAGGTGCTATGAAGTTACCTGTCACCTGGCTGCAAGCAGTATAGTTGGTCTTTACTCCAAGTGGCAGCATAGTTTTAGTAATATCCCTCCCGTAGTGATTTATACCACACATTGTACCTGAGTCCAATTTTAAGTTACTGATGCAAAGAATGCTGATAATGAAACAATATAAGTAATATATAACAGAATATGAAGGGGCAATATTCAAAATAAACAGTTGAAAAACAAATGATACAAAATCTACACCACCTAGAGTATGGTTCTTTGGATTATTTAACGCACTTCTCCCTCCACCCAGTCCTACTTTAACCAGCCTTTGACGTCCCGACTACAACTAGACGCATTATCCACGCCAAGGCCTTGATTCACGCTACGCACCGACGTACGGAAAACTGTAGATTTTGAAGTTGTGGCTTCGTCTCTCATGCCTTCCCGCCCATCCCACACACTCTCACCCCTTATAATCATTTACACCCTTACTCCCACCCTCACCTACACCTCTGTTACCCAGTCTCTCTCTCTCTCTCTCTCTCTCTCTCTCTCTCTCTCTCTCTCTCTCTCTCTCTCTCTCTCTCTCTCTCTCTCTCTCTCTCTCTCTCTCTCTCTCTCTCTCTCTCTCTCTCTCAATCTCTCTCTCTCTCTCTCTCTCTCTCTCTCTCTCTCTCGTCTTGCTGAAGGCGTTGTATGTGAGATGACTAACGAAGAATACTCGTAAAACATGAAATTCAGCCCCAACGCAGTTCTGGTTGTGTTGTTAATTGGTATATCTTTCCTCTTGTCCTGTGCTCTGTCTTGCTGCCCCACGATGGCCGATTGATTAGCATCGCTAGCAAGGAAGCTGCTGGCCTGATAGCGCCGGGGTTCAAATCCTGGAGAGAGCAACTAACGCCACTCGGTTCACACATCCTTGTCCATGGTGAGGTAACAGTGGTAGCTGGAATAATGCAGCGGCCTTGTATCGCAGGAAAATGGATGAGTAACCTGCAACGAGCTCAGTTTCCTAAGTTATGTAGATAACTGCCTTGTAAGATGAAGGGATTAAGTTTTTAAACTGAGATGGAGGGAGATGAAAGCCAGTAAAGTAATGGGATTATCTCTATATATTAGAAATGGAGTGAGTGAACGGAGTTTATCACCATGCCGATGTAATGCTTAAATTTTGAGTCCTATGAAAAGACAGGAAATATTCCGTAGGGCAGAGTGGAGACACGTGAGAATGAAATTGTGTCATAAAGACGGACTGTGGGAGAAAGCTGATGATATTCATGGAATCCCTGGTGAAACAGTCATCAGCCCAACCACCGTTTGCACCCAAAATACGGCAAACCAACAACGCTTGCTAAGAAAATGACCTCCATATCCCACTAGCAAAGAGGTTATATTTCCCTGTACACAAAACACTGCCAGACCACTAAAGTCACTGGGAAGCTGGCCTTTGTGTCCCAAGACTGAATGGCTATATTCCCCTCTGGACGAAGGCTGAGTGTTGAGAATACTCCATTTTACTTTCGTCTCGGCTTCGGACACATGATTAATGTACAGAGATGATATAATGGGTAAGGGGGTGGAGCGTTGGTAAGATAACTGCGCTTTTAGTGAAGTATTTTTGAGATTTAAATCTGTTCACTTCGGTGACGTCTATTGTAGTTGGTTACTTCCATTTACAGACGATTTTATTCAGGGTAAGGAAGACTTCTCGAATGGAGGGTTGGAAATCCCTTTCTTCATCCTCTTCATTATAAACTGTCACCTCTGAACAGAACGGAATATAATCATCTGGGTATCAAGAATTAACCAGCGGTTTACATTACCTGACTAGGGGGGTTGCCTTATTCACTGTGATGACGCCAGTTATTGTTGATATATATATTTTTTTTTTCAAATCTACAGGCGATTTCAGTTGGTATAGGAGAATCTTTTCGAATTGGAGGTATATAAGGCTTTCAGAAACCCCTTCACTACTAGGTTGCTTTCCTCTGTTTTAATTAAAATCATCTGGTAGAGCAATACATCTCTCATGGTCGGGACAACTCTGTTATTTTTTTCGAGCTAACGTCATAGGAGTCAGCTGAGAGTGAGCCACAGCAGTGTTAGGTACAATCATCAGTAATTCCCATCTGTTACCTGCTCTGTAATTACTTCAAAAGCGGTCGTATTTTTATTACGGAACGCCGTCATTTACATTTCCTTTACATCTTCCTTAACTTCCATACTCCTTATTTCTGTAAATGAAGCTCATTATTTATGATACATCAGTAATCCCCTCCTTCATCATCTATTTCTGTAATAACCTTTGTGGTTTGAACACCTTGGTTGTAGTGACGCCTCGCGTAGGTTCGATTCGGTTCCCATGAGGTGGCAAGGGGTTTTCAAGTATGTAATGCCATGAAGTGAGGCTTTCGTTCCTGCAGTTACACCCACGCTCAGGGAGCAAGAACGGTTGTTTGTTGTGGTTTGAACGGTGTGTGTGTGTGTGTGTGTGTGTGTGTGTGTGTGTGTGTGTGTGTGTGTGTGTGTGTGTGTGTGTGTGTGTGCGCGCGCGCGCGTGGAAAATACGTAATTTAAACAATTTTGATCCGAACTTTGTGGAACGGTTGAGGGCCAGCTAAAATATAAACATTATTATTTTTTAGCAACAGTTCAGAAGTCAGGGTCACAGAGCAAGGCCACGTTAAACAGTTTATATTCAGGTCATACCAAACATTGTGAGAAGACTGAAGATAAGACAAGTATAATAGGATTCAATTTTGAGAACAGCTAAAAGTCGTTACTCTCCACTAGATGACCTATCCTCCCTTTTCTTTTCTCTCTCGTCTTATTTCCTGTCTGCTGTATTTTCAGTACTTTCCTTTCCACTGTTACCCCTAGCCGATCAATCCTTCACATTTCCTTCTCCCATTTTTCCTTCTTGTCTAGTATACTTTTTTCTCCTTCTTTCATTTTTCCCTGTTTGCTCCGTTGCGATTGCTGTAACCACTTGTAGTTAAGTTCCTCACTTTTCCTTGTTATAGTCAGCTTTCTTTTCATAGTTCCATCTTTCCTCTCCCTTTCCTCTTCCGTGCCTTGTTTGCTCCAGTCCAACATTTTCCTCTCTCCTCTCTCCTTTCCGCATATTTTTACCTCATCTCCCTCCTTCCGTACCACCATAATTTAAAGGTCTCCACTACATCAAGTATACACATCTGACATTCAGATGTAAAATTCAAAGTTGATTCAGTCACCCGATAGACGCCTCAGTTTAAGCCCCTCAGAGCTTTCGCCCATACCTTCCTCTGCAGACACTCGACACATTATCTCCATGCGTTTATTCTCACTCATATCCATGTCCACACTCTTTCACTCTGGCATCCACATCCACCTCTAACCTCAAACTCACACCCACACCCACACCTTCAACAACACCTACACTCATATCCACAGCCTCTCACTTCGGTACCCACACCCATAACCACACCCACACACACCCACATCCACATTTACACTAACAGCTTCATCCACAATCCTCTCTTTAAGGCGCTCATACCCACCCACAAGCAGGCCAATGCCCACAATCATTCCCACCCACACCGGCATTTACACCCACACCCACAGTCACATCCAAACCCAGACTTTCTCCTAGTCACCCACACTCACATTGAGACCCACACCCTTTCCTGGTCACCCACATTCACACACACTTACACCATCGGCGGATGACCCAGCAAACAAAGCAACACATCAGCTGAATAATAACTTGCAGCTGAGGACCTCCTAGCTTGTCTATGGAGGTGGGTTGCAAGTAGTAGTTGGCTCTTAATGATGACCAAACTGCTTCGCGCGTCGGGCTTTCTGTTTTCCTACTTGAGAGAGAGAGAGAGAGAGAGAGAGAGAGAGAGAGAGAGAGAGAGAGTACATTCTACCCTCAAGGCGTGGCAAAATGGCGCCTATAATTAAGCCGAAATGATGCGGAGAGCCGAATTTTTCCTCATCTGATTAGAGTGTTGATTTTGGCTGTGAATGTGATTGGTGGCTAGTGGTAGTTTTTGGTGTGTGATAATTTTTTCAGTGTGTTCTACTGCTTTGGCGAGCTTTTTTTAATTTTCATTTATCTGTGCTTTATTCCCACCCGATGAGTTTTGTTCAGTGTTTTTACGGTGTTTTTTCTCCAGGTATTCTACTCGGGGGATGATTTTTTGCGGAACAGTGACCTCATTCTTTTCTGTGTGGTTCCACTTCCAGTTTTTGTTCGGTGTTTTGTGTGCATTTTTGTTTCTTTTTAATTTCTTTGGTGTTTTTCGATAATTTGTTGTAGGGGAGTTAATATCTGTGTAGCATTTTTTTTTTTCTGTCAGTTTTCGATTTTCATATGGGGAATGTTGATTGTGGTCAATTTCTGGCGTTATATTTTGTTGTTGTTTTATTTATTTCCAGTAAGTTTTATAGACGGTCTTCTAAGATTTCTTCATTTTTCAGTATTCTAATTTTAGAGTGTTATATTTTTCGGCGTGGTCGATACATCAGTGCAAAGTGATGGTTCCTGAGAGAGCAGATGACTCACAATATGATGTTCTGATGACAGGAGAGACTGAAATGGGTGAGGAAGGTTATGTACTTGAATGAAACGGCAAAGAGGGGCAATTATGCCAAGAAAATGGAACGTAAAGATGCACAGGGAAGGAAAACGGCTAGTGTTATGAAAGCCCCGATATGAAACAGAGTCTGCGTGTGACGTGGGCGAGAGGCTTGCATGAAGGCTATATTATGTCTGCATTAACAAATGAGTGAGGCCTTGGTATGGCAAGAACATAGGAGATCAAAAGCAAGAGAAGTGGAATAGGATTATAATGAATTGTATCTGGAGTGTGGAGAATGCATAGGATAAGAAATACTGTGATTCGTGGAAGATGTGAAGTAAGGAAATCTGTGGACCCAGAGTCGAAGAGGGTGTGCTTAGATGGTAGGGACATGTTTAGAGAATTGGTGGAGAGAGAGAGAGAGAGAGAGAGAGAGAGAGAGAATCTAAGTGAAGAGGAAGTTGGGAGGTGTGGTAGGCCTAGAAGGTGGAGAGATATACCAAAAGAGTGTATGAGAAAGCGTGGTGTGGTGGGTGACGGGGCTAGGCAAATGGCAGTGGGTTAAGCTGGTTAGAAAAAAAATGTACCTAGAAGTGAATGACTCCATCCCTTTTTTATCGGTGGTGTTATATTCGTCAGATTGCCTAGCTGATATGCGATGTGAAGTAAGTTAGTGTGGATGTTTATGCCATTGAGTTAAGGTTTGGATTCTTTGTGCATGATTGGTGAATGAATGAGAGTGTGGCCTACGGCAGCTGGGGAGACTTCTGTTGGTTTTCCCCTCTACCAGTAATTTCCCCCATGATTTGCAGACCTTGCCACATCTCAGTTTTACGTAGGAAAATAGGTGGGGATGATAATGATAATGATGATGATTCTATTTTTCAGTGTGATCTATATTCAGATAGAATGAGTGGTAGATAAGTGGAAGGATGAGAATGTAAGAGGGGAAATGAGCATTAGATGGAAAGAAGGGAAATCATGGACAACGGAAGGAGGAAGGGAGAGCAAAGAGGTGAAAGTGAGCGAGGGAGGGAAGGAGACTATAGTAGGGAAAATGAGGGGAGGGAAAGTGAGACCAGAACACTGAAAATTAAAGGACGGGAGTTAACTGAATGTGAAATGCTTGGAGGTGAAAATGAGTTAGGAACGAGGAGGTAACTGAAAATAAATAACAAGTATAAATATGAATGCTGATGGTAGAGAGTGGAATCTGAATCAGCTGATGTTTTCGGATGATACTGCATTGGTGGCTGATTCAGAGGAGAAATTGGGACAGTTGGCAGAGGAGTTTGGAACTGTGTGTGAAAGGAGGAAATTTAGAATAAATGAGAATAAGAGTAAAGTGATGAAGTGTACGAGGTTAGTAGATGGTAGGAGGATGAATTTAGTTTGAATGATGAGTTGCTTGAGGTGGTAGAGTGTTTCAAGTATTTAGGGTCACATGTATCTGTGGATGGAAGAATAGATGCAGAAGTGAAGTTTAGAATGAATAAAGTAGAAAAGGTGCTGGGAGAAATGAGTGGTGGGAGGAATGAGAAAAGTGTTTAGATGTCGGTCACTTACAATGAATGTAAAGAGAAGGCTGTATGAGGGTGTAGTGGTACCGACTGCGTTATATAGGGCTGAAACGTGGAATATGGGTGTAACAGAGAGGAAAAGTTTGAATGTAATGGAGATGAGGTGTCTGAGGAGTATGTGTGGAGTGACGCGTATGGATCGAGTGAGAAATGATGAAATGCGAAGGAGAACTGGAGTTGTGTGGGAGATGGCTGATCGAGTTGAGCAGAGGGTGTTGAGATGGTTTGGGCATATGGAGCGATTGGATGATGAACGATTGGTGAAAAAGATAACTGGATAGGATATGAGAGGTGTAAGGATGTATATGACAGGGACGTCTTTTGAGCAAGGAAGAGTTGCTGCGCGTGATAGGAATGATTGGAGAGAAATTGTGAATGAATAAATGGTGACGCAGCCTTAGGGGGATATTCTCTCGCATTTGGTCTGATCAGCTGAACAGGTCAGGTGCGGGTATGGGGATGGGTCCATTATGATGTGGCAGGGGTAAATCAGCTCTGCTGTCAGGCCCTGCTGCGGATGTCACTGATTGCACTGCACAGCTGACCCTCCTGCGGTGTGGTGCGATGAGGATCTGTTCCTTCTCCCCTTGGGGTAAGATGCGAATGAATGTGTGTGTGTGTGTGTGTGTGTGTGTGTGTGTGTGTGTGTGTGTGTGCATGGATGAGTAAATCGGGAGTGTGTCGTCCTGTCTCGGTTACCTC
Source organism: Coenobita brevimanus (assembly GCF_032717465.1). Taxonomy (NCBI): domain Eukaryota; kingdom Metazoa; phylum Arthropoda; class Malacostraca; order Decapoda; family Coenobitidae; genus Coenobita; species Coenobita brevimanus. The sequence goes on from NC_137063.1 coordinate 14,437,831, forward strand.
CCTTTCTTTGAGGGAACAGCCTAGGTATATAGATAGATAAACATGAATATTTAAGTCATGAATTGAAGGAATTGATGAAGACACAAAAAGATGATTGGTAAGAATGGGATGAAGTTTAAACAAAACAGTGAATATTATGTGGACACTGAAGAGCCAGATCCAGAGCAGCGCAAGAGATAATACAGAAGAATGAAAAGGAAATTCTATCTATCTATCTATTGCCAGACGCCATAATCCCGTAAGGTGTGGCCATTTGACTTTGGATTATATGTTTTACAGGGAGGGGCACTAACCCTCCATCAACCCACTTGTTGACACGTAGGGAGCACGTGTGGTTTGGTTATATGGTTACCACCCAGCGATGTAAATGGTTTCTTGGTTTACAGGAAACCATTTGGCTTGTCACTCAATGTGAAGCCACCTGTAAAGGAAAGAAAAGCGTTAAGAAGTGACAGGAAAGATGGGAGAAATAGGAAGAAAGGAGGGCAGGCACAGAAAAAGAATGATAAAGGCTAAGGAAGAAGTAGGCAACACTACATCAAGTGAGTGGATGATGGTCGCCACCACCTACCACTAAAAGGAAACTAATACAAATAATAGTGAATGAATGTGTGTAAAAGAAAAAAGACAAGTCAACAGACGTGAAAAGGATGATACGGATATGTATGATGGAAGGTAATGCAGAGGAACATTGCCAAAAAGTGTTTTTGTAACGTGACGAGACGATACGGATGTGTGAAAAGAAGATGGGAAGCATAGCCACTGTACTGTTTGTAAAGGAACTGAATTACGCTTAGAAAGTTGAAGATGATAACAGGGATGTAAAAAGGAACTAAAAATAAAGGAGGAGTGAGGGGCAGTAAGCGAACAGAACCCCATGCTGGTTGTAAATGCAAATGACAAGGCTGTAAAACAAGAGAATGCAATGTGAATCCCAGTCAGAATAGGAATATAATTACAAATAATTATAATATATAAATCGAAGTCATAAATGGCTTAACAGCGCTTTATTTATATAATTTGAGGTATTATCAATGTTTCTGGGTGCATTAGAAGACGCCAAGTGTGGTGGTGCGAGGGTGGCTGTGTGGTGTGGCCGTAGGAGGTGTGGGTGTGTAATGTGATAATGTGTGTGATGTGGCTTTATGAAGTGTAGTAATGAGAAGTATCGCCGAGTGTGGTATGGCAGTATGTGAATGAGGCAGTGTTGTGTGGCAGTGGGAAATGTGACAGTATGTAATGTGGCATATGGAGGTGTGGTTGTGCGAGATGTAGCTGTGTGGTATGGCTTCGTGTGAAGCTTCGTGGTGTGAGATGTGGCCATGGTGTTGTTGCTTAACCCCGATCTGTCTGGCTAAGATGACCCGTCGACCACAACAGCTTCATTGGGTTCGTCCTGCATGTACAGTACAGTACATACACTGTGAAAGGGTCCGCCCACTTTTTTTGTTAGGCAGCGCTTCACCGGATTCGGAACAGGCTTCCTCCCACAACGGGGTGCAAGGAAATATTAGGTTTGGCGTCCGGGTACATGTCGCAGCTGCACCACCCAAAGGGCACAGCGCCACAACGTGTAGGCTTCATTTTAGAGCAAGAGCAGCAGTGTGAAATGTGGCAGTGTGAGTGTGAGAGTGTGTTGTGGCACCGTGGGGGTGGCGGTGTGCCAGGTGTGGCGAGGTGAGATATAGAGGTGTTAGATGTGGCAGTGCGAGGTGCGGTATTGTAAGTTGTGGCAGTAATAAGCTGATATAGTGTGGGCTATGGCAGTAATAAATGTGGTGTGAGATGTGACAGTGTGATGTGTGAATGTGAAATATGACAGTATGAGGTGTGACTATGTGAGGTGTTGCAGTGTGATGTGTAGTAGAGTATGAGTTCTTTCACTGTGATGTGTGGCAGTATTGCGAGTGCCAGTGAGAGGTGCGGTAATGCTAGGTGTGACAGTGTGATTGTGGTGATGGGAGGTGCGGCAGTGTAAGATTTGGCAGTGTGAAATGTGGGCATCTGAGGTTTAGCAGGTAGATGTGCATCTGTGAGGCGTGACTGCTTGTGATAAGGTAGTGAGATGTAGATGTGTAAGACGTAGCAGTGTGAGAAGTGGCTGTTTAGGTTTGGCAGTGTAAAGTTATGTTGATAATTACTGCATTGTCCATAGAAAGGCACCCAAATCTTTTACTTTTTTCTGCATGTTGTATGTGTAGGTACATATATGTATGTGTGTATGTACAGTCGGAAACACAAATTCGTTTTAAACATAATTATGTACGACAGGAACTGGAAATCTAGTAATTCGGGAAAATAAGAATAGATCACCGAAACACATCACCGGAATGAAGGGGTTAAAACCTGGCCATCTGAAAACAGCCACCTCTCCACCATACCGCTGCTAGAATACAGGTATATATTAAGCTATATGCAGTATTTGAAACGAATTTCTGCTGTTGACTGTACGTATGTGTGTGTGTGTGTGTGTGTGTGTGTGTGTGTGTGTGTGTGTGTGTGTGTGTGTGTGTGTGTTGGGGAAAGAAAGAAAATGAAGAGTAGTGTTTCACTTTCTAAAATAAACAATGTCAGGAAGATGGTGATAGTACTGCAGATGACGAATGGGAGTTACGTCGAAGATGTTAAATTATTTAATGGTGGGAAAATGGTATAAGTGTTATGCTGCTGCTGATGGCGATGATATTATGCTGGGGAAAAGAGAAAAGGAAAGAGGGTTAAGATGATGGTGATGATGATGATATACTGGAATCGGGGAAAGGGAAAGGAAAGAGGGTTACGATGAAGGTGAGGGTTATAACTATCAAATGAACACGTGATGCGTAGGATGTTATACCAGTGTACGAGCAGAGCGGGGTAAGAGAAGATGTAGTAAAACAAGGAAGTGACTGTAGTAATGTTGGCACCAACATCTCACATTATACCTTGAGACCTACAGAGCAACACATTCCACCTAATGAGCTCCGTCTCTCACATCTCCACGTCGGGAAAGCTAACAGGATTATCCCATGTAAGTGCCCCAATTTAAGATTAATTTACTACCGTGTTCCCGAGGTGCAGTGCGACAGAGAATCATAATGCAACCCCGATTTAATGTCTCTCTCTCTCTCTCTCTCTCTCTCTCTCTCTCTGTGTGGTGGTGCTGAGAGGATGGAGGACCTGAGTGGGAAGAGGCGGGATGTGATGGCAGTTACTCCGGGCTGGGTGAGGATGTGATGGCAGTTGCTCCTGGATAAGGATGTGATGGCAGTTACTCCTGGGTGAGGATGTGGTGGCAGTTACTCCTGGATAAGGATGTGATGGCAGTTACTCCTGGATAAGGATGTGATGGCAGTTACTCCTGGGTGAGGATGTGATGGCAGTTGCTCCTGGATAAGGATGTGATGGCAGTTACTCTGGGCTGGGTGAGGATGTGATGGCAGTTACTCCTGGGTGAGGATGTGGTGGCAGTTACTCCTGGATAAGGATGTGATGGCAGTTACTCCTGGATAAGGATGTGATGGCAGTTACTCCTGGGTGAGGATGTGATGGCAGTTGCTCCTGGATAAGGATGTGATGGCAGTTACTCTGGGCTGGGTGAGGATGTGGTGGCAGTTACTCCTGGGTGAGGATGTGATGGCAGTTACTCCGGGTTGGGTAAGGATGTGATGGCAGTTACTCCGGGTTGGGTAAGGATGTGATGGCTGTTGCTCCGGGTTGTGTAGGGATATGTGTAATGGTTGTGGTGAAGCGATGCTTGAATATAAGTTTTGTTATGTCTGGTGTTTGTGGTGGTGTGGTGTGTTTGTGGTGGTACTGAGGTGTATGCGATCTCGTCGGAGATATAGGTATATAATGGGTGTGGCGGTGGTGATAATATGGAGACGTCTGGATATTAGCGTACCGTTTGTGGTTATGTAGCGTTTATGGCTGTGTGGTATTTGTGGTGTGTTGTAGTGAGGGAGCGTGATACTGTGGTATATGTGATGAAGTAGGGAATATGTATAGTAGTTGTGGTGAAAGGATACGTGGATATTAGTTTGAATTTGCAGTGTGTGTGTGTGTGTTGTAAATGCGGTGTGGTGCTTCCGTTAATGTTGTGGTACATGTGATGACACAGGAGGTATGTATGATGATTATGGTGATGGTATTGGCGAAGGGATTTTTCGTTGTGTGGTTATAGATTCTCTGGTGTTTGTGATAATGTGTTGTTTGAGTTTCTGTATTAAATGATGTGGTGGGGGAAATGTGTGATGGATGTGGTGAAGGACGCTTTGGTATCAGTGTGAACTTGTGATATGTGTGGTGGCGCTGTGTTTTTTACTAGGGTGTTTGTGGTTGTATGCTGTCTGTATTAGTGTGGTGTTTGTGGCCGTGTGGTGTGTGGCTATGTTTTGTTTTTGGTTGTATTTTCTTTGTGGTTGTTTAGTGTTTGTCGTGCTGTGATTCTTGGCGCGTGTGGTCAGGTAGGGGACGTGCAATGACTGAGTTAATAACAGTGGTGAAGGAGTGCTTGGATGTTTGTGCGGTGGTGTGGTGTTTGTGGTTGGTGTGGTATTCGGTGTTTCTGTTGAGTGACAAAGTGAGATGAATTACATGGACCACCTTGTATATGCCAGGAACTAAGGATGTGAGAAAAGGCTGGCAAGCCGAACAATAAGAGGAAATTAAGGGTCAGAAGTTGTAGCAGCAGGAGCCAGATTAGAAGGGATAGGAAATTAAAGGAGAGACTACAAAAATGGAGGTGTATTATTATTAGGCATTAAAGGGTAGGGGAGGCAAAAAATATGGAATGCGAGAAAGACAGCCAAGGAATACGAACGTACGTCGATTCTAGGTAATGAGGAGGAGGAAGGCTGAAGGTGTAACAGTACAGACAAGAGTGGACTGGAAGTGGAAGTAGCAGAAAAGAGGAATGAAGTATCGAAATCAAGATAGAAAAATTTAGACCAAGAAAACGAGAAATGAATGACAGCTTGTACATCTAACAATAGCAGAAAATGATGTATCAGAAGTACAGTAATAGCAAAAAGGTTGAAATTCGAAGGAAGAGAAAGAACAGGAGAGCAGGAAATTATAAATGTGAAATACGAACAGAAGCTGCAGTGTATGGGTGGTAAATGATATAGGAAATACAATAGAGATAGTAGGGTTTCTGAGAGAGAGAGAGAGAGAGAGAGAGAGAGAGAGAGAGAGAGAGAGATTACAGGAGAGAAAAATGTTAGGAATCAGAATTATGAGAGAGGTAAAAAGTGCGGAAGTGGCAAAAGAGTACTCTGGGATGGAAACCGACTAATGCAGGAAGCTTAAGCTGTCATACTTTTCTCTGTAACAAGCAATTGACGTCACGGGCAGCAGATGACAGAACAATGGCTCAGTCCCCGGCCTGACAATAACTAAGTCCTCCCTTGGCTAATTGGCCTTGGCTGATCTGTCTTGCTACCTGAGTGGGAAGTCTGCAGCTCCCAGCCTGACATACAGTAAGCAATATATTGCAGTCCAGATTAATTTTGTGTATGGAAATGCAAATATCCTCCAATATATCTGATCATTTGCATTCAAGCACTGTCACAATATTTACGTGGATGTTATGCAATCCAGAGTAACCTAACATATGAGAATTCATTTAAGGACTTCATTTCGATAACGTTCCCTTATTATATTTTTGCTGCTGACAGACACATTTACTCAAATTAGATCTCACTTCTATTGACGAAGGTTTAGGAAGCCTATGTCTAATTCCTCTAGGATGAAGAATATCTTTTTACATTTCAGTGAATCGTCTGGTACTGGCAAGAATTTTATAAGTAATAAGCCATCAGAGTGTAGGCATTTCATTATTCCAACTTTTTTATTGTATGTGATCTCTCTCGCTACCTGGATTGGTCGTCCGCAGCTCCAATCCTGTCTTACTCCAAACAATCCTTCTCCAACATACACGAAGATATACTGCAGGGCAGATTACACGTGCACATGGAAACTCAAAAAACTCTACACTTCCACTCCTGCTAATGCCAGACCCTAGTCTGTCCTAGACATAGGCAGAAAGCAGCGTGAATAATGAACTTCGGTAAAACAGACTTTACTGATCATCCAAATGACACATCAACATTTTATCAATAAACACGTGCAAATATCAATAAACCAATTCTGAATCAGACAGCACTAACATATGCAGGTGGGTAGTAGCGCTAAATTGGTCAGAAATGAAAGATGATTCATGACCTTTTTTTTTTTTTTTTTATGTGAGGAAGAAGGAACCAAAGGCAACGAGCCGGCAAAACTGTTCCTTCCAAGAGAAAAACAAACTACAAGAGAGAGGGTACATCGGATTATAAGTCAACGCCCTGAATCAGACATATAAAAAAATCAGATATTTTTGTAGATGCGCTACAATGCAGATGAAGCAACACTACTCCATTATTCACGTAGATATATTGAAATACAGAACGGTAGTGCTTATGGAACTAAAAACAGAACTCACATAGGTAATTACCTTAATCTATCTACCAGACGGCCATTTCTCTTTGAGTTACCGGTAGTTGTTTTACGGGGAGCGGCACTAACACTCCACCAACCCATTTGTTGACACACAGATACGTTCGATAATAACCTATCCCTAACTGCAACATCGCCTGCACACCGTTGTCTATAGGACAGGGGTCTCAGGTTCATATTACTTCTCTCAGTTAGGCCTAGAAGAGAGCTCAATATCCGGTAACTGAGAGAGAGAGAGAGAGAGAGAAAGAGAGAGAGAGAGAGAGAGAGAGAGAGAGAATATGTTCGTATACTAGAAACCATTAACATATTGACATTAGGCTGATTTTTTATATGGCTCGCTTCTTTTGGCCGTATAATGTTTTCCTTACCAAGTTATATTACACATTACACATCAGTCTATTCTTTTACGTTACAAAATTCTTCAATATCGGCCAAGTTTGTATAAATACCACACGAGAAAATATAACAAAGGGAGAGCGTCTTGTAGGTACAGTAGGTATGTGCATGTGAAGCATAACAGTGTGAGGTGTGGCATTATGTGATGTGGCAGTGTGAAGTATGATGGTGTAAAATTCGGCAGTGTGATATGTGGAAGCGGCCCTAATGAGTAAGGGCAATGTTTCGAAACTCCCTGTACTGTTGTTTGCAGATGATACTACTGTATGTTGTCAAGTGAAGACGAAGGGAAACTGCGAGACTTGGTGGATGAGTTTGGGAGAGTGTGTAAGAAACGGAATCTAAAGGTGAATGTAGGGAAGAGTAAAGTTATGGCCTTCGACAGAAATGAAGTCAGTGATGTACAGTGAGATTGGATGAGGGGGAATGGAATATGTGAGTGCGCTTAAGTACTTGGGTAGTGTGATGAGTAAGGATGGAAGTTTAGAGGGTGAAGTGCTTGAAAGGGTACAGCAAGGAAGAAAAGTTGCTGGTTCCTTGAAAGGAGTGATAAGAAACAGGGAAGTGAGCATGGAAGTGAATAAGTTACTGCGTGACACTATTGTGATACCAACTCTAACGTATGGAAGTGAAGCTTGGACGCTGTTGGAGGGACACAAGTCAAGAGTGAGAGCAGTGGAAATGAGTTATATGAGAGGAGCATGTGGAGTCACATGGAGAGACAGACTGACAAATGAGGAAGTGAAGGAGCGTTGTGTTGAGGATGTGGATGTGATAGGAAGCGTTAGGAGAAACACACTGAGGTGGTTTGGCCATGTGAAGAGGATGGAGAGTGAGAGACTGATGAGGAGAGTGTATGTGAGTGAGGTAGAGAGGGGGAGAGGGAAGGGGAGGCCAAGGATGAGATGGAGGGATGGAATGGAGAGGTATATGAGAGGGGGGGAGGTGAGCTGGGAACAGGGCAGTGAAATGGCGGGGGACAGGGTGACATGGAGGCGATTTGTTTGTGGCCACCCCTCACGGGACTAAGGCGTCTGGCAATAGATAGATAGATAGATAGAGATGTGGAAATTATGCGATGTAATCATGTCCTATGTGCCAGTTTGAAGTATGGCAGTGTGTGATGTGGTAGTGTAGGTACAGCAGTGTGACGTGTGAAAGTATGAAATACATCAGTATGAGATGTTGCAGTATGAAGTGTGGCAATGTGAGGCTGTGTGACAGTGTGACGTGTGGGAGTGTAGCGGTCTGAGATGTAGCAAAATAAGCTTTAGTAACGTAACGAGTAGTTGTATGAGATATAGCAGCATGAGGTTTATCGGTATAAAGTGTAGCAATGAAAGGTGTGGCCGTGTGAGATGTGGCAGTGTAAGATGTAAAATGTATTAATTCTAGTGCACAGCAACTTCTTTAATATTTCCTAACTCCTTGTCCTGTGACGACATACATTACCACTTAAACTCGACGACGAACGTTCAATTTATTCACGCTTTCCACACAGATTAGTTCAATACAGGAACAACTTGCGAAACCTGATGGCTTAGAATCGGCCGGCATTACCCCCCTTCACTACTACGTGGCCTCTCCTTATCTGAATAAAATCGTCTGACAAGCACAAGAATAGGGTAACAACAAACTGAAGAATTATCGCTAAGTCATAATATGGCTATATGCCTCTGATGGAGTACATAGAAATATAGGCCAGAAAAAACACGGCAGTATCAAGATGAGAGATAGGACAGAAGAGCAGAAGAGGACAGTAAGGAGAGAAAGACTGGAGACATAAAAGACCCTTTTAGTCGACTCTTACGACATGCAGTGATACTGGGGAAGTATTCTTTTCCCCTCCCCATGGACTAGGCGCGCCTTGAGGTACAGTCTACAGGGGAGAATTTCACTTTCCTCAGCGGCAACACGTGTACCAGGGGGGCTCGAACTCTCATCACTTGGACTAGGAGTCGAGTGCTCTATCAACTGCGCCACCAGGCGTTTGTGTGTGTGTGTGTGTGTGTGTGTGTGTGTGTGTAGACGCGTTTCCAAGCCACCCAGGAGGTAGCGTCCCGGCTCGTTTTTTTTTACTGTGGTGTCCCTGTCCTAACCTACCCGAGAGCAGGTTGTAGCCAGGCCTAGTCCACAGGGGTTGGTAGTGGTGTGCATATGAGGTACCAGCCAGCTTCTTCTCAGCCAAGATTCATTCACTGACATCATTTTCCTGCTTTAACTCAGATCAGTTTTCGCAGGATGAACAAGAAAGGAAAGCACCGACACTCTCCATACTTCTTGTAATTCCTGGGAAAACCAAGGTCCGTCTTCTCGTCACCTAAGGAGACTTTCTATAGCGCCTTTTCCGTATCAGTTGACTTTTGCATATGGCACGTTACAGTTATCTGGCATGGTACTTATCTAACGTATGTCCATATTGAGAAGACATAAACATATTACAAATGAATAGTCAAGAGTAACGTGTAAGAGGCAGTACGAAGCCTTCTGCCCCGACGAAAATACCACCTCAAGGTCAATATTCTTGTCGGTTTGGAAGGTCTTGTGGCACCTCTTTTCTCGTATATACATTATATTCTCTTGTATGCCTTTTACATCCTCTTAGTATCAACATAGCTGAAGTAAATAGCAGCAGCATCTTAACGTGGCGTGCATAGAAGCTGCTAAGGAACAGGTGCCAGGGAGTCTCCTTAACCAACCAGAATGCGGAACCAAATCTCAGTTATAAGAGGATCTGGATGTAAGTTTGTTGATGAATCTGGGAGCGGATTCTGTGGAGAAACAAACCAGCAGCAGGTATGCACTCTGAGAGTCAGAAACATCCCAGGGGTCAGTGGCGTCCTTGGGTCTTAAACCTAGACCTGATCCCCTCCACCAGCTGCTGGAGACCTCGTATGCGTGTATGTTTGTGCACCACAACCAACACCAGACTAACCACCCTAACACATCCACCATCCAGCGCCAGATATAGTCAAACTGGAATTTAAAATCCTGTTATCTTTCCTCTTCGTTAATGTGGCATTATTGTTGTACATGAACTGACTTCATCTGCTTATTAACTCTTTCATTACGATGGCCACTCATAAGCCAAATAAAATTGCTTTGCAAAAGTAACAACAAAATAGTTGAGGTTTCTCACGTTGTGAATCAGCAGCAACAATGAAATAGTTTATATATATATATATATATATATATATATATATATATATATATATATATATATATATATATATTGTTACATAGCCTATGATTTCATCATCCTTTGTGTAATTTTAACGCACAGTATGCTGCATGTTTGATCACGAGCGTGTTCTGCCTCAGTCCCCCCCTTCTACCGTTATACCTTTCTGTTATTCAGTGCGGGATTGTCGACCGTTTGTCCCCATCGCTTCATTTGCGCGTCCTTATTACAAGTTGTATCAGGCTCTGCTGGCCCCTATATAATGAGCTCAGTCTCTGCATCATTGCCACTTAGATCTGCTCCTCATTTTGTTCACATCTCTGTCCTCCCCTGTACAGATATTATTATTGTGAGTGCTCAAGAAGTCTCCAACCATCTAGCAGCTGTGTGTAATTTGAGTGTAGCTGTTGTTGCATTTTTTCTTGTACTGTATAGCATGGGTTTGATTTGTGGGCCTAGTGAAGTTTTTGTAATTCGTGTGGGGTTCTTTATGTCAGTCATTTTTGATAATAGTTTGTATCTGTAATTATTTATCTGGCATTCACTGAGTATTATCTGGTATCTCATTTTATCAGGGCTGACTTAGATAAATTTATTCTTGCTAATTTCGTGTTAATAGAGGCTATTGCAGTTAACCATATATTTAACCTGTTTTTGCCATTACATTATCCTTATGAGTCCTGAATGTTTTGTTGTTAGTTTGAGCATTAAACTTTAACTTGTAATTTTACCTAACTCTTTTGTTTTGAACCTGGAACTTTACGGGACAGTAGTGACTCTTCGTATTCTCACTTAAAGTGCACATTATCTTTCTCTGTTCCGTAACATAAATTTGGCGACCTCATATCAGGATATTCAGGATATTATCATAAGGATATTGTTTGATATTTTGTGACTGTGATATATTCATGATGGCTACTATTACTACACTTGATGAAGCCAAAGATTTTTTGTCAAATGTGCAAACAGTGTGTGATATAGAAAACAGAACAAAGAATGAACTTAAGCTTGTTGCTCAACAATTGGGAATTGCAGTTCACTCTCATCATTCTAAAGATCAAATTGTTGGTATGATTAATAAAAGCTTGTTTAATGTAACTCCTCCAAATGAGCAAACGCAGATTGAATTAGCTAAGTTACAGCTAGCCCTGCAGGAGGCTTGTGCTAAGGAGGCGGAGTCTCGTGTTAAGGAGGCTGAATTTCAAGCACGTGCTAAGGAGGCTGAGTCTCAGGCTAAGGAGGCGGAATCTCAGGTTCGGATTCAGGAGGCACAGATACAGGCACAAATTGAACTTGCCAGGATTCAGGCAGACCATGAGTATCGCATGAAACAAGGTGGAACTGGATCATCTAGCTCTGATGATTTTGATGTGGCTAAAAATGTTAAACTTGTCCCTCCTTTTAATGAATCTGATTTAACAAAGTATTTTCAGTTGTTTGAGAGGGTAGCTACAGGTTTTAATTGGCCTAAGGAGTATTGGACAGTACTCCTTCAAACTGTTCTCACCGGTAAAGCTCAAGTAACTTATGCATCTTTGCCTCAGGATCAGTCTGATAATTATGATGTAGTTAAGAGCTTGATTCTTAAGGCCTATGAGCTTGTTTCTGAAGCCTATAGAGTAAAATTTAGGACAACTTACAAGCAAGACAAGCAATCCCATGTTGAGTATGCAAAAATCAAAGAAGATCTGTTAGAGCAGTGGTTAAATTCTAAGAAGGTGGATTCTGATTTTGGTAAATTTAAGCAGATGATTTTGCTGGAGGACTTCAAGAGGTGTATTTATAAAGATGTAAGCCTATATCTTGATGAGAAAAGAATAGATAATTTGTCTGATGCTGCAGTTTTAGCTGATGAATATGTTCTCACTCACAAGAGATATTCTAAAGAAAAAGGGAAAGCTGAGAGTAAGTACGTTGCCTCTACTCAGAGTACAGGTAACAGGAAAGAGAATAAGGATGATGTTTCTCAGGAAGTAAATACCAGCTTCACCTCTAGATTTCAGAAAAGTAAATGTACTTATTGTAGTAAGCTTGGTCATACTACGGAGAGATGTTTCAGGAGACACTCCCAATGTCAGGTGTAACTTTCTTACTTGGAAATGATATTGGTGGAAGTCAAGTGTGTCCAGCTCCTCAGTTGTCTAGTGAGCCAGTGGCTGCGGCCCAGGATTGTGATGTCCCTGATGTGTTCCCTGCATGTGCTGTCACTAGTGCTAAGTCTAAAGTTACTGGTGATTTAGAGGATGATGATGATGATGATGTTATCCTAGCTGACACTTTTCTTGCTAATTTAGACCATTCACCAGATGAGGCAGTACCCCGTAGTGTTGATAATTTGTCTCGTCAAGAGTTGGTTGAGTTGCAGGTTGCTGACCCTGAGTTGAAAGGTCTAGCTAACTCTGCTTACAGTGAAGAAGAGTCAGCCGGTGCTTCTACTTGTTATTATGTAAAGTCAGGAGTACTTATGAGGAAGTGGAGACCCCCAGCAGCATCAGCCGACTGTGAATGGGAGGTTGTACATCAAGTTGTCATCCCTCGTGTTTGTAGGCAGGATATCATTCGAGTGGCTCATGATTCCAGTTTGGCAGGACACCTTGGAGTGAGGAAGACTGTGGCACGCATTTTGAAACACTTCTACTGGCCAGGTATCTTCAGGGATGTTTCCTGGTATTGTAAGTCTTGTCACACCTGTCAAGTTGTGGGAAAGTGTAATCAGACCGAAAAGGTTGCACCTCTAGTTCCCATTCCTCCTTTTGAGGCGCCTTTCACCCGTGTGTTGGTGGATATTGTGGGCCCTCTTCCTAAGACTTCTTCAGGATTTTCTTATGTGTTGACCATGATTGATATGGCTACTCGTTATCCTGAAGCCATTCCACTTAGAAACATCTCAGCAAAGAACGTGGTTAAGGAAATGCTAGGGTTCTTCACAAAGTTTGGTCTGCCCAAGGAGGTACAGTCCGACCGGGGAAGTAATTTCATGTCAAACGTTTTCAAACAGTCTCTGAAAGAGTTGGGCATCACCCAGATCACGTCTTCAGCTTACCATCCCCAGACCCAAGGAGCGTTGGAGAGATATCATCAAACACTCAAATCGATGCTCAAGAAATACTGTTTGGAACATCAGAAAGACTGGGATAAAGGTCTTCCATTCGTTGTGTTTGCTGCAAGAGAATCTCCAAATGAATCACTGGGCTTCTCACCTTTTGAACTACTGTTTGGCCATGAAGTAAGAGGACCCCTTAAGCTACTCAAGGAATGCTGGCTGTCGGAGGAAGATGACGTCAACCTGCTGGAGTATGTGATGAATTTCAAAGAACGGCTGTCCACTGCTTTACAGCTGGCGAGAGAGAATTTAGGAGCTGCTCAGGAGAAGATGAAGACTTGGTATGATAAGAAGTCCAGGTTACGCCACTTTCAGCCAGGAGATCAGGTTTTGATTCTGCTACCAGTTCATGGGCAACCTCTTCAAGCCAAGTTTAGTGGTCCTTATTTTGTGGAGAAGAAACTCAGTGATGTCAACTATGTCATCGCCACACCAGATCGTAGAAAGAGCAAGCAACTATGTCACATCAACATGCTAAAGTTATATCACAGGCGGGACGAAAATAATCCAGTCTGCACTGTAGCTGTTCCACCCGAGTCTACAAGTGAAGTTCTCCCATGCAGCATGAGCCTGAGTGATAGTTTGGGGAAGAATCCTGATATCATGAATGATCTCCAGACTAAGCTTTCTCATCTACCTCCCAAGGAAGGGCAGGAGTTTTCGGCATTACTGCAGGAGTACCCGCAAGTGTTCCGTGCCACTCCAGGAAGAACTACTGTGTTGATGCATGATGTCGAGGTTGGAGACGCAAAGCCAATTAAATTGCCTCCTTACCGTGTGAACCCAGTGAAAGTTCCTCTCATCCAGAAGGAGCTTGGCTACCTGTTGGACCACAAGATGATTGAGCCCTGTCAGAGCGAGTGGAGTTCTCCTGTCACTCTAGTCCCTAAGCCAGGTGGGTCACATAGGCTTTGCATCGACTACAGACGTGTTAATCAGATAACCAAAACAGACACTTACCCTCTCCCTCGTGTGGAAGATTGCATAGACAAGATCGGAAAGGCCAGGTACATAAGTAAGTTTGATTTATTAAAGGGATACTGGCAAGTACCTATGACTGAACGTGCTAGGGAGATCTCATGTTTTGTAACATTGGGAAAGGCTTTTGCATGTTCAGTAATGCCGTATGGTATGAAGAATGCACCAGCCACATTTCAGAAGCTCATGAATGTTGTAACAGAGGGTTTGGCAGGGTGTGTTGTTTATATTGATGATGTATTAATCTTCAGTGACAACTGGAAAGATCACCTATGCCATGTCAGTAAATTTCTTGACCGTTTAGTTCATGCTAATCTTGTAGCTAATTTATCAAAGTGTGAGTTTGGTCAAGCTAAAGTTCAGTACCTTGGGTATGTAATTGGTGATGGACATGTTGCACCACCAGGAGCTAAGGTTCAGGTTATAAGTGATCTTCCCAGACCTAAAAGTAGGAAAGAGCTACAAAGATTTTTGGGAATGGTAGGTTATTACAGGAGATTTGTTCTTAACTTTTCTATTCTTGTATCACCACTTACAGACCTACTGAAAAAGGGAGTTGAATTTGTCTGGACCGATAACTGTGAATCCTCTTTCAACAAACTTAAAGCTATTCTATTAAGTCAGCCAGTGCTCGCTACTCCAAATTTTGCTAAGCCTTTTAAGATGGCTGTTGATGCAAGTGATACTGGAGCTGGGGCTGTTTTGCTGCAAGAGGATGATCAGGGTATTGAACATCCTGTATCTTATTACAGTAAGAAGTTCACTCCACCTCAAAAGAACTACTCCACTATTGAGAAAGAGCTTTTGGCCTTGATTTTGGGTTTACAGCAGTTTTCATTTTATTTGTGTTCTGGTTTTGACCCCATAGTCATTTATACCGATCACAACCCACTGAAATTCCTTAGTAAGTTTAAAGATAAAAATCAGAGATTGACAAGATGGAGTCTACTTCTTCAGGAGTATTCATTAGACATACAACATGTCAAGGGGAAAGAAAATGTTATTGCAGATTGCTTATCTAGACTTTAGACAGATTGTTTTAGAGTAATAAGAAATTTCCTTTGTAAATTTCTTTTTTCTTTGTGGGGAGGTGTTACATAGCCTATGATTTCATCATCCTTTGTGTAATTTTAACGCACAGCATGCTGCATGTTTGATCACGAGCGTGTTCTGCCTCAGTCCCCCCCTTCTACCGTTATACCTTTCTGTTATTCAGTGCGTGATTGTCGACCGTTTGTCCCCATCGCTTCATTTGCGCGTCCTTATTACAAGTTGTATCAGGCTCTGCTGGCCCCTATATAATGAGCTCAGTCTCTGCATCATTGCCACTTAGATCTGCTCCTCATTTTGTTCACATCTCTGTCCTCCCCTGTACAGATATTATTATTGTGAGTGCTCAAGAAGTCTCCAACCATCTAGCAGCTGTGTGTAATTTGAGTGTAGCTGTTGTTGCATTTTTTCTTGTACTGTATAGCATGGGTTTGATTTGTGGGCCTAGTGAAGTTTTTGTAATTCGTGTGGGGTTCTTTACGTCAGTCATTATTGATAATAGTTTGTATCTGTAATTATTTATCTGGCATTCACTGAGTATTATCTGGTATCTCATTTTATCAGGGCTGACTTAGATAAATTTATTCTTGCTAATTTCGTGTTAATAGAGGCTATTGCAGTTAACCATATATTTAACCTGTTTTTGCCATTACATTATCCTTATGAGTCCTGAATGTTTTGTTGTTAGTTTGAGCATTAAACTTTAACTTGTAATTTTACCTAACTCTTTTGTTTTGAACCTGGAACTTTACGGGACAGTAGTGACTCTTCGTATTCTCACTTAAAGTGCACATTATCTTTCTCTGTTCCGTAACAATATATATATATATATATATATATTTTTTTTTTCAAAGACAATTTTCAGCCATAATCGACAAGGAGTTGGTCATGCTGAATATAATTGTCTAACGATAGCAAGAATAAAGATTGATTTTTTTTTTTGTCATTAATCATATTTCACTATCAGCATTCCTGTCATCCTTGCAGTAGTGGAAATACTGATGGTAGTTGTGATAGCAGTGATAACTTTCGTGGTGGTACTTGTGGTAGCGGTGATTATGATGCAAGTGGTAGTTACGATTAAGATGGCAGTGGTAGTTGTAACAGTGGTGTTGTGAGAGTGGTGATTGTGGTAGGTATGATTATGGCAAGTACTGAAGAGAGTGGCAGTTGTGATAGTAATGATAATGATGACGATTGTGTGAGTTGTAGTAGTGACGACTATGATTATAGTGGTTATTGTAATGATGCTTAACTATCCATAGTTCTGGTAGCAGTGATTATGATGACTGAGTTATGGTAATGACGATTAAGATGGTAGTGCTAGTTGCAGTGGCAGGGATATGAGGATAGTATGAGTTGCGGTGAGGTGTAGATATGAGAAACTGTTATGCTATTGATGATGCTGGTAATTTTGGTGTTGATGCTGATGGTGATGATAATGTTGACTGTGATGACTGTGGAAGTGATGAACTGTGTGGTAATTTTATTAAAGACTACAAGTCAATATAATGAATACAACAGGAGTGATGAAAATGTTATCAGTCCAAAGACCACGTCGGGGAAGGGGGACCCATAGCCCACCAGCCCTGGCCAGTGGCTGTGGCAGTGGCCTCGGGGCACCCTACCTCGAAAGCTACAAGGACATCCTCCAAGTGTTCCTTGGCACTGTTACTCCCCCGCCATTATACACTCACTGATAAGGCAGCCTCCTGGGGCGTTACTTGCAGGTTCGCGCCCTTCCCTTTTGGGCGGAAGCTGCAGCCTGTGAACTGCAATACCCTGTACCCTCTGGCACAGATCCGAGCCTTATCCCATCCTGATCTCAAAACTGTTCTGTCGGAGCTCATGGCACGCCACCCCTAAGGTCCGTCACTGGGCAGTGGGGGCAAGGTGTTCTGGCCGCATGCCCTTTCTGACGCGAACCCCTGTGGCGCTGTACTGTACTTTGTGTGATATGTAAATCATATATATACCAATGCATAAGATAGAGAAATGTGTCTGGGTGAGTATGCTGGCTTACTCTCCGTGTTAGTGTCACACTGAAAAAGGTCAGCAAACGGGGATAGTCATAGTATCTTGATGAATAGTAAAACAGGAGCTCCAGTTCTCCCTATCACCAGCATTCCCATCCTCCTAGGGAGTATCGCCCTTATCGGCTGATGTTACAGCCGATCCGCCATTAGTTGACTAGAGCCAACGCATGCAAGCATGTTAAAGCCTTTATAAACGATGTGAAACGATGCGAATGTAGTTGTGTTAGTAATGGCTAGGCTATTTATAGTTTTAACATGTATTCCTGTTAGTCTTTGCTGTAGTGGAAATACTGGTGGAAGTTGCGGTAGCAGTGATAGTGATGGTGAGAGTAATTGTGATAGCGGTGATTATGATATTAGTGGTAGCTATGATTGAGATGAAAGTGGTAGTTGTAGCAATGGTGGCAGTGACAATGGTAGGCTACTGTGGTAGGTTTGATTATGGCAGTTATGTTATAGCGGTGTTGGTAATGAAGATAGTTGTAGCTGTGATAGGAACTTTTTGATGGTGGTGGTAGTCGTCGGAGTTACAATTATTATGGCAGTGGTAGTTGCAATAATGATGATTGTGATGAAATTGGTTGCTGCAGTAGTGATTCAGGATAACATTGGTGGCTGTGGTAGTAATGATTATGATAGTGAGAGTTAATGTTGTAATGATTATGATGTCTGGTAGTTGTAGAAGTGATGACGTCAGTAGTAGCTGCAGTAGTGATAACTGGGATAATAATGGAAGTTGTGGTAGCGGTGATGATGACGACATGGCAGCTGTGGTGAGGATGTAGATAGCAGACGCCGTAGTGATGGCGATGATGATGGTACTTGTGTCGTAATGCTGATGGTGATGTTGAGTATGATGGCAGGTTTAGTAGTGATAATAAAGTAGATGTGCATTTTCTGGCTGTGCATTCAGAGAAAAAAAAAAGAAACTGGATACCCAGTCCTGCGATATGTATGTCGATTTCTTTGAAATCCATTTGCTTACAGTCCGCTATCTCTGATCCTGTTTATTTTTGGGAGGAGGGCTGACCCACAAAAACATTAGGTGAGTCATGTTCCCTAAATATCGCAGTATGGATGACAATTCATTACACAATACAGTATGTACTAAGATATCAGAGCCATATTTGCCATCTTATCACTATTTCTGGGAATTTTAATTTGGTGAGGAGGGCTCACCCCCTCTAAGAATCATTGTTGGAAATTTGGATATAGTGGAGAACCTTCCCGGTAACCCGACGGACTCACATGGGAAACTTCATTCAGATCCATCAAATAGCCTAGGAGGAGTTCAAGCGCGCGCGCGCACACACACACACACACACACACACACACACACACACACACACACACACACAGCCTGAATCTAGCGCAAGGGTATAGGGCGCGTTGCCGAAAATGATATATACCATCCTGCTTTGGAGATCTGATAAAATTAATACTTCATAATTGTATTAGGAGTTCTGTTACTATGGGGATTCAAAACAAACACTCCTTTCAGTAGTTACGCCAGTCATTCCTGCCACCACCAGACACCTTCCCTCAGGAAACACCTATGGTAGTGAGTCGGTTAATCAGTTCAATGAGCCTTCCTTCCTTTGAAACAAGTGGTCAAGTATATCCCCCCATATAGGAATGTTATCTGCAATGAACGGAAAAGTTTGAAGGGAGATAGGGAAGAATGGAGAGGAGAGAGGGGAGAGGCGAGGTAAGCCCCAGAAAAAGGAAGCAAGAAGAAAATGGACGAGGACAGGAGAGAGCGTACGTAAGTGCCACTAGGGAGAGTCAAAAGTAGGGGAGAGCAATGGAAAGAAAGGATATGTGGAAAACAATGAGGGAAGTGTGAACCTAGGGCAAGAACACAACGAATTATGGATGGGAAGGAAGTAGTGAGAAAGAAGAATAGAGAGAGAGAGAGAGAGAGAGAGAGAGAGAGGATGGTGAGGGAATCAGAAAATTATATGATAATGGGAAGGAAGAGAAAAAAGGAGCGAGGGAAGATGAATGGGGAGGAGATGAAAGGAGAGAGAAAAAGAGGGAGAGGGAGAGAGAGAGAGAGAGAGGAGGTTAAGGAATTGGAGGCGGAAAGGGTGATGGAGATGAGGGAGACAAACGGATTGAGCTGAATTATTTTTGTTATTAATGATAATAAAATCATCATCGTCATCATCATCATTCCTTTTTTTATTATTACTTTTAATACTTTTAGTATTAATATTTCTCTTATTATCATTATGATTATAATGATTATTGTTGTTGTTGTTGTTGTACACAGGAAGCACAGAGGAAACAAGAATCCAAGCTGACTCATAAGAAATATACATAACACTAAGACACCGGTACAGGAAACACACTGCAGGCCTACGAGTAGGTAACAAACACATGGATGATAACATGAACATACCAGACTCATACCAGGCACAGGCCAAAGAAAATAAGTTACCACGAGAGAGAGAGAGAGAGAGAGAGAGACAGACAGACAGACAGACAGACAGACAGAGAGGATCAAGTACCTATGGCATTCCGTGTACCTATCAGATGGGGATTAGAGGGAGGAGGAAGGGGGGCGAGGGTTCTTGGGTAAGGGTAATGGTGTCTCTGACTAGGGACACAGGGGGCGCGATAGGAATGGGTATACGGTGGTGTGGATGGAGGTGTGGAGGGTTGGGGTACGCTCACTAATTGGGTGCCTGGTCCGGAATAACGACATGTGGAGGACGGAAAGAAAAACGGGAATGGATGATGTAGCTACAAAAGTTCAGGTAACTGAACATGAGGTGGAGGAGGAGTAGGAAGAAAACGTGGAAAGAAAAGTGAGGAAGAATGGGAAAGAACGACAAGCAAGGTAGAAAAGCCAGGAGCAAAAAATGCAAGAGAATAGATGAAACAGGATAGAGAAATTGGGGATGGATAAGAGTGGAAAGTATGGATAAGATAGGGAAGGTGAGTAAATGGAAGGAAAATATGAAACAATAGGGGACTGCAGGGGGGGGGGGAGCAGGAGGGGGAAGAGGGAGGTATTATAAGAAGCATTAAAGATTGCATTCTCAAGAGAATGAAGAGTGGTCTCCACACAGCTACATTACACTGCTATACTTATATTCAAACTGCCATGAAAGGCCCAAATTAAAAAAATAAATAAATAAAGAAAGAAAGAAGGTGTGTCAGAATATTTCCTCTAGGAAAAAGTTGTACAAAGTCTGAGGAGAATTAGAGAAGACATAAAGGAATGGATCCAAACTGAAAAGATTTTGGAAGAAGAGGGAAGAAATGCAGTTACTCTCCACCTTAGTGTGCAACTATAAGAATGGGATAAATGACATTAGGTGCTTAACAACAGAACTCAACTCCGTTGCTTAGACCTTTGAGTCTGTCGAGGGTTATTTACCTATTATCCCTCCATACAAGGGAACTGCATCATCCATGTTACCACAGTTACCTCCTCTAGGAATTACGCTGCCACCAGCCACAGAAGGTGGATGGACAGCTGAGTACTCTCTCTCTCTCTCTCTCTCTTTCATAACTATTAACTCTTCTTCATAGACTTGATCCCATCCATCCCTCATCAACTTGGTCTTAATATTCACCGGAGGAGGCAGAAGGGAACAAGTAATTGGCCTCATCATGATTATAAAGAATTCCCGGGCAAGAGGGAAGGGTGGCTGAGAGAGAGAGAGAGAGAGAGAGAGAGAGAGAGAGAGAGAGAGAGAGAGAGAGAGAGAGAGAGAGAGAGAGAGAGAGAGAAAGTGCATGGGTGGGTAGGAAAAGTTTGAGGATATGATTTAAATGGTACAATAATAGTACTGATGTTATTATTTTATTGGTGATGGCATTATAACCCACATTCGAAGCGCCGGCAATAATCGGTATATTGTCCTTTTTATGGTGCCAAGGGTAAGGGAAAACAAATATTCTGGCCTTTTTGAAGTTACACACACACACACACACACACACACACACACACACACACACACATATATATATATATATATATATATATATATATATATATATATATATATATATATATATATATATATATATATATATATATATATATATATGTGTGTGTGTGTGTGTGTGTGTGGCATTTTGGAGCCGCGGACTGGGAGGCCCTCAGGCAGTACTTCTTTGATTTTCCCTGGAATGATTATTGCTTCCATGGCCGTGAGCCATCTGAGTGTACCTTGCGCATTACGGAGGTTATTCTCTCGGGCATGGAAGCATACATTCCTTTCTCATATTCTTTGACTAACACAAGAAAGCCTTGGTTTAATCACGCTTGTTCTAATGCTGTCCGCAACAAGGAGACGGTCTACAAAAGGTACCGGAGCCAACCCACCCCTGAATCACATCATCTCTACATTTCTGCCCGGAATCCTGCTAAGTCTGTTCTTCGCTCTACTAAAAATAATTTCATCCATACTAAATGCTCTCAACTCTCCAACTCGAATTCTTCCCGCTCCTTCTGGCACCTTGCCAAAAATCTTTCTAACAACTTTACCTCATCATCCTTCCCTCCTCTTTTCTACTCTGACGGTTCTGTAGCTATTTCTTCTACTGATAAAGCAGATCTCTTCGCACAGACTTTCTCCTCCAATTCCACCTTAGACGATTCCGGTGCTGTTCCTCCATCACTTCCCCCCTCTGACTTCCTCATGGCTGACATTAAAATTTCTTCAGTTGATGTATTTTCTGCCATCACTGGCCTCAGTACTAACAAGGCATATGGGCCTGATGGGGTCCCTCCTGTTGTTCTCAAGAACTGTGCTTCTGTGCTTACACCCTGCCTAGGCAAACTCTTTCGCCTTTGTCTGTCAACTTGTACCTTTCCTTCTTGCTGGAAGTTTGTTCTCATTCAGCCAGTCCCAAAGAAGGGTGACCACTCCCAACCCTCCAACTATCGTCCAATTGCTTTAACGTCCTGTATTTCAAAAGTTTTCGAGTCAATTCTTAATAGAAAAATTTTAAGGCATCTTTCCTATCACAACCTTCTTTCCGATCGTCAGTATGGGTTCCGTCAGGGACGCTCCACTGGCGATCTTCTCTCCTACCTTTCAGACTCCTGGTCATCCTCCTTTCGGGACTTTGGCGAAAGCTTTGCCATTGCACTTGACATCTCAAAGGCTTTCGATCGAGTCTGGCATAAATCTTTAATTTCCAAACTGCCCTCCTACGGTTTCTATCCTTCTATCTGTGCCTTCATCGCTAGCTTCCTTTCTGGTCGTTCTATAGCCGCTGTTGTAGACGGCCATCGTTCTTCTCCTAGATCTATCAACAGTGGTGTTCCTCAGGGCTCTGTCCTATCACCAACTCTCTTCCTTTTATTCATCAGTGATCTTCTAAGCTGTACATCTAACCCTATCCTCTCATACGCTGATGACTCCACCCTTCACCTTTCCATTCGGTTCCCGCAACGCCCATCTCAACAGTTACTTCAACAAACAAGGAATGAGGCTATGGCACACCTAATGTCTGACTTGGCTCGTATCTCTGACTGGGGTAAAAATAATATGGTTGTCTTTAATGCATCTAAGACTCAGTTCTTACACCTATCAACCCGACAAAATCTTCCACAGGTATACCCACTAATGTTTAATAATATTCAGCTTAATCCTGCATTCTATACAGGGGTTTTATCCGCCCCTGTGTGGAGTACAACTCTCATGTGTGGGGAGGCTCCCCAAATACAGCTCTTCTCAATAGGGTGGAGTCAAAGGCTTTTCGTCTCATTAACTCTCCTCCTCTTACTGACTCCCTTCAACTTCTGTCTCTTCGCCGCACTGTTGCATCTTTATCTCTTTTCTATCGCTACTTTAATGGTCACTGCTCCTCTGAACTGACTGCTTGCATTCCTCCACCTCTACGACGGGCGCGTAGCACCCGTCTGGCAGCAAACTCTCATCCCTTTTCTGTCCAACTCTCTAATGCAAGAGTTAACCGTTACTCCCAGTCTTTCATTTATGCAACAGGTCAGCTCTGGAACTGTCTCCCTCTGTCTGTATTTCCTGCTGCCTATGATCTCCAGTCTTTCAAACGCAGTGTGTCCAGGCATCTCAAAATGATCGGATCTTGAATTTGGCTCTATATTGTATTTTGTTTTTCTCTTCGAGGGAACTGTTACTGCGGGCTCATGGCCTTTGGTTCCTTCTTCCTTGCATATATATATATATATATATATATATATATATATATATATATATATATATATATATATATATATATACACGTGTGTGTGTGTGTGTGTGTGTGTGTGTGTGTGTGTGTATCCATTTTATTCAAATGGGGTGTCAATTTTAATCTTAGTTGATCGTTCTTGTTTTCTCCAGACTCTTCTGTTGTGTTCAGGCGATACTTTTCGAACCAGAATGGCTGGATGCGTTCTTCACTGTCCCATTCACGAACAGTGATAACTCCTATGTTTACTACAATCGTCTGATGGCAGCTAAAGTAAAGGGAGAGTACGGTACGTCATCTGACTGAAGGGGATATATATATTTTTTTCGGTATATTGACAATCTTAACTCACAGACATCGAAAATACTGTGGACCTGTTTGTGCAGTGGAAAGTGCTGGATCAGTGTTAGCAAGTAGGTGAGAAAATATATACTGGTATAAATCATGTCAATAATTACTCTCCTAGTGAGGTTTTATAGTGATGTGAGGTTACAACAGTGTAAACGAGTGCCCTAGAAAATAAATACAGAACAGTGAAAGAAAGGTGCAATGTTAAATAAGTACAAGTGTTGCCAGGCACAACAAACCTCGCCCAACAGCAGTTGTTTTATTGCTGTCAAATACTGAAGCGATACTGCCATTTAGTGTCAGTAAGGTACACAATTAAAGTCTATGGTAATGGCACAAATGTTTTCAAGTTACACCCTCTGAAAATCCGCAATCTTGCGTTTGACCTTTCGAGGTCACTCAAGGTCAAAGGTCATGGTGCCAAATAAAAGCCCATATGAGACTTCCTATACCTTGATAATAGTAAATATCTATCCTCAACAGTTTCGAGGTATAGCCCCCGAATATCTGTGACCTTGAGTTTGACCTTTAAGGTCACTTGCAGTCAAAGGTCATTGTACCAGTTAAAAACCTTCGTGGGACTCCCTATATGTTGATTATAGTAAATATCTATCTTCAACCAGTTTCGAGTTATAGCCCCCTGAATATCCGTGACCATGAATTTGACCTTTCATTGTCGCTCAAGGTCAAAGGTCTTGGTGCCATATGAAAGCACATATTACAAGTTCCTGTATATTCTCATTAGTAAATATCTCTATCTTCAGCCATTTTCAAGTTATAACCCTCTGAAAATCGGTGACCTTGATTATGACCTTTCAAGGTCACTCAATTGCCTACAAAAGTTAATCATTTTCTTTTGGGACCAGTGCCAACATATCCTGAAAGTTTCATGTAATTGCATTCCGCCGTTTTCCCGTAATGTTAAATAAAGTATGAAAGAAACAAACTCCGTCCGGGCGAGGTGAAAATAAAAAAAGCACAGGACAAACAAACAAGAATAGCCTACTGGGTAAGCTGTGCGAAAACACTGGCAGTGTATTTATGAAATTCCGCTGCAACCGAGGTAGCCATCATTAACTGGCTGCCATTTACTGCTAGGCTTCAGTACCTCCACCCCACCGTATTGGACCTTTCCACCGTCATACGGGGAGGGGATGGGGGCAAGAGTGTTCACTGGGAAGAAGATGGAAGGAATGGAGGTGGGATAGGAGTATTGTGGGTGAAGCAGGGAGACTGGAGTGTGAGGATTCAGGGAGGGAGGTTGGTGATAAGCGAGGGAGGCTGAAGGAGAGGTAGGCTGGGAACACACGTTTGTAGAATTAAGTTTTTAATTCGCACGGAAAACATGAGTCACTTGATTTTTAGGCATTACATGACATTACAGCACAAAAGTATTAGTACTGCGTAAGAACAGTAGTGCGAGATGGAGAGTATGGTGAATGTACTTACGTGTATGACAAGGTGTATATGACTTGCTTAACAATACCTGTGTGTTTAAATGGGATCACTGTGAGCAATTTAAATTAAGAAATGGAAATGCATGGTGTTAGAAACTGTATGAGGATCATCAAGTGTCTGGCTGGCTGAATGAATGAGATATATTGGAAGTGAGAGAGAGAAATGTAACTGTAGCTTGGCCGTTGCAGGTTGTCAATGTTAAATGTGCAAAAGAACTTGAGGGGTGGCGTGTCAGGTTGGAGATGGGAACGAAACGGGAGAGAGGGATTTTAGAAGCAGGGAGTGGCTTATGAGGAGGAAAGGAGGTTGGGGTGGGACTGAGGGGGGAGGGGGAAGAGCAGAGGTAAAAGAGGTGAGGAGAATTGAAGAAAATCGTGGAGCTTGAAGGGAAGAGTTTCACACCTTCAGTGTGATGACATATATACATTTTTTTCTTACCGCCACTGGACTCATTTTTTTTTTTTAATTTTTTTTTTTTATCTTGGAGAAGATGCACTTGTCAGATTGGTGATGATTGGCTGAATGCAACATGTCCTAATAACATCGCTGTATTTCAAATAATTACCGGTGATGTGAACTGAAACCCAAATACAACAATGTTATTCAGACATGTTGCATTCAGCCGGTCATTACCAGTCTGTCAAATGCATCTTCGCCTCAATAAAAAAAACTGCGTATAGGTGTTTTATTTAGGTTAGAGCAGACTTTTCCAATTGATGAACTTAAATAGTCTTCATTAACACCTTCACTGTAAGAGGTCTCCCATAAGCAGGAAGAATAGTTTGGAGTAAGCAAAAATATAACAATAAATTGCTCGCCGGATTCAAGGAGTCAAGGAATGTCTGGGGATAGGTGTGGATCTGCTGAAGTCGGATAGACGAGAGAAAGAGAAGGAGGTTAAAAGGTGTGCAAAGAGAGGGGAGAGGGATGTAGGGGGAGGGGAGGTGTGGAAGAGGGGACGCAGATATGAGAAAAGGAAAGAGAGGGGGAATGGAGCTGGGGTAGGGAGGGTACTGTATAGAGGAGAGATATGATAACTTTGGAAAGGGAGGGGAAAGGAGGGAAGGAGCGGGGGAGACTGGATGTAATTTTGTGGAGGGGAGATGGGAAGTGAGGATGAGAGGGAGAGATTGACTGGTGTATGTGTTCAGAGAATTTTTTTTCTATTAACGTGAGCTGATGTTAAGCAATCTTGATATTAAGAAGCCTAAATGCTCTGCGTTTGAAAGACTGGAAATACAATTAAGAGTCTTATGGTAGGATGTTCTAGTATAGTATAGTACTCTAGCTAACACCAGAGAATTTTTCCAGTGAATGAATATAACATCCAAAGAGTACTAATACTGTCACCATTAACCTCTACGATTTTATTCAGCTGAGAATGACAACAGGAGTCTGAGTGTAAATACAGTCGCCATTAACCTTTATACGGTCGGAACTAGTTGATTATTTCTATATAAGCAATAGCCGATCAGTTTTATTCAACTGAGGGTAAGTCATACGATACTGGAAATGTTATCACAATAATCAATACCCTTAGCATGCTTGGAGTTATATTAGTATTCTATTCAAATGAAGCCAGACACTCTCATTCCGCCGAGAGTGAATCAAAGAATCCTCAGGGTTTTGTGATACTTCATACACGCTTCTCCTGGACCTGATAGGCGGGAAAAGTGCAGAAGTTGGGAGACTGGACGGCCATGAAAATACAGTTTGCATGGAGATGAAACAGACAGGGTGACGACACTGGAGGGGAAATGATACAAGGTTAAACGGGCACCTTTGAGAGAGAGAGAGAGAGAGAGAGAGAGAGAGAGAGAGAGAGAGAGAGAGAGAGAGAGAGAGAGGATGGTGAGGGAATCAGAAAATTATATGATAATGGGAAGGAAGAGAAAAAAGGAGCGAGGGAAGATGAATGGGGAGGAGATGAAAGGAGAGAGAAAAAGAGGGAGAGGGAGAGAGAGAGAGAAAGAGGAGGTTAAGGAATTGGAGGCGGAAAGTGTGATGGAGATGAGGGAGACAAACGGATTGAGTTGAATTATTTTTGTTATTAATGATAATAAAATCATCATCGTCATCATCATCATTCCTTTTTTTATTATTACTTTTAATACTTTTAGTATTAATATTTCTCTTATTATCATTATGATTGTAATGATTATTGTTGTTGTTGTTGTTGTACACAGGAAGCACAGAGGAAGCAAGAATGCAAGCTGACTCATAAGAAATACACATAACACTAAGATACCGGTACAGGAAACACACTGCAGGCCTACGAGTAGGTAACAAACACATGGATAATAACATGAACATACCACACTCATACCAGGCACAGGCCAAAGAAAATAAGTTACCACGAGAGAGAGAGAGAGAGAGAGAGAGACAGACAGACAGACAGAGACAGAGACAGACAGACAGACAGACAGACAGAGAGGATCAAGTACCTATGGCATTCCATGTACCTATCAGATGGGGATTAGAGGGAGGAGGAAGGGGGGCGAGGGTTCCTGGGTAAGGGTAATGGTGTCTCTGACCAGGGACACAGGGGGCGCGATAGGAATGGGTATACGGTAGTGTGGATGGAGGTGTGGAGGGTTGGGGTACGCTCACTAATTGGGTGCCTGGTCCGGAATAACGAAAAGTTGAGGACGGAAAGAAAAACGGGAATGGATGATGTAGCTACAAAAGTTCAGGTAACTGAACATGAGGTGGAGGAGGAGTAGGAAGAAAACGTGGAAAGAAAAGTGAGGAAGAAAGGGAAAGAACGACGAGCAAGGTAGAAAAGCCAGGAGGAAAAAATGCAAGAGAATGGATGAAACAGGAGAGGGAAATTAGTGATGGATAAGAGTGGAAAGTCGGGATAAGATAGGGAAGGTAAGAAAATGGAAGGAAAATATGAAACAATAGGGGGGGGAGCAGGAGGGAGAAGAGGGAGGTTATATAAGAAGCATTAAAGATTCCTTACATTCTCAAGAGAATGAAGAGTGGTCTCCACACAGCTACATTACACTGCTATACTTAAATGACATGGCTTATATTCAAACTGCCATGAAAGGCCCAAATTAAAAAAATAAATAAATAAAGAAAGAAAGAAGGTGTGTCAGAATATTTCCTCTAGGAAAAACTTGTACAAAGTCTGAGGAGAATTAGAGAAGACATAAAGGAATGGATCCAAACTGAAAAGATTTTGGAAGAAGAAGGAAGAAATGCAGTTACTCTCCACCTTAGTGTGCAACTATAAGAGTGGGATAGATGACATGAGGTGCTTAACAGCGGAACTCATCTCCGTTGCTTAGACCTTTGAGTCTGTCGAGGGTTATTTACCTATTATCCCTCCATACAAGGGAACTGCATCATCCAGGTTACCACAGTTACCTCCTCTAGGAATTACGCTGCCACCAGCCACAGAAGGTGGATGGACAGCTGAGCACTCTCTCTCTCTCTCCCTCTCTCTCTCTCTCTCTCTCTCTCTCTCTCTCTCTCTCTCTCTCTCTCTCTCTCTCTCTCTCTCTCTCTCTCTCTTTCATAACTATTAACTCTTCTTCATAGACTTGATCCCATCCATCCCTCATCAACATGGTCTTAATATTCACCGGAGGAGGCAGAAGGGAACAAGTAATTGGCCTCATCATGATTATAAAGAATTCCCGGGCAAGAGGGAAGGGTGGCTGAGAGAGAGAGAGAGAGAGGAAGAGAGAGTGCATGGGTGGGTAGGAAAAGTTTGAGGATATGATTTAAATGGTACAATAATAGTACTGATGTAATTATTTTATTGGTGATGGCATTATAACCCACATTCGAAACGCCTCTCCCCGCCCCCTCCCCCTTCTCTCTCTCTCTCTCTCTCTCTCTCTCTCTCTCTCTGTATATGTGTGTGTGTGTGTGTGTGTGTGTGTGTGTGTGTGTGTGTGTGTGTGCGCGTTATCTCATCCTTGGCCTCCCCCTTCTTTTTCCCCCCCTCTACCTCGCTCACATACACTCTGTCAGTCTCTTTTTTTTTCTTTTTTTTTATGCGAGGAAGAAGGAACCAAAGGCCATGAGCCCGCAGTAACAGTTCCCTCCAAGAGAAAAACAAAATACAATAGAGAGCCAAATTCAAGATCCGATCATTTTGAGATGCCTGGACACACTGCGTTTGAAAGACTGGAGATCATAGGCAGCAGGAAATACAGACAGAGGGAGACAGTTCCAGAGCTGACCTGTTGCATAAATGAAAGACTGGGAGTAACGGTTAACTCTTGCATTAGAGAGTTGGACAGAAAAGGGATGAGAGTTTGCTGCCAGACGGGTGCTACGCGCCCGTCGTAGAGGTGGAGGAATGCAAGCAGACAGTTCAGAGGAGCAGTGACCATTAAAGTAGCGATAGAAAAGAGATAAAGATGCTCTCCATCCTCTCCACATGGCCAAACCACCTCAGTATGTTTCTCATAACTCTTCCTATCACATACACATCCACACCACAACGTTCCTTCACTTCCTCATTTGTCAGTCTGTCTCTCCGTGTGACTCCACATGCTTCTCTCAAAAAACTCATTTCCATTGCTCTCACTCTTGACTTGTGTCCCTCCAACAAGGTCCAAGCTTCACTTCCACAGGATAGAGCTGGTATCACAATGTTGTCATGCTGTAACTTTCTTCTTCCATACTCACTTCCTTGTTTCTTATCACTGCTTTCAAAGAACCAATAACTTTTCTTTCTTGTTGTACCCTTTCAAGCACTTCATCACTAAACTAAATTACTTTGCCTAGAAGAGTACTGGTAGGGAACGGGTTAGTGAAGGCTGTGTCTACCTTGTCCAGTTGAGAAATTTCCTCCTGAGCTAAAGTCGTTTGAATATGCCAACAAAATCCTATGCAGTACGTCGCCGGACTGAAAGGAAGAAAAGTTGCTTCAGGTGCAGTAAGAGGAGGTGTCCAATGTTAAAAAGTGAGTCTGTGGCTGAACATTGGCGAAGGATTTCTGGCTGGCACAAAGTTTGCCAATTATCGGTGAAGGAACTCTATTGGCAGAGAAGTATAGCCGCAAGAGATCTGATTGAGAGGGTGTGAAATGGGCAAGGAGTAACTGTAATAATGGGTATATTGTCCTTTTTATGGTGCCATGGGTAAGGGAAAACAAATATTCTGGCCTTTTTGAAGTAACACACACACACACACACACACACACACACACATATATATATATATATATATATATATATATATATATATATATATATATATATATATATATATATATATATACACACACACTTGTATATCCATTTTATTCATGTGAGGTGTCAATTTAAATCTTATCTGATCGTTCTTGTTATCTCTGGACTCTTCTACTGTGTTCAGGGGAAACTTTTCGTACCAGAATGGCTGGATGCGTTCTTCACTGTCCCATTCACGAACAGTGACAACTCCTATGTTTACTACAATCGTCTGATGGCAGCTAAAGTAAAGGGAAAGTACTGTACGTCATCTGACTGAAGGGGATATATATAAATATTTTTTCGGTATAATTTATATTGACTATCTTCACTTACAGACATCCAAAATACTGTGGACCTGTTTGTGCAGTGGAAAGTGCTGCATCATTGTTAGCAAGTAGGTGAGAAAATATATACTGGTATAAATCATTTCAGTAATTTCTCTCCTAGTGAGGTTTTATAGTGATGTGAGGTTACAACAGTGTAAACGAGTGCCCTAGAAAATAAATACAGAACAGTGAAAGAAAGGTGCGAATGTTAAATAAGTACAAGTGGTGCCAGGCACAACAAACCTCGCCCAACAGCAGTTGTTTTATTGCTGTCAAATACTGAAGCGATACTGCCATTTAGTGTCAGTAAGGTACACAGTTAAAGTCTATGGTAATGGCACAAATGTTTACAAGTTACACCCTCTGAAAATCCGCGATTTTGCGTTTGACCTTTCGAGGTCACTCAAGGTCAAAGGTCATGGTGCCAAAGGAAAGCCCATATGAGACTTCTTATATCTTGATAATAGTAAATATCTATCTTCAACGAGTTTCGAGTTATAGCCCCCTAATATCTGTGACCTTGAGTTTGACCTTTAAGGGCACTTGCAGTCAAAGGTCATTGTACCAATTAAAAACCTTCGTGGGACTCCCTATATGTTGATTATAGTAAATATCTATCTTCAACCAGTTTCGAGTTATAGCCCCCTGAATATCCGTGACCATGAATTTGACCTTTCAGTGTCGCTCAAGGTCAAAGGTCTTGGTGCCAAATGAAAGCCCATAATACGAATTCCTGTATATTCACATTAGTAAATATCTCTATCTTCAGCCATTTTCAAGTTATAACCCTCTGAAAATCGGTGACCTTGATTTTGACCTTTCAGGGTCACTCGATTGCATCCAAAATTTAATCATTTTCTTTTGGGACCAGTGCCAACATATCCTGAAAGTTTCATGTAATTGCATTCCGCCGTTTTCCCGTAATGTTAAATAAAGTATGAAAGAAACAAACTCCGTCCGGGCGAGGTGAAAATAAAAGAGCACAGGACAAACAAACAAGAATAGCCTACTGGGTAAGCTGTGCGAAAACAATGGCAGTGTGTTTATGAAATTCCGCTGCAACCGAGGTAGCCATCATTAACTGGCTGCCATTTACTGCTAGGCTTCAGTACCTCCACCCCACCGTATTGGACCTTTCCACCGTCATACGGGGAGGGGATCCACCGTATTGGACCTTTCCACCGTCATACGGGGAGGGGATGGGGGCAAGAGTGTTCACTGGGAAGAAGATGGAAGGAATGGAGGTGGGATAGGAGTATTGTGGGTGAAGCAGGGAAAGGGGAGTGTGAGGATTCAGGGAGGGAGGTTGGTGATAAGCGAGGGAGGCTGAAGGAGAGGAAGGCTGGGAACACACATTTGTAGAGTTAAGTTTTTAATTCGCACGGAAAACATGAGTCACTTGATTTTTAGGCATTACATGACATTACAGCACAAAAGTATTAGTACTGCGTAAGAACAGTAGTGCGAGATGGAGTTTATGGTGAATGTACTTACGTGTATGACCAGGAGTATATGATTTGCTCAACAATACCTGTGTGTTTAAATGGGATCACTGTGAGCAATTTAAATTAAGAATTGGAAATGCATGGTGCCAGAAACTGTATGAGGATTATCAAGTGTCTGGCTGGCTGAATGAATGAGATATATTGGAAGTGAGAGAGAGAAATGTAACTGTAGCTTGGCCGTTGCAGGTTGTCAATGTTAAAGGTGCAAAAGAACTTGAGGGGTAGAGTGTCAGGTTGGAGACGGGAACGAAACGGGAGAGAGGGATTTTAGAAGCAGGGAGTGGCTTATGAGGAGGAAAGGAGGTTGGGGTGGGACTGAGGGGGGAGGGGGAAGAGCAGAGGTAAAAGAGGTGAGGAGAATTGAAGAAAATCGTGGAGCTTGAAGGGAAGAGTTTCACACCTTCAGTGTGATGACATATATACATTTTTTTTTCTTACCGCCACTGGACTCATTTTTTTTTCTTTTTTCTTTTTTTTATCTTGGAGAAGATGCACTTGTCAGATTGGTGATGATTGGCTGAATGCAACATGTCCTAATAACATCGCTGTATTTCAAATAATTACCGGTGATGTGAACTGAAACCCAAATACAACAATGTTATTCAGACATGTTGCATTCAGCTGGTCATTACCAGTCTGTCAAGTGCATCTTCGCCTCAATAAAAAAAACTGCGTATAGGTGGTTTTATTTAGGTTAGAGCAGACTTTTCCAACTGATGAACTTAAATAGTCTTCATTAACACCTTCACTGCAAGAGGTCTCCCATAAGCAGGAAGAATAGTTTGGAGTAAGCAAAAATATAACAATAAATTGCTCGCCGGATTCAAGGGATCAAGGAATGTCTGGGGATAGGTGTGGATCTGCTGAAGTCGGATAGACGAGAGAAAGAGAAGGTGGTTAAAAGGTGTGCAAAAAGAGGGGAGAGGGATGTAGGGGGAAGGGAGGTGTGGAAGAGGGGACGCAGATATGAGAAAAGGAAAGAGAGGGGGAATGGAGCTGGGGTAGGGAGGGTACTGTATAGAGGAGAGAAATGATAACTTTGGAAAGGGAGGGGAAAGGAGGGAAGGAGCGGGGGAGACTGGATGTAATTTTGTGGAGGGGAGATGGGAAGTGAGGATGAGAGGGAGAGATTGACTGGTGTATGTGTTCAAAGAATAAGCGTTCTATTAACGTGAGCTGATGTTAAGCAATTTTGATATTAAGAAACCTAAATGCTCTGCGTTTGAAAGACTGGAAAAACAATTAAGAGTCTTATGGTAGAATGTTCTAGTATAGTATAGTACTCTAGCTAACACCAGAGAATTTTTCCAGTGAATGAATATAACATCCAAAGAGTACTAATACTGTCACCATTAACCCCTACGATTTTATTCAGCTGAGAATGACAACAGGAGTCTGAGTGTAAATGCTGTCACCTTTAACCTTTATACGGTTGGAACTAGTTGATTATTTCTATATAAGGAATAGCCGATCAGTTTCATTCAACTGAGGGTAAGTCATTCGATACTGGAAATGTTATCATAATAATCAATAACCTTAGCATGCTCGGAGTTACATTAATATTCTATTCAAATAAAGCCAGACAGTCTTATTCAGCCGAGAGAGAATCAGAGAATCCTCAGGGTTTTGTGATCCTTCATACACGCTTCTCCTGGACCTGATAGCCGAGAAAAATGCAGAAGTTGGGAGACTGGACGGCCATGAAATACAATTTTGCACGGAGATCAAACAGACAGGTGATGACACGGGGGGGAGGGATGATAAGAGGTTATAAGGGCACCTCTGAGAGAGAGAGAGAGAGAGAGAGAGAGAGAATTTGAATGTTACGTGTGTTTGTGTCGTTATTATTCTTACTTAACCAGCCAAAGAAAGGAAGATAAAACACAGCGTCGTATCTTAGGTGAATTTGAAGGCTTTCAGTGCACCTTCCTTAGGAATATTTTCTGCAAATTACACCTCAGCATCTTCCTATATGTCTGTGATGTAAACATTATTGATATTAAAACGATAATCATGCAATGCCTAGAAGAAAATGCCAAGCTGCAGTGCAATACGTAAACTAAATCGCAAAAGAATAGGGGATACGAAATCTCTGCCACCTAAAATACAAGCCAGAGAAGAAATTATAATACGGTTGAATGATGTGGGTAGGTGTAGTGTGTGTGTGTGTGTGTGTGTGTGTGTGTGTGTGTGTGTGTGTGTGTGTGTGTGTGTGTGTGTGTGTGTGTGTGTGTGTGTGTGTGTGTGTGTGTGTGTGAGTATGTGAGTATGTGTGTGTGTGTGTGTGTGTGTGTGTGTGTGTGTGTGTGTGTGTGTGTGTGTGTGTGTGTGTGTGTGTGTGTGTGTGTGTGTGTGTGCCGTCATTACTTTTTTATCCGCTTGCGTTGATGAAGCATAGTCTTAAATTAGAAAGTGTGGGTAGAGATATTCGCCGTTTTTTAAACTAATTTCCCGACCTCTCAATTAAAACTTTTTATGTGTGTGTGTTTGTGCTTTCTCTTTTTT
The DNA here is from genome assembly GCF_032717465.1 of Coenobita brevimanus. Classification (NCBI taxonomy): domain Eukaryota; kingdom Metazoa; phylum Arthropoda; class Malacostraca; order Decapoda; family Coenobitidae; genus Coenobita; species Coenobita brevimanus. The sequence continues at coordinate 14,472,572 of NC_137063.1, forward strand.
TCTTTCTGGACCCGACCTCCCTCCATCACTGGGTGGGGAAGAGATGATGATGATGATGATGATGATGATGATGATGATGATGATGATGATTCTATTTCTCATTTCCTAATCTACCTTTCTTCTCCCCCACAGTCTGCCGTCAGTTGTCGCGGCCTGTGTGGGCGATGGTGGGGTCTGTACAGCCTGATAGTTTCGATACTCTCCACTCTTACGCCAACACCTTCCAGATGCCATTCGTTACCCCATGGTTCCCAGAAAATGTGAGTACCTCCATTACTGTTCTTATTTATGTGTTTACACTACTTCTCCGGACAAGTGGGATATGGTACGGAATAGGGAAAGGAGGAACAGAAAGAGAAGGAAATGGAGTGGACAGGGAGAAGTAGTAAGAGGGAGGAGGAGGAGGAGGAGGAGGAGGAGGAGGAGGAGGAGGAGGAGGAGGAGGAGGAGGGGAGGATATGAATGGGGAAAGGGTAAAGAATGAGAAAGCAACAAAATATTGAAGAAAAAGTAAATGAACGGAAAAAGGAGGATTAGGAGCAGTAAAGAGGTGGGGCAGAGGAGAGGATAAGCCTATTAAATGTGAAGGTCACATGGCAAGATCAGCTTAACCAATTTTTATGTCATTTTGACCAAACTTTATGGCAGCGTTCAGGGTAAGGCACGTTTTTAGGCAGTCGAATTTTAGATCAGTCACTCAGAGATTTCATCCGACTTGTAACAAACCTGTTCGAACAATGAAGAGTAAGCTAAGAACGAAATTTTGAAAATTATTGGTTGAAGGTCAAGCTCACAGGGCAAAGTCAAATGTTTGGCTCTTAGATCAGTTGGCTGGCACGGGCGTTGCACTTGTTTTACTCTCTGCATGCTCATATCCCATACACTGCCCTTCTTACCTTTACGCTCTTTATCTCCTATACCTTCTCCCTTTCTCCCCCACCTTCCCCCTCTCTTTCTTCCTTGCCCCTCCTGCCCTCCCGCGCTCGGGTCTCCTTCCTCACAAATCATCCCAAATGTCAAAATTTGTGAAGTTTACGCTACCTCAGCTAGTGCCCGTTGGCTCCCATTAATCTACAGCAGTACCCCCTCTTCCTTCCCCTTCTCTCGCTCCACCAACCCCCTTCCGCACACTTTTCTCTTCTCTCTCCTCCTATTCCTCTCCTTCCCTCTCCCCCCCTCAGGGACAGTTCCTTTCTTTGAAGGATGTGCAGACTACGTCAAAACCTGGAAGACAAGCTGACGAAGGCTATTTACAAATATATATCAGCCTTACCCGAAAAGTTGATGTGCTGGAGTTTACTGTGAATTACATCGGAAACAGTGTGGAAGGGAGTGTTTTGTTCAGCCAACAAATGATCGTGTGGAAGGCAACAATACTCTTGACCATTCTCCACCCACTGTAATTAATTCACCCCCTACCATACAGAATGAGTTCAGACAGTGCAGAATGATGCAAGGTTAGCGATAAAAAGGAGTATAATTTTTTAAATAACAGAACAGAGGAAGGAAAAACAAATGAATAAAAAATTATAATCCATACACCAGATTACTGACATCCTCCATTCATAAAATGTCTATAACAGTTGGACTTAAACAGCTGTAGGTTGAAGCTGGGGGGTAAACAACTCCGGGGAAGCGGGTTCCAGGGAGATGCAGTTCGGGGAATTAAAGAATTCTGATAGGCAGAAGTTCAACGATATGGCTGTGTGACATTCCAGTCATGAGTGCTACCAGATGCTCATGTACCATGAGAGAAGGCATGGAAGGGTGGCACAACGGACGCAACTTCGTCTAAGCATTTGCCATAAAAATATCTATAAAATAATGCAAGGGAGACAACATTCCTTCTTACTCGTAGGGGAGGTAGTTTATTTATAATAGCAGGGTTACTAATAATTCCAACAGCTTGTTCTAAATTTTATCTAGTTGTTTTAGTGCAACCTCCCCACATCCATTCCACAAGGGTGAGCAATATTCAAGCTGAGAGCGGACGTGACTGTTATAAATTATAGCTAATTGCTCGTCAGTGAAGAAGTTACGGACTCTGTACAATAATCCAAGTTTCTTTGAGGCGGTTTTAGCAAGTGATCTGATATGAGAGGTCCAGCTGAGGGCACTGACACAGCTCAGGCTGGATAGTGTCGCGTTGCGAGCCACAGCTCAGGCTGGATAGTGTCGTGTTGCGAGCCACAGCTCAGGCTGTCCTAACCTTCCAGTGACCGTGCATCACTGCTCACTACTCCACCCCTACGCAAACTTGCGCATGGCACTACGCAAAGGCGGAGAGAGAGAGAGATTTTTTCTTTTTCACCAGATGATGCCCTGGATGTTTATCTTCAAGATTATAATAAACAAAACCTAAAAAAAAGAAAAAAACATTTTTTTTTTACTAAACCCCAACGCGAACTTACGCATGGCGCTAAACAAAAACGGAGAGAGAGAGAGAGAGAGAGAGAGAGAGATTTTTTGTTTTTCACCAGATGATCCCTGGATGTTTATCTTCAAGTTTATACCCTAATAAACAAAAACTTTTTTTTTTTTTCATTTTTTGCCCACCACGGGGTGGAATAAAAAAGGTAATTGCGCAATCGCTCTGTTGAGCACCACCTCTCCTTCTCTGAACCTCACCTTCTTTTTCTGAGACTCAGCTGTTTGAGGCAACTGACAGCAGACCCTTTTCTGTATCCTCCTACTTTCTCTATACTCATTTCAAAGTCAAAGGTGGCTGTTGTGTATATATACGCAACAACTTATCTTGCTCTCGTGTTCCTGAACTCGATTCTTCTGAATTCTCTACACTCTGGCTTCGGCTTTCCTGTCATTCACTGACTAAATATATCTGTGCTGTTTACTTATCTCCTAATTCTACTGACTATCAAAATTTCTTTGACTATCTTACTTCTACGACGGAACACATTCTATCCATTTCTCCTTTCTCTGAAATCTCCATTCTTGGAGATTTCAATGTTCACCACCACCTTTGGCTATCCTTTCTTTTCACTGATCCACCTGGTGAACAAGCCTATGTCTTTTCTATCCTTAATGACCTAGAGCAGCTTGTACAGCACCCTACCCATATCCCTGACCGCCTTGGAGAGAGCTCCGACATACTTGATCTCTTCCTTACAACTAATCCTTCTGCATACACTGTTAATCTTTTCTCTCCGTTGGACTCCTCCGATCACAACCTTATCACCTTAACCTGTCCTATCGCTTTGGTACGGCCTGCGGACCCTCCAAAGAAACGTCGTCTGTGGCACTTTGGAGCTGCAGATTAGGAGGCCCTCAAGCAGTAGTTCTTTGATTTTCCCTGGAATGATTATTGTTTCCATGGCTGGGAGCCATTTGTGTGTGCCTTGCGCATTACGGAGATTATTCTCTCAGGCATGGAAGCATACATTCCTTTCTCATATCCTTTGACTAATGTACGAAAGCCTTGGTTTAATGACGCATGTTCTAATACTGTCCGCAGCAAGGAGAGGGCCTATAAAAGTTACTGGAGCCAACCCACCCCTGAATCACATCTTTTATATGTTTCTGCCTGGAATCGTGCTAAGTCTGTTCTTCGCTCTGCTAAAAATAATTTCATCTATACAAAATGCTCTCAACTCTCTAACTTGAATTCTTCCTGCTTCTTCTGGGACCTTGCCAAAAACCTTTCTAACAACTTTACCTCATCATCCTTCCCTCCTCTTTTTTACTCTGATGGCTCTGTAGCTATTTCTTCTACTGATAAAGCAGATCTCTTCGCTCAGACTCTGTCCTCTAATTCCACCTTAGACGATTCTGGTGCTGTTCCTCCATCACTTCCCCCCCTCTGACTTCCTCGTGGTTAACATTAAAATTTCTTCATCTGATATACTGTATTTTCTGCCATCACTGGCCTCAGTACTAATAAGGCATATGGGCCTGATGGAGTCCCTCCTGTTGTTCTCAAGAACTGTCCTTCTGTACTTATACCCTGCCTAGGCAAACTCTTTCGCCTTTGTCTATCAACTTGTACCTTTCCTTCTTGGTGGAAGTTTGCTCTCATTCAGCCAGTTCCAAAGAAGGGTGACCATTCCCAACCCTCTAACTATCGTCCAATTGCTTTAACATGCTGTACCTCAAAAGTTTTCGAGTCTATTCTTAATAGAAAAATTTTAAAGCATCTTTCCTATCACAATCTTCTTTCTGATCGTCAGTATGGGTTCCATCAGGGGCGCTCCACAGGCAATCTTCTCACCTACTTTTCAGACTCCTGGTCATCCTCCTTTCGGGTCTTTGGCGAAAGCTTTTCCATTGCACTTGACATCTCAAAGGCTTTCGATCGGGTCTGGCATAAATCTTTAATTTCCAATCTGCCCTCTTATGGTTTCTATCATACTATCTGTGCCTTCATCCCTAGCTTCCTTTCTGGTCGTTCTATAGCCGCTGTTGTAGACGGCCATCATTCTTCTCCTAGATCTATCAACAGTGGTGTTCCTCAGGGCTCTGTCCCATCACCAACTCTCTTCCTTTTATTCATCAATGACCTTCTAAGCTGTACATCTAACCCTATCCACTCATACGCTGATGACTCCACCCTTCACCTTTCCATTCAATTCCCACAACGTCCATCTCAGCAGTTACTTCAACAAACAAGTGATGAGGTTATGGCACACCTATTGTCTGACTTGGCTCGTATCTCTGGGGTAAAAATAATCTGGTTGTTTTTAATGCATCAAGGACTCAGTTTTTGCACCTATCATCCCAACAAAATCTTCCACAGGTATACCCACTAATGTTTAATAATATTCAGCTTAATCCTGCATCATCGTTGAACATGCTTGGGGTTTCATTCACTCGGGACTTATCTTGGAAAGATCATATTAAATCTCTTGTAAAATCTGCTTCCAAGAGATTGGGTGTGCTAAGCCGACTCTGTTGCTTCTTTACCCTTCACAATTGTTGACTCTATACTGGGGTTTTATCCGCCCCTGTGTGGAGTACAACTCTCATGTGTGGGGAGGCTCCCCACATACAGCTCTTCTCAATAGGGTGGAGTCAAAGGCTTTTCGTCTCATTAACTCTCCCCCTCTTACTGACTCCCTTCAACCTCTGTCTCTTCACCCCACTGTTGCATCTTTATCTCTTTTCTAATGACTACTTCAGTGGTCACTCTTCCTCTGAACTGTCTGCATGCGTTCCTCCACCTCTACGACGGGCGCGTAGCACCCGTCTAGCAGCAAACTCTCACTCCTTTTCTGTCCAGCTCTCTAATGCAAGAGTTAACCGTTACTCCCAGTCCTTCATTTATGCAACAGGTCAACTCTTGAACTCTCTCCCTCTGTCTGTGTTTCCTGCTTCCTATAATCTCCAGTCTTTCAAAAGCAGTGTGTCCAGGCATCTCGAAATGAATGGATCTTGAATTTGGCTCTCTCTTGTATTTTGTTTTTCTCTTGGAAGGAGCAGTTTTGCGGGCTCGTTGCCTTTGGTTCCTTCTTCCTTACAAAAAAAAAAAAAAAGTGAAACACTGAGAATTTCAATACTTTTGGGGATGCGAATTTTAGTAACATTGAAGGCATTATACGAATCTGGCAATATCTGTCTATTAGTAAATTGTATATATTTGGTTTTACTAGCATTAAATGAGACAAGGTTATTTTGTCCCATTCATTGATTTTAGATGTCTTGATTTACGGAGATGGCTGTACTGAATTGAGAGTTATAGATATTAAAATTGTAAATGGGTGTTTGAGTGTGAATGAACTGTGAAGTGTTGAGTAATCTGCATATCAATTGATGGGATTGTGGGTGACAGATAAGAGATCATTAATATGAGCTAGGAATAGGGTTGGCACCTGAACTGATCCTTGTGGCACACTGACATTAAATGAGTCAAAATTGGACTATACATCATCTACTTTTATTTTTCTGTCACTGAGATATGAGGAAAGCAGTGGAACAAAAGACGTTAGTCCATAGCAAGGGAGTTTGGATAGCAAGCAATGGTGCTGCACTCTGTTGAAAGCTTTAGAAATATCAAAGGCCACTGCATGAGTTTCTCCATGTTGGTCAGTTGAATGGTGGATGGTATGAATCAGGAGACTGAGTATGTCAATGGTGGATCTTTCGTGGCAAAAACGATATTGTATATCACTAATTATGTTGTTGGATTCAAGGTGTTTAACTATGTGCTTATTAATTACATTTTTTTTTTTAAAGAGACAATGAATGGAGGAAGGAAAAACAAACTAAATAAAAAGAAAAACAATTCCATGTGCCTAGAAGCATCCTCCATTCATAAAATACTTACAATATAACAGATGGATTTGAATAAAAGTCGATTAAATGTCTGTGGGAAGCAACTCCCAGCAAGTGAATTCCAGAGAGTAATAGTTCTGGAGATAAATGAATTTTGATAAGCAGAGGTTCTGCACTGCGGGGGAGAGTGTGAGTTCATGGGCACTTCCAGCTGCCCGAATGTTTCGGAAGAAAATGAGAAAGGGAGGCACAATTGAAGCAAATTCGTCAGAGTACTAACAGTAAAAAGATCGGTAAAATAATGCCAAAGATGCAGCATCTCTTCTTACTGATAATGGAGAAAGGTCCTTCATAATGGCAGGATTAGGCCTATTAATTAATCTAATGACTTTATTTTGAATTTTGTCCAACTGCCTCAATGCAACCGCTCCACATCCACTCCACAGTGACGAACAGTATTCGATCTGAGAACGCACATGACTTTTGTATATTGTGGCCATCTGCTCGTCAGTGAAGAATTCACGAACTCTGTACAGAAGTCCCAATTTTTTAGAAGCATTTTTAGCAAGGGATTTAACATAAGCTGTCCAGCTTAGGTTAGTGTTTAGTGTGACACCTAGGATATCAATTGTAGTGGATATGGGAATACTGACATAATTTAAAATTAAGTGGGGGTCTGAGGGATTCTTTCTGTTGGAGGAATTAATGTATTTAGTTTTCTGAGCATTAAATGAGACCAGATTTATTTGTCAGCATTTTGATTAATTTTAGAAAGGTCCTGGTTCAGAGAAACTGCTGTGTTTATTTGGGAATTTATATCTGATTGTGTAAAGGAGGTACTAAATGTGAAAGAACTATGAAGTGTCGAGCCATCAGCGTAAGAGTGTATTGGGTTGTGAGTGACAGATAGGAGGCCATTTATATGAATGAGAAAGAGGGCTGGGGACAAAACTGATCCCTGAGGTACGCCAGCATTTATGGAATGAAACTGGGAATAAATTCCATCTACCATGACCCGTATTTTTCTGTTATGAAGGTAAGAAGAAGTTAGGGGAACCAGTGATGCAAGGCCATAGTGTGACATCTTAGACAATATGGCCCGTGCCATACTTTGTCAAATGCTCTTGAAATATCAAGTGCTATTATGTGTGTTTCACCATGTTGGTCTATTGTTTTGTTAATCTGATGGGTAAGAACGTTCTTGTCTAAATCCATACTGCCGAGCATTGATTAATTTATTGATTTCTGGGTGCTTGACTATGTGTTTGTTTATTATTGTCTCATAAACTTTACCAAGAACGGAAGTTACCGTATAGCGATTGGTCTATAGTTTGATGGATCAGAGGTGGCCCCCTTTTTAGGAACAGGATGGATATTTGCTTCTTTCCAAGAGGCTGGAAAACATGAGGTACAGATGCGTAAGATGTAAAATCATACCAATACAGGAGCAAACACTGGGGAGCAATTTTTAAGTGCTACTGAAGGAATTTCATCTGGACAAGTAGCTTTGTCTACCGAAAGATTCAGTAATAAGGCTTGTACTTATCTTATGTGAGTCTTGAAAGGGGGTAATTGAGGGGAATCAAAATCAGTTACAGGAATATTGTGATTTTCTGTATTGATGGTTGAGTTTGTTGAAAAAATATCAAGCATTTTGGCTTTTCCACGTGGGTCACTTACTAGATTTCCACTGGGGAACTGTAACGAAGGAATGGAAGAGGTGGTAGTGAAGTTTGTTTTGAGTGAATTAAAGGTAGACCAGAATATTTTGTTATCATTTGGGTTGTTTAGTAGTTTGTTAGCTTGTCTACGTAGAAGGTTTGATTTAGAAAGATTGATAATGGTTTTGGCATTGTTTCTGATATTTCTATAATAGTTAAAGGCTTCTTTATTTTTGGTCCTTGTATAAGTGTTATAGGCTATTGTTTTATGTTTTGTTACTCTATCATAAGTGTGGTCAAACCATTTATGTGAATTACATCTTTTCTGTAACTAGGATGGGGAATGAATGTTTCCATGCCGACTTTAATGAAATCCTGAATGTGGCCCAATGTCGAGTTTGCATCTTGAGAGAAAAAGGAGGTCCAAGGAACATCCATGAAATAATTTTGGAGACCCTCCCAGTCTGCCCTGTCGTAGTGCCACGACAGGTTCAGAGCAGAACTGGTGGCTTGCATCAGACAACGATCCGAGGATCCGAGGGGTGACTTCACATCGACATTATAATTATCTGAATTGGTTGTTAGAAACAAGTCCAACAGGTGGGGATTTTGATCGAGGTTGTGCGGTACACGGGTAGGTTGACTGACCAACTGGGTGAGATTAAATGAGTCTGCAAATTGCTCACATTCAAGACCAGAGTCATCAGTTCTGGCTGAATAAATGAGCCATTTACACTTAGTTGTGAAGGCAGAGAGTCAAATAAACACGGCTCTGGAGGGACATTAGGGGAACGATAAACACAACAGAAATATTTAATTTTACCCAAAGAATTTACTTTGTACATGGAATAGTCGAAAAAAGGAAAATAAAATTGAGTAATCTCCTTCAGGGCAATTTCTGATTTAGCAAGGCAACATACGCCTCCTTTGGGTCTAAAGTTTTGAATCAAGAGAAAACCAGGAAAATTAAATCTAGCTAAATCAGACGTAGAGCTTACTTGAGTCTCTGTCAAAAATTGCAGATCTGGGGATTCAAACTGGAGGAAATTGTGAACAGAGCTGATTTTTTTTTCTTTTTTTTTTTATGTGTCCGACTCTGGGCATAGGCTTCACAGCCTGCTATCAAGGCCCAGCAGTCCTCCTACATACCATACACCTCTACATGTCACCACTTCGGCGCTAATACCCACCGTCCGTATTGAATACATGCTAGGGCTGTCTCATACAGGACTGGTGTATTGGTATTAGCGTGGGTATTTTTACGACATGTCGGCGGAGTGAAGTCCCCTAATATTGCAAGAAAAATTTACTGCACTGACGAGCAGTTTGGGGGCGCCTCAACACTGAAGGTGGCACAGTCGCTTGATGATGACCGGGAGGGCCCTGTGCAGACCACCCAGCCCTGCCGGTGGTGGTCATCCGAGAAACCACTGCACTAGTTCCCAGTATAGCAACAGCCATGGTTCTTTTTAGGGGAGGGGGAGCAGGGATGTGTTGTGAAATGTGTATGATATGTAATGACAAGATCGGTGTTTTATGGAAAGAGGATAGAAGGTTTAAGGCAATGTGATGTAATGTGGATGTGTATGTTGTGTAAGGAGGGCAACCTGATGCCCTCTCATGTGTGAGGCAGGAAAATGTGTAACCAGCTACCAAGGCCTAGGAGAGAAAATGGAATCCAAGCTATTCCTTGAGTCTCCTGTTACCTTGGTGGTAGTACTTTCCTGGGCGGGGCTGCCTATCCCTACTACTACTTTACCAAGAGTAGATGTGATAGCTATTGGTCTGTAATCAGAGGGGTCAGAGGAACTTCCTTTCTTTGGAACTGGGTGGATATTGGCTTCTTTCCATGAATTAGGGTATGAAGAAGTACGTATGCATAGTCTGAATAATTTAGCTAGAACAGGGGCAAGTTCTGGGGAACACTTTTTCAAAATAACTGGAGGAATTGTACTTGGGCCTGGGGCTTTGTCGGTTGGTAAATTGTCTAGATTGGATTTTACGTATCTAGTCTGTATTTTAAGTGGAACAATTTCGGGAGAGTCAAGTTCTAACACTGGGACGTTCTGGCTGACTTCCTCAACGGAAGAATTTCTGGCAAGTGGACTGGTAAAGATATTCACTTTCCCACACGGGTCATTAGTAATGTTGCCATCTGAAGATTTTAGTAGGGGAATGGATGATGACTTGTTAAAGGTATTGCTGAAAGAATTGAGAGTTGACCAGAATATTCTCGTCATTAGAGTTAAGTAGTTTTGATGCTTGATTTTGAAGAAAGTGAAAGTCTGATTTGGCGAGATTTATTACAGCTTTTGCATGGTTTCTAGCAATTTTAAATTGACAGAGTTATTCACATGGTTTTTATTTTATGTAAGAGTTGTATGCTAATGACTTTTGGGCCGTTGCTCTGGCACAGTTGCTATCAAACTATTTTGGAGAGTTCGATCTTTTAGTGAACTGTTGACTTCATATGAATAACTCCATACCAGGTAGAATTAAGTCATTAATGTGGGTAGCTGTTTACAATATTTTTAGGATTCCTGAAGAAACAAGCGAAGAGCCCCATGAGGCACAAGTTTTGGGAGATTCCATCATCAGTGATCGGTTGGTAGATTTGTGTGGCGGGCCACACTGTAAACAAAAGCATTTTTGCATTCCAGGTGCAAGAGTAGATGATGTAACAGAGGCTGTGGATGCCATTTTTGAGAATGCCGCAAATGATAACCTTGTTATATAGGTACCAACAGTGTCATACGAACCTGATCAGAGAAGCTGGTCTGGCACAAGAAGGAGAAAAATAAGAGTATTTTAATATCAGTCATACTCCCAGGGCTCGATGCAGGGAATGTCTTCTTCAATAAAGCATTAAGTATAAATAACAGGGTCAGATCATATGGTTTGTAAGGTGTTGAGTTCATTGACACATGGAATCATCTTTATGAGCAGCTGACGATATTCTCGAACGATGGATTACGCTCGAATGCCATTGGTTCAGCTTATCTCTGTCGTTTGCTTTTTGACTCATTACGTTCTTTTTGGAGAAAAAAAAAATCATCGCGGGAGGTGAACGCACCAACCAATGAAGATATCACACGATTTGATAAATCTATAAGTAACGTAAGTTCCCCACATCAGAATAGAAGATATATTAAAGCTCTTCTTGTAAATATGCATACTCTGCCTAATAAATTTTCTGATTTAGAGCCTCATATGTTTACTGAAGTGTATGATGTAACTGGTATAACAGAATCGTGGCTAAATACTGAGCAAAGATATTTTCTTGCATAGCTGACTTCACCAGGCTATCACATCTGATTTCAATTGTGAAATGAAGGCTGAAGCAGGGGGCAGTCTGTTGTTATATATTAAATCAAGATTTAATCCATTCGTAATTATCAGTCCATCTATTGGATACATTAACAGCATTTACTTTCACCTTAGAAATGAATGTTGTCATAAAATAACACTTGGGTTAATTTATTGTCTACCCAGACAGTCACTCAGCATCGACAATGAAATCTACAATAAAACTGCTGAAATTTCTCGTATGCAACGAGAAATGGCAGTTTCTATTTACCACTTCCAAAGTGGGGAAAAGCACTTTTCTCCCACACAGTGTTACACCTTTGTACTAACTTGCAGGAAAGTTAGTAGTATCAGTTTGTAAATTATCCAAAACACGGAGCTAAAATCTTAGATCTTGTTTTAGTCACATCAGAAAAGTCAGTGAGTAACGACATTGCAGAAGAAATTCGTACAAGCAATCATCGTATAGTTACATCTAACTTTCAGTTCAGTTAAGACAATGCCAAGGCCAGTTATGAGAAAGTGCCCAACCGTAAGTGCATATTTTAATAAATCAAAAGCAATTGTAGGTGCCAGTAATTAGGTCCCATCGCCGAAGCGTTAGATATAAAATATTGCATGGCACTTTTTGACAAAAACTCTCAGTAAACCAAGTTATGTATTCCGATGTACAACAGAAAGCCTGCCAAAATTATAAACCAGTATTGTGGAACTCCGATATTAAACACTGTCTGACTGCAAAAAATCTTGCATACAAAAACTATAGTACTTCAAGGAATCAAAGAGATAAGAAATATGACGTTCGTCGACGGAAAGCCAATAAATTAAACAGAGTAAGAAAAAGCTTGAGGTACATATTGCCAGTACCAGTAAATCACATCCCAAAGAATTTTTCAGTTACACTGGTAGCAAAAAGGTAATAATTCCAACAATCGAATCCTTACTCACAGATGACAGAAAGCACACTGAATTCAAGATATCGAGAAATCTCAATACTTCCTTCGCATCAGTATATACAATAGAAGATATACAAAGGATTCTGCAGTTTCCCCACTTCCTATAAAAGAAGGTAATATAATCAGTGATGTTACAGTCAGTGAAAGCAGTGTACAAACTGCAATCTGTAAACTGGAGATTAAAATAATGGGGCTGGGCAAATTATCTCCTGGCGTATGAAAGGAACTACAGAAGGAAATATCAAAGCCTTCACCTGAAAAATTCAGGTTATCATTGAAGAGCAGTAAGGTGCCACATGAGTGGAAGCATGCAAACGTAACCTCGGTATTAAAAAAAAGGACAACAAATCACAACCAGAAAACTACTGGCCAGTTTGCTGAACATCAGCTTGTAAATTGCCTGAAGCCGTTTTCCGAGAAAAGTTTGTGAAACACTTAGAATCCACCCCCCCCAGAAAAAAAAAAAAAAAACTCATCAAAGATTCGGAATATTGTTCTTGGAATTATCGCTCTTGCCTCTTCAATATTATGTTCGGCTTTCTTAGTAATATATTGACCATGTACGACGAAACTACATCTGTGGACGTTGTCTGTCTCGATTATCATAAGGCTTTTAACAAATATCACACAAAAGACTCCCCCAGAAGCTAAAGGCGCATGGTTTCAGTGGCAGTGTGCTCAGGGGGATCAATGATTTGCTCACCAGACGTGTGCAAAGAATTGTAGTAAATGGAAAAAAATCAAAATTGATAGATGTTACAAGTGGAGTGCCACAGGGACTGATGTGAGAGGTGTAAGACTGAGAAGAAGACCACGAATAGGATAGATAGACAGTTTGAAGAGAGCGTCAGATACGAGAGGCATGTCTGTAAAGCAAGGAAGAGTGGCTGCACGTAATAGGGATGAATGGAGAGAAACTGTGAATGCATAAATGGTGACGCCGCCCCGACGGGATGTTCTCCTGCATTTGGTCTGATCAGCTGATCGGGTCTGATGCCGGGAAGGGGATGGGTTCATTTTGACGTGACAGAGGTAAACCAGCTCTGCTGTCGGGCCCTGCTGCAGATGCCGCTGGATTCCGCTGCTCAGTTGACTCTCCTGCGGTGCGGTGCGGTGAGGGGCTTTCCCTTCTCCCTGTAGAGGCTAAGATACGAGTTAATGTGTGTCTGTAGATTTTGCTGAGTGTGTCGTCCTGTCTTAGCTACCCCCTGTTAGACGGGAAACGGCATAGGTATATAGACAGATAGATAAATGATACTGATGAGGGATTATATTGCCGCTGATACAGTAATAGGTAATAGAAAAGACAGCATTGCAGTGGCAGGAATTTCAGAGAGATATTGATCAACTGTTTACTGGGCCCACATATAGCAAATGGACTTCAATATTAAGAAATGTAAAGTGCTAAATATTGGCAGTAAAAATATACGAGCCATATATAACAAGAATAATATTCAATTTGATTGTGTAAACCATGAGAAAGACTTATGCGTTATAGTAACAAATGATTTGAAGCCAAGCAAGGAGTATACAGAAACTTTAAATAAAACAATAAATTAATTGGATTCACAGGTAGAACACTTGAATATAAATCCAAAAATATCGTCCTTACTTTGTATAGTTCCTTGGTACTCCCGCACATGGAGTATTGCGTTCAGATTTAGTCACCGTAATATAAGAATGGGTGACAAAAATGATAGCTAGACTGAGAAATAAACCAGACTAGGAGCGTTTATAAGCCCTGTAATTAAACGCAGATTAAGAGGAGTCTTAATTCAAGTATTCAAATTATTCAAAGGACATGATCATATGATTATCGATATATATTTCACAGCTAATCGCTCCATTTATACTAGAAATAAAGAACATAAATTTGATTTTAGTCACAGTAAGTAAGGCATTTCTTCTTTAAAAGAGTTGTAAATATATGGAACAAACTGCCTTTCAGTGCAGTAGACTGTGATATTGTCCTTACCTTTAAAAATCGCTAGGCTTAAATATCTGTTCCCTAACAACTAAATGTGATCACTCTTCAGTAATACATTTCTGTAGTGTACCGGTATGTAAAACACACTTTTTTTTTTTTTTCACAGCCTGATTGATACAACTTGCTGAACAACACCAATAAAATAATGTTGGCTCAATCTTACCTTCCTTTCCAGGTAGATAGTTTAGAAAAAAAAAAATCCTTCCCCTCTTTTCTATGAAATGTCCATGACAGCTTTTCTATGCTGCATGGTGGTCCTTCTCACTATTTCCCGCCGGCTTCGCCTGGAGGGTAGCCTTCCTGCCTTTCTATTCTTGTTATAAGCTGGTAGACCATTTTTGTTAGTTATCACCTTCCCTATACCAAACAGCCAAGAAAGGACTAACAGGTCTGTTGCTGTTCGCTTTCCTTTGTACGCTCATGCTTTCCCCCTCCTTTGCCTCCCTCAGTCTTCCATCCTTTCCTGTGCACTTCACACTTACCCCTCCCTCATTGTTCCTCTCTCTCCTCTTCCCTGTTCGTCACACTTCCTCCCTCCCTCCTTGTTCCTCTCCCTCCCCTTCCCTCTCCTCACACTTCCTCCCTCCTTGTCTCCCTCCTTCTTCCTCACACTCCCCCACCCTTACTTCCGCCTATCACCCCGTACCCCAGACGCCATGGAATTGAAGGCTGTCAACTTTTCAGTACGATAACGCATTATATTGGATGTTATTATGAAACAGTAACAGCCACTTCCAAACTTTTCTTTTGGAGAAGTAAACAGTCCGAGGCTACGATGCCGTGGTGCAGTACGTTTGGCAGAGGGCCAGGCTACTTCCATTAATGTCATTACGTGATGGAAAACTTCCATTCACCTCTTGGGGATTCAGTCTACTGTATATGCGAGTCAGTACCGCCACTCTGATATCGACATGGGTTGCATGGATAATGGATAGGACAATGTTAAGGTAAAATACACAAAGGAAGTCGGTAAGAAATGTGTGTTACAAAATTGAAGCCGTGGACAGTAGAACCTAGTATGTAAATACTACAGCTGATTGCCGTCTGTTTGTCAGATCCGTATCCACCAAAAGAAGGATGGAATGCCAACGGGATCGTGTTCAGATGTGCTTAGGACAATAACAACAAAAAACTACAAGAATAATGATAATATGTTGAAGGAACTCTCTCGGGGGCCAACGTTTGACCTTGCCCTGTGACTTTGGCTTTCGACCAATTGTTCTCAAAACTGAATTAATTTACACTCGCCCTTCCCTTAACTATTTCCAAACTTTGGTTCAAAATGGATCATAAAGAGTTGATGTTGTCCTGTGGCCATCATATTTGAGCTATTTTTGTCTCAGGATTAAATATCTTCATCATCGGCTGGTTATCATTTTTTCTACCAAGTTTGATCAAAACCGCATCAAAACTTTTGAGTAATACCCCCGTAAATTTGACCTTGTCCTGTGGCGAAATATTCTGATGGATTGTTTTAAGAATCCAATCTCTTTGTCCTTGCATGAACCTGAACTTTTCCACAATGTTTCGTCTAAATAGGATAATAGCAGTTCAAGATCACCTTGCCATGTAACCTTGACATTTGACTTCTTCCTGTAACTTTGACATTTAATTTATTGTCTTTGAAATCGAATTTCTTTTCTCTCTCCTGACACTGAAAAAAAAAAAAAATTAAGACGACAATTTTATTTGACCCCGATTTTTGACCTAGTGTCCTCATAACTACAGGTTAGGCTAACCTCAGGACGGACCATCAATCCTTCCACTATGTTTTTGCTGAAAACAGGTCATAAACGTTTGTTTTGGTTGTTTTGAGCATAGACAGACACACGTGTCTAATTTTGACCTTGCCCTGTATCCTTGGCCATTGATATATTCTCAAAGTTATTAAATTCTCTCCTTAGCCTCAACCCTCATACGAAGTTTGGTCTAACTCTGATAAAAACTCCTAGTCCTGTGATCTTGACCCCTCATCTGTTGTTCTAAAAAATGGTAGGTCAAATTCTCGGCTGTCCTTCAATCATTCCACAAAGTTTTGTTAAAAGTGAGTAAACTGTATGAAATATTTTATTCAAACACACACACACACACACACACACACACACACACACACAAAGAGAGAGAGAGAGAGAGAGAGAGAGAGAGAGAGAGAGCGCAATAGGACGGGGTCTCTAGTTATAGAGGGGTGAGAGCAAGGGTAGCCAGCGACAAAGGATAGGAGGGACTCAGTTGGTGCAACGTGAACTCTCTTGCAACACAGTGGGTGTGGGACGGCAGACTGGCCGAGAAAGGTCATGTTGATAGAGCAGCTGTGTGTGTTGCAGGTGGAGGTGTGGACAGTGAAGGTTATTTGGTGGTGTAGATATGGACCCGTATTCTTGTCGGTTGAGGGAGCTTCGTAACAAGTCTTCCTTAGCGATTTATTTTTGAAGATGGCTAGTTAATATCGTTTTGTACATTATGAATGCAGATTATGGCGATATTATGATTTATGTAATACGGGAATGGACAGTAAGGTTAATAGGCAAAATATGACACTTAGGAAAAGGTGTTAGAGGGCTTCCTGAACGACAAGAATACACACCATTTGTTAGTGTTAAGTGTATTAGGGGGTCTGTATGGTTTTAGTGCAGGTGTTGTGGACTGAAGATGTGTGTTGGTAGTGAAGGTGTGTAGAAGCTGTGGGTGTGTAGAAAGTGATATATTATTGAAAGTGTAGTTTTGGTCAAGGATACCAGGGATGGTGTGTGTGTGTGTGTGTGTGTGTGTGTGTGTGTGTGTGTGTGTGTGTGTGTGTGTGTGTGTGTGTGTGTGTGTGTGTGTGTGTGTGTGTGTGTGTGTTTGTTGCGGGGTGCAAGAGTGGGCTTTATATTTTTAAAGGTGTGCTGTTGTGATGCGGGAGATAAATTTTTCGGCGTTAGCGTGGTGAAGTTATGGGTACTTAAATATATACTTGATGGATAGATGTTCACTGCTGAATGTACGTATGTGTGTTTGGGCTAATGTGTAAAGTGAGTGGAAGTACATCATTGTCAATCCATTCTCTCCGGAAGTGCGAACCCCACTCTTCGTCAACTCATATTTTGAGTAACAACTGGTGAGGGGGAGACAACACAACAGTCGGTGATGTCTGGGAGGAGGGAAGGGGGAAGGATAGGGGGGAGAGCAAGATATGGAGCTTGAGGAGAGTAATTCAAACTGATGCACAGCAGCAAGAAAGGACTTGGTTTTAAAGTAATGATAAATACTTCAGTGAATACGTAAGAAAAAAAAAAGAACAGAGTAAAAATTTGATCACCTCTGACCACCAGTCAAAAAGGCTGTTTCGTACCCTGTTTTGGAATTGCAACCTGAGCAAACACTTAGCGGCACAGGTATAACAGTTCGATCGTGTTGCCACACCTAGTGTAGGCTACTCGCTGGAATGGTCCCCAGCTGTACTAGCCCTTGAGTTAACAGATGATTATTTAATCGACTCTAAACTCTTTTTATCCTACAAATAATTACTTGCAGACTCATTCTTCTAATTGTCGTAAAACGTGAGGTCACAGCGAAAAGGGGCCGAGATGGATGTGAGGCAGTCAGCATAAAAATTTGGTGTGTGTGTGTGTGTGTGTGTGTGTGTGTGTGTGTGTGTGTGTGTGTGTGTGTGTGTGTGTGTGTGCTGAAGATTCACGTCTGTGGCCACTGACGGCCTTCGGAATTTAAAGCACTTCTCTCCAGTGATGTATTTCCACTAAATTCTTGGTATCTCCAAACACTTTTATTCGGCATTGGATTTTTTTCCCCCCCCAAAAGGATGGGCTCGATATATCTTTAAGCAACCCTTTAACGGACGGAGATCTTTTCTGGTTTAGATAAAATCAGCTAGTGATGTTCTTATTCTGATAAATAATTCGCCATCGGAAGGAAATGGTGACATGTAAAGGTGTGTAGTACGTATGAGGACTGGCTGGGCTGTAAGGAACGGAGAGTAGAGTAAGTTTTCGGGGTGAGAGAAAAAAAATCATCGTTAATATTAACAGGCCTTACAACAGATGTCTATCCTTTTGTATACCCCGACAAATTCCAAATACTCTTTATTCACAGATTAACTCCAATACTAACCCCCAGATATCTCCTTATGTAAATCACCAATATAGTACATCAGATATCTCCCTATGTAAACCCCAACCATTCCACAACAGATATCTCCGTTTGAAAATCTCTAAGCATCCTGTTCACATACTTCCCAATGTACTAGTACAGCAAATCACCAAACATCGTATCCTAGATATTATTCTGTGTAAATCCCTAAGCTACGACATACATCTTCAAGGTAAATCCCCAAATTTCACATCCTCGATATCTTTCTGTGTAAATCCCCAAGCATCCTGACTCACATATCTCTCCACACGCCTCCCTCAGCGCATTCCCCGTGTCACTCCCACTCACCACCCAGGAAAACACGACCCCACAGAGATAGGTCGCGGGTGAAACACGACTAGGCAAATAAACCACAGTCCCCGAGCGAACACTTCTTCTGTGCTAATACTGCTTCTGTGGTGAACACATTCTCCTCAGTCCGATGACTTTTTTTTTTTTATTGCCTACGCTAAGGGGATTACGTTTTTGGCCGCATTGGTTTGTTTGTTTGTCTGTCTGTTAGCAGGACTACTGAGAAGTTATGAACGGATTTTGATGGAATTTTGTAGAAAGTTGGGCCATGGACCAAGGAAGAAATTATTAAATTTTGGGGAGGATCTGGAGTATCCTGCACAATATCTCCAAAAGTTCTTAGTGAATTTCAATGAATTTTTTTGGAAAGGTAGACCATGGACCAAGAAACATATGAGTAAATTTTGGGGCGGATCCGGATCAGGATCCTTTATCCACGGATCCGGACCCGGGATTACTTAAAAAACTTATGAACAGATTTTGATGAAAATTTGTGGAAGGGTGGGCCATGGGCCAAGGAAGAAATGACTAAATTTGGGGGCGGTTCCCCATCTGGATCCGAAGTATCTCGCACAATATAAAAAAAAAAGTTCTCCATGAATTTCCATGAAATTTTGTGGAAAGGAGGGTCATGAACCAAGAAAGAATTGAATAAATTTGGGGGCGGATCTGGATCCGAATCCTATATCCACGGATCCAGATCCAGATCCTTTTTAATGGCAATGGCATTGGCGGAGGTATGTGCCCTCTGAGTGCTTTCTAGTTATTGTTATTTCCAGACAGTCTGGTTAACGACTCAATTCAGTACAACGAAGGAAGGATTTGAATGAAGCGCGGAATGTTTCTAAGCAGCATATAATCACCTAGAGAGAGCTGGAATGAAGTAACGGATATACTTTGGAACTGAAGCAGTTAAAGGGACAAGGGATAATTAGAAGAACTGGGGTTTTCAGTAAAGACCTACTTAGTTTTCATTACACTTGAAGCTTGGGTTCACCATCTTATGGTTCAAATATGAACTAACACTGAAGAAAATCAATATCCCTCTAATCCTTTTTCCTGCTATATATGTACGACACTGTGTCTTATCATTCCCGACACCAGACGACTTTCTGCCGCTAAAAACTTGATAAAGACAGGAATACATATCTCCAAATTTCCTTATCAAGCAGACACTCAGACAAGCAGGCACGCACGTTTATATAACCAAAGATCGACAAGCAGAATGGAAAAGACTGACAGACTCTCCCTCCCTCTCTCTCTCTCTCTCTCTCACACACACACACACACACACACACACACACACACACACACACACACACACCGAACGACGTTTACAGCATGTTGTGTGTCAAGAGAAGAAAATGTGAAAAGGAATCACGGTTTTAGTAATATAAAATTGAGGCAGGAAGACTGAAAATAATTTGCGAGGATTGAAAGCACCGAGTTAGCTGTTTGGTTGATGATGGTAGCTTCGGTTTGATGGTTGTGGTAGTGATGGGTGGTTATGATTAGTGGTGGTAGTAGTGGTTGTTGGTTGTGAGTGTGGGTGGTAAAAGTGGTTGGTAGTCGCTGGTGGCTGCGGAAGCTGTCTACTTGATGGTGGTAGCAGTTTTGAATGGTGATAGTTGATAGCTGTGAATGGTGGTTGTGGATGGTGTTGGTAGATGGGATTAATAATTGATTGGTGGGTTTGGTTGCGATTAACGGCTGTGGTAGTGACTGATGTCCTTTCAGTGGTAGATGTGGTTAGTGGTTATGGTCATCAGCAATGGTTGTGGTTGTTGGTGACAGTTTTGTTGGATGCTGAAGTAGCTGATCGTGATAGTTCTGGTTGTACAAGTGGTTGGTTGTTGAGGTTGGTAACTGTTATTGTTATCGTCCGCCTTTAACAAGATGAGGCGATATAGGTTGTGTGTGTGTGTGTGTGTGTGTGTGTGTGTGTGTGTGTGTGTGTGTGTGTGTGTGTGTGTGTGTGTGTGTGTGTGTGTGTGTGTGTGTGTGTGTGTGTGTGTGTGTGTGTGTGTTCCACCCATATCTAAGAAAGTTGTGGACAAATTTTCATCAAACCTTCAGGGAATAGCAGCTATGTGGGTGTGCAGAAGCCAATTACTTTTGGCGAAGATTTGATCAAAGACGACCGAATACCAGCCAAAATATATTTTTCGCCTTTTTTTTTTTTTTATACATGGAATGGCTTTTCTGAAACGGGGTTACTCAGTTTCGCACAGTTTTGCGAATTTTTATCGCCAGCCTTTAACAAGGCGAGATGTAGACTTTTTTTTTTTTCTCTCTCTCTCTCTCTCTCTCTCTCTCTCTCTCTCTCTCTCTATATATATATATATATATATATATATATATATATATATTGCCAAAATATCTCGCCTTGAATTTGGTTTGGAAGTAGCCTGTACCTCAGCCAACAAAATATTTTGGCGGGCGACTAACATATACTCCTGAATGCTTTTGTTTCGTTGTTTATATTTTCTTCCGTGGTGGTAGTTGTGACTGGGAGTTCTAACTGTTGGAGTTAGTAAGGCTTGATATTTTGTGGTGGTGGTGGATCTGACCGATGGAGATTGTTGTGGATGTAAGCTGTGGTAGCGATTCACGGTTGTGATTGTTGGTGGTAGTTTGGGTTGATGGTTTACCGATGGTTCTGGTTGTCGCTATGGTTAATGGTTGTTGTTTGCTTTTGTCCATGGTGAATTTAGCTGGTGGATGATAGTTCTGGTTATACTAGCCGTTAGTGATTGTTTTTTGATGGCATCTGTCAGATTTTTGTCTTTCAAAGTTTTCTGTAAATAGTAGTTTTGTTTCAGGAGGAAGTATAAGTCGAAATAGTCCCTCCTTGAATTATACAATCCTTAGTTTTTCTGAGCCATCCCAGCCTAACTTAGCCTAGCTTACCAGTTCATGTTTTCAACCATTACTTACGTAATACTTCTTCACTCCTCAATCAGCTTGTGTCCTTTCAGTTTTGCCCTACACAACTCGTCCCCTAACTTTTAATCTGACCTAAATTGCCAGTTTATGAGCTTCATCCCGAAGCCGTCGAATTACCTCTATTCCCCCTCTGTTGACCTCATTCCCTAGCCAACTAGCCCCTAACCTCGCAGAACCTTTCCTAACTTAACCTAACTTAATGAAATCAATGTATGCCCTTTGTCCCTAAGTTATATATTTTCTTTCCTTCCTCTCCACACCATTGCCTTTTATTCCGCTCCTTCGCTTCAGCTCCCCCTTATCCTTAATATATTATTCCAAACAGTAAAATCTCGATCACAGAAAGGTTATCCGGCGTAACTTGTGGTATACACAGCTTTATGGCCGAACTTAACCTAATCTAACCTACCCTAACAACCTAATAAGTTTTTACGTCCTATCCCCAGTTTATACAATACTTCCCCTAGTCCCAACCAGGTTATTTTATTCATCTCCAAGTTACAGATTCCTTAGCCTTTTCCCCAGTCAGTGTACAGTACCTCCTGCCCCTTTTCCTTAATTCAGTATTCCCCAGCATTAGAAAATTGTTCATGAAAATGTCGTAAGACGTAAACTGTTGTAGACGCAACTTTAAGCCCTCGTCGCTCTGAGGGCCGTAGCCTAGGTGGCATAAGAGGCTTCGTAGTGCCTCTTCCTTAATGACCTATTTTGCCTATTACACTTCATCATTCTCCTGTTTGTCACTTATAAAGATTTAATATTAACGTAGGTTGCGTCAGTAACATCTAAGATAATACTGAGGTGTAATGTGCAGAATAAATCGCAAAGGAAGAGGTGTTATGAAATCCCATAAGACACTTTGAATACGATCCAATATTTTAACAAGTGAATGTATATGACACTCATTCCTTCCTAACGAGGCAGCGTCAGTCTGTAGTGCAATAATTATTCTTATAGCTTATTCTGGTTACTACAAAGCTGTTCTGTTAGAAAAGATGTTCATTAATTTAAGAGGACTTTCTTAAGTTGAATAAAAGCATGTGGCCGTAACAAGAATGAAAAGTACCCTCTCATGCTCAGCAGTACAGTGGGCTCCTGCCGTCCATATAAATCTTTATTGCAATGATTAATTTTATTTAGTTTTTTTACTGGCACCCGGCGATTTTACTCAACTGTGGGAGTGACATATGGTTATGGAGTTAATGGATACTATTTCTAGCCACATCACTACTAATAGTGTCTCCAAAGTTAAAACATAACATATGGAAGAAACAAGAATAAAATAGATAATCCATCCTTGAATTAAAGGAGTTAACATACAAATGGACGGAAGACCTTCTTATCCCGGCGTCAGAGGATCCTATGGTCTTTTTAATCGTTTTGGTCGGACGATGTATTTTAAATGTTATTCTTACTAACACCAATTGATTTTGCAAGATTTAGGATAGACCTTTAGTAGTGAAGTGGTGAAGGCCTCCCCGTCTCTCTCTCTCTCTCTCTCTCTCTTCCAAGGCTGCAGATCCTCAGGCATTCTCAAGAACATGAAAAGAATAGTAAAACAAATTGGAAAAAAGGATAACAAGAGTGAAGCTAAAGAAGCAAATGATAAGCATATAATTATACCTTATTATAGAGAAGCTCACTTCATTCACAGTTTTTTAAAACAAACAGTCCAGGTGGTAACAACATCAGGTCAGAAGGTGAGGGAGGTCGTGGGTAGGAAAGATAATCCGGGCAAGATTCCATAGTGTACCAAGATTCCATGCGGCCATGGCCGACGGTATACATAGATGAGTCGTCCAAAGCCTTAACTACATGTGTACAACATCATAGAGAATCAGTAATATGACATCCTACGTCAGAGGGAAGAGTACAACATACTGATGAAAACGATCATCTTCCACAATGGAAAGGAGCATTCATTATTCACGAGAGAATGAATAATAGCCTAAGAAAATCTGTGAACGCAATGTGTATTATGATAATGAACACAATTTAAATAGAAAAAAGTGATTCGTAACCTTGAGTGAAACAACAGCAGAAACAACCAATAATGAACGGACTTGTCGACGAAGAGCTGGGAGACGATAAAAGGGGAGGTGACAACCACCAGGATGTGGGATGATCATGACGGAGTGGCCGAAAGTGACTGCATTGGACGACGTAGGGGGAGGGGCCACCAGCATGAAGGAGGGCAACCACTGCACATAAAAGTTTTGAGTCTTCGTTCCTTGATAAAAGTGTATCACCGAAACGTTGGAATAAATTCATGCTATAGAGTGTTTCCATATGCTCCTGTCTCTCAGCTTGTCAAGATGAATGATTGTCTCATATATATATATATATATATATATGTAACTGGTGACAGGGAGAGCGGGAGCTGTCGTTTCATCAGCCCTCAGGCGTAGCTCCTGATCATTCCCCTTGGCGACCTTTTTAAGCGTTTCAGTTATGCGAGGAGTAGGCCGATGTACAGTCCTATACATTTTCCTCAAGTTTCAACACCAGACTACATGTACATTAAACACCACACTTCCTGCTTAAAAATTTGTGTTAAAAAAAAGCCTCGGAGTTGGTAAATGAGTTTGGGAGAGTGTGTAAGTTACGGAATCTAAAGGTGAATGTAGGGAAGAGTAAAGTTATGGTCTTCGAGAGAAATGAAGTCACTGACTGTACAGTGAGGTTGGATGAGGAGGAAATGGAAAATGTGAGGACGTTGAAGAACGTGGGCAGTGTGATGAGTAAGGGTGGAAGTTCAGAGGGTCAAGTGCTTGAAAGGGTACCGTACAACAAGGAAGAAAGGTTGCTGGTTCTTTGAAAGCAGTGATAAGAAACAGGGAAATGTGCATGGAAATGAAAAAGTCGCTGCATGACAGTACTGTGATACCAACTCTAACTTAGGGAAGTGAAGCATGGTCCTTGTTGGAGGGACACAAGTCACGCGTGAGAGCAGTGGAAATGAGTTATTTGAGAGGAGCATGTGGAGTCACATAGAGAGGCAGACTGACAAGAGGAGGTGAAGGAGCATTGTGGAGTGGTTGTGGATGTGACTGAAAGCGTTAGGAGAAACAATGAGGTGATTTGGCCGTTTGGAGAGGATGGAGAGCGAGAGAATGACGTGGAGAGAGTATGTGAATGAGGTGGAAGGGGAGAGAGGGAAAGGGAGGCCGAGGATGAGATGGAGGGATGGAGTAGAGAGGTATATGAGAGAAGGGGGTGTGAGCTGGGAGCAGTGCAGCGAAGTGGCGGGAGACACGGCGACATGGAGGCGATTTGTTTGTGTCCACCCCTTATGGGATTAAGGCGTCTGGCAATAGAAAGATAGATAGAGCTGGGGTCTGGGTGTAGGGGAGAACCATAAATTCACCACCATCAGCTCCCTTCCCTGTGGCGGCCAAGCGAAATGCAATGAATCCATTGTCTGACACTATTCACTTTTACAACATGTGTCCGTTCCACTAATTTTCTCTGATAATCACCACCTCTCATCCTTTAAACCTTATTTTCTATCCCTCATTGGGACTCAGCTGTCTGAGGTGAATGATGGCAAGCCCTTCTCTGTATCCTCCTACTTACATACTTCAGAGTCAAGAGTAGTTGTGTGTACTGTATGAACGCTGCAACATATCTTGCACTCGTGCTCCTGAACACGAATTCTCCGAATTCTCAGCATTCTGGCTCTGGCTATCCTATAATTCTCTGACTAAATATATCTGTGCTGTGTACATACCTGTTCCCTAGATTGTATCGACTGTACAAAATTCTTTGACTATCACATTACTAAGAAGGAACACATTCTCTCCATTTATCCGTTCTGTGAAATCTCCATTCTATTTTACTGTAATCTCATCGTCACCTTTGGCTCTCTCCTTTCACTGATTCACATGGTGAACAAGCCTACATCTTTTCGATCCTGAATGGCCTAGAGCAGCTCGTATATTCCCCTCCCCGTATCCCTGACTGCCTTGGAGAGAGTTCTAACATACGTGATCTTTTTCTTATAACTAATCCTTCTTCTTACTCTGTTACTCATTTATCTCTGCTTTGGACCAAACTTGGCGGAAGGGTTGAAGGTCTTCCCAGAAGCCGACCTAGTGTTTTTTGAGCAAAGAAGGTCAAAGGCCAAGGTCACATGGCACGACCAAATGAAGCAGTTTTGATCCTACTGCAGCCAAATTTGGTGGAAGAGTTGAGAGCCAGGGAAGAATTAAGTGAAACGATCTTGATAAAAAAAAAAAAAAGAAGTAAAAAGCAAAGGCCACAGGTGATGGTCACACTTCGACTGGTATGTGTCTGTGTGTGAATAAAATAACTAAACCTGATTTGATCTCATCACAATCAACCTTCGTGGAGGTGTTAAAAGTCTGTCAAGTGGTTGACTCATTGTAACTGAGAAAAGTAGGTCAGTGATAAAATGCACTTGGCAAGGTTAACTTAGCCCGCCGATTAGATGAAGTACATTTTATTCTTATTCTTGCTAACTGCTGATAGTTTTATTCACTTTAGGATAGACTTTCCGAACTGTTGTGGTT
Organism: Coenobita brevimanus; assembly: GCF_032717465.1. NCBI lineage: Eukaryota > Metazoa > Arthropoda > Malacostraca > Decapoda > Coenobitidae > Coenobita > Coenobita brevimanus. Next base: position 14,498,622 of record NC_137063.1, read on the forward strand.
AATATATTTTTCATTAACCCATTCACTGCGAGAGGTCTTTTTTAAAGATTAATAAAATCATCTGTATGTACCCATAATAAACAAAAATGCATCATTGGATGGAATGGGTTGATCATTTATTACTGATTTAAACCAAGTTTGGTGAAAAGATTCAAGGCAGGGTGTGGAAGAAGGGATTCAATTTAGAGAACAACCAATCAAAGCTAAAGGACACAGGGTAAGGTCAGAGGTCAGGGTCATATGGCAAAGTCAGCTTAAACAGTTCTAATCTGGTTTAGACAAAGCCTGGCGGAATGTTTGACGGTATGGTAAGGACAAAGGTATTCAGTGTACAAAGCAGTGTCAGATATCAGTCTTGTGCATCTGTGTGCGTGAATAACAAAACCAGCTTTGATCTGATCTGAATCAACTTTGTGGAAGTATCAGGGTTCAAAGTGCGACAAATGTTTGGTTTTGAGAACTAATTCGATTTTGAGGATAACAGGTCGAGGGTCAAAGTCACAGGACGAAATCAAATGTCAGGCGGTTCATCCAGTTGAAGGCTGTGGTTGTTGTACGCATTGTTCTTTACTTCATTATATTTTTGCTCACACCGGACGATTTCGTCCAGTTTAAGACAGACCATTAGGTTGTGAGTGGGTTATTGAAGGTCGTTATGTATACTTTGACAGTTTGAAATGCTTCACCATACCTGTATAAAATCGTTTATTGACGGCAGTAACATAATTTAAGATAGGTCACTGGTCAAAATTAGTTAGCCGCCCTTGATTAGGACAGTTATACCGTTCTTTTCTGAGAAGCCCTTCACGAACCAATGCAACTAAGAGTAAGTCATGGAGTGTGAACCAATCCTCTCAGTACTGACAGAACCTTAGTATTCTGTTCCAGTTATAGCCAAACGTATTCAGCTAAAAATGACTCGTAGGAGTCTGAGGGAGTTAATAAGATAATGTCTCTCACACTTTCTTCATTCTTCTGTCTTGTAGTTTTGTTTAACAATGAGCAGACCTCAGCATAGAGGGAAAAAAGATTTCAGCAATTGCATCAGTCACAGGATGTCTATTATATATTTATCACTCTCTTTTAGGAAGGTGAGGCGATGTATTTTGTGTGTGTGTGTGTGTGTGTGTGTGTGTGTGTGTGTGTGTGTGTGTGTGTGTGTTGCCAAAATATCTCGAAAAGTTGTGGACGAATTTTCATCAAACCTTCAGGAAATAGTAACAATATTGATGTGCAGAAGCCTATTACTTTTGGTAAGGATATGATCAGAGACGACTGAATGCCAGCCGCCATATATTTTTTTCTTTTTATATGGATTGGCTTTTGTGAAACGTAGGGACTGAATTCCATAGAATTTTGCAGATTTTCTTCAAATTGGTTTTAGGTGGCTTTTACTTCAGCCAATGGCATATTCTGGCTTGTGATTGGCATTTGTCCCCTGAATGCTTTTGTTTCATTTTACTTGCTAGTCAGATGATTTGATTCAGTCTACCAGTAATCACTCTAGACCGAAGGGGATTGCAATCAAATATCTGCGACTCGCTACCAGCTAAAAATTATCGTTTGACATTAGATGGACAAGAGTATGATAACAGAGTTGTTCTGCTCATGAGGGGGTTAATATTACCAATATTTACACTCTTCCCTTCCTAAGAAGCACTTTCAGCTGAACACGTTGACCTTGCCTTAGCTGAAATAAAATGCTAGAGTAGTACCGAACATAAGAGGGTTAATGGTACAAGTTCTAACTCTCCAAGCCATGACTTATTCTTAGCTGAATATAATAGTCTGGGGGTAATTGGGGTAAAGTACAAAAGAAGACGTGACCATGATAAGGTGATGACCTTGAATCCGATGAAATATTTTTATATTATTTTTGCTACTTGTAGACGGCTTCAGTCAACTTTGTAAATATATCTGTTGCTGACGTGGTTAATGGTGATTATATACAACCCTGCTAGTATGAAAATTCTCTCTTACTCTGAATAAACTTGTCTGGGGTTAAATTGTAAATTGTAATAGTCCACATGGACCTGACCTTCACATCTAGAGGGAAGTGATAACCAGAATCACTCCTTCCCCATGCTGGCGAAGTACGAATGGAGAAGTGGTGTCTGTATGGGGAGTGGTGCATATGAAGGGCAGTGAGTAGTAGTGGGTATGGGTGTGGGTGTCAGAGTCTATATAAACCATCGGTGGAATGGACACGCGCAAGCATACGAAACGACATACTACCAGCACCCACTGTAATGTTTGCCATGGTCTGGGTTTCGAACCTTGACCTAGGGCACATGTGACCTACGAGTGGAACACGGTACCTGTACCACCAAGCCACCATGGCTTCTTGTCTGGAGAACACAAGAATAATATCAACACTACTGGTGCATCCTCGAACTGAAGGGGTTAGTGAGGTCAGTTAACCATGACCTTGTTAAAATGCCCTCACAATTAATCTTAAAATAATATGAGAAGATAAATAGCTTTGAGCAATATATATATATATATATATATATATATATATATATATATATATATATATATATATATATATATTTATACACACACACATATCAATTTGTTAACTGCAAATAAAGTAGTATAAGCACAGACTAGTATCTGCACAGATAGCCCTGAGTTAGCGGTCGCTACTCTAACGTTCGACCTGAGATGGGCTGTGGATCATTGAGGGTCCCTGTTAGTTAAGTGACCACCATCCGAATTTTTGTAGTGTACCAGGGGTCACTGCTTCAGGATGTAGCTTGTGTACTTGTCCTGGATGGGAAAGTCCCTTTCTCAGTCGAGTGAGCAGACCTGGGGCCTGATTAACTGCTGCCTACATTAAAAACCCTAGGCAAGGCTGCCGCACCACCCCTGAACATCCACATTGTGCAATTTCCACACTGTGTCTACAGAAGCCCCTTTTACTCAACGAACCCATACATAATGTCATGCCTTAGTTACCTATTTATTTGATTACTCTTTATACTGTACTTCTCTCCATGCTGCATGGTGTCCATCTCACTTTTTCCTGCCAGTTTTAACTGGAGGGTTTAGAGGTGGGGGAAACCTTCTTGCTTTACAATCCTTATCCTTCAGAATATATAATTAAATCTCGTAGTCATAGTCTACTCAGTAACAAGCAGTCTTGAAAGAATCATAAGGTCTGTTGCTGTTTGCTTTCCTTTGTATTCCTTTGTGTTGAAATTTAGCTCAGTGATTTCGCGAAAGACGGAAGTAATTTGGTGAAAGTCATAAAGTATGGAAGCTTCTGACTCAACATGCATTATTATATTATTTCTTAGCCTGGTGCAGATGTGGAGACAGATAGGCCCACCTGGTTTCACAGGCACTTCTTAGGTGATATAATCTTAGCTTGCGGTAAGGCTGTAGGACGTTGGTTTACAGTCTAACAGACTTTAAGCTAATTTTTAGTTTAAATCATGGCCAAGTGTAGTCAGCTTGGAGGATAGATTTAAATAGTAACGAAGTAGACTCTTTCTGGCCTCTTAACTGATACATCGAGTGTGATGCAGCCACGAACTTTTTCTTCAAGTTGGAGTTAGCTTGGTTTCATCAGATGTAGCACAAGGCCAGACAAATTCGGTTTCAATATTGCCATTTTTTGGTATGAAATAAATCATTATGAAATCAAGAAGGGACTCTTTTCCCTTGCGGCAGATACTGCGTCACTACAGCAAGGAGCAAGGGAAAGTGTAGAGGTTTGATTCCTGGGCAGATGCGGCGTTTGCATCTCTACTTGGAGATTTCATTGTTCACCACCACCCTTGGCTCTCCTCTCCTTTCACTGATCCGCCTGGTGAACAAACCTACATCTTTTATATCCTTAATGACCTGGAGCAGCTAGTACAGCACTCTGCACGTATCCCTGATTGCGTTGGACAGAGTTCCAACATACTTGACCTCTTCCTTATAACTAATCCTTTTGCTTATGCTGTTAATCTTTCCTCTCCACTGGGCACCTCAGATCACAGCCTTAACACATTAACCTGTCCTATCGCACCAGTAAGGCCTACGGACCCTCCCAAAAGTCGACGGTTGTGACACTTTGGAGCTGCTGATTGGGAGGCCTTCAGGCAGTACTTCTTTGATTTTTCCTTGGAACGATTTTTGTTTCAATGGCCTAGAGCCATCTGGGTGTGCCTTTTGCATCACAGAGGTTATTCTCTCGGGCATGGAAGCATACATTTCTTCCACATATCCTGTGACTAATGCAAAAAAACGTTGGTTTAATCATGCTTGTTCTAATGCTGTCCACAACAAGGAGAGGGCCTACAAAAGGTACCGGAGCCAACCCACCCAGGAATCTCATCTCTTTAGTTTCTGCTCAGAATCGTGCTAAGTCTGTTTTTTGCTCTGCTAAAAATATTTTCATTTGTACTAATTTCTCTGAAAAATATTTTCATTCGTACTGCATGCTTTGAATTCTCCATCTCGAATTCTTTCCGCTGCTTCAGGCACATTGCCAATAACTTTTCTAACAACTTTACCTCATCATCCTTCCCTCCTCTTTTCCACTCTGATGGCTCAGTAGCTATTTATTTTACTGACAATGCAGAACTCTTCACTAAGACTTTCTCCCCCATTTCTACCTTAGATGATTCCGGTGCTGTTCCCCCATCACTTTGCTCCCCTCAGACTTCCTCATGGCTGACATTAAAATTTCTTCAGTTGATGAATTTTCTACAATCATTGACGTCAATACCAGCAAGACATATGGGCCTGATGGGGTCACTCCTGTTGTCCTCAAAAACTGTGCTTCTGTGCCTACACCCTACCAAGGCAAACTCATTTCCCTTTGTCTATCAACTTGTACCTTTCCTTCTTGCCGGAAGTTTGCTCTCAGTCAGCCTGTCCCAAAGAAGGGTGACCATTCCCATCCCTCTAACTATCGCCCAATCGCTTTAATATCCTGTGTTTCAAGTTTTCAAGTCTATTCTTAGCACAAAGTTTTTAAAGCACTTTTCCTTCCACAACCTTCTTTGTAATCATCAGTATGGGTTCCATCAGGGACGCTCCACTGGCGATCTTCACACCTACCTTTCAGACTCCTGGTCATCCTCCTTTCGGGACTTTGGCGAAAGCTTTGCCATTGCACTTGACCTCTCAATGGCTTTCGATCGAGTCTGGCATTAATCTTTAATTTCCAAACTGCCCTCTTACCGTTTCTATCCTTGCATCTGTGCCTTCATCTCTAGCTTCCTTTCTGGTTGTTCTATAGCTGCTGTTGTAGACAGCCACTGTTCTCATAGAGCTATCAGTAGTGGTATTCCTCAGGGCTCTGTCTTATCACCAACTCCCTTCCTGTTATTCATCTCTGACCCTCTAAGCTGTACATCTAACACTATCCACTCATACTGTTAGGACTCCACCCTTCACCTTTCCATTTACTTCCTGCAATGTCCATTTCAGCAGTTACTTCAAAAAACAAGGGATGTGGCTATGGCACACCCAATATCTAACTTGGCTCATATCTCTAATTGGGGAAAGAATAATCTTGTTTTTAATGCATCAAAAACTCAGTTCTTCCATCTATTAACCTGACAAAATATTCCGCAGGAGTACCCTCTAACTGTTAACAATATCCAGCTCAATCCTGCATCATCTTTACACCTACCTGGGGTTTCATTCTCTCGGGATTTATCTTGGAAAGATCATATTACCTTTCTTGTAAAATCTGCTTCCAAGAAATTGTGTTCAGCCGACTCCGTGCCTTCTTTACCCCTGCACAGTTGATGACTTTATACACGTGTTTTATTCACCCATGTGTAGAGTACAACTTTCATATGTAGGGAGGCTCCCCGCATACTGTACAGCTCTTCTCAGCAAGGCGGAGTCAAAGTCTTTTCGTCCTATTAACTCCCTCCTATTACCGGCTCCGTCTACTCCTGCCTCTGCCACACTGTTGCATCTTTATTTCTTTTCTTTTGCTACTTCAATGGACACCTCTCTTCTGAACTGTCTGCTTGCATCTCTCCACCACGACGTCTGGTGCGTAGCACCCGTTTGACAACAAACTCTCATCCCTTTTCTGTCCTACTCTCTAATGGAAGAGTTAACCGTTACTCCCAGTCATTCATGTATGCAACAGGTAAACTCTGTAACTGTCTCCCTCTGTCTGTATTTCCTGGTGCCTGTGATCTCGAGTCTTTCAAACGCAGTGTGTCCAGGCATCTCGAAATGAACGGATCTTGAATTTTGCCCTCTTGTGTTGTTTTTGTTTCTTCTTGAAGGGAATAATTTGTGGTCTCCTGGCCTTCGATTCCTTCTTCCTTGCATTAATAAAAAATAGTTAAAAGAGGCTCCATGGTAGCCCCAATATTAATTCTTTATCTGGTTACCAACAATCTATTGTTTCCTTGGTTATAGGAATCCATTAGGCTTGTCACCTAGTTTAGAGCCACTGAAATTGGAAAGAAGAACAATTAAAAGTGACAGAAAGAATGAGAGAAGTAAGAACAGATGTGGGCAGACGCTGTAAAAGAATGATAAATGTGAAGGAAGAAGTAGGTAACATTTTATCAAGTGAGTGGGTGATGATCGCCACCACCTACCATCATAGGAATCTGGATGTCATCGGCTATCGCGGGTCTTATTCTCTGGGAAGATTGTGACTAAACAAAAAACGAGAGCCGCCTTCTTTAACAATCCTCGTACAGTAGCCTATTGTATAGAGACATTGATCCAAAGCCCTTTGTTTCATTTTCTGGGATGTAAATATACGAAATGTGATTTCAGCCCGCCTTGATATGAAATTTTACATACACAAGGCGTTTGGTTTTGACGCTCATTACGCTTCCTGGGTGCCAGACTAATAGATGAAGATTCCTTCCTTTTTGTTATTTTATTTTAACACGATCTCATAAAGTTTGTCATGGTTTGAAACGATTATTTCTAACTTTTTTTGGGAAATCTTGTTCAGCTTCTATCTGGTGATGCATTTTTTTTTTTTTTTTTCAGTCTACAGATTATTTACATCTGCACAAGGGAAGCGAGTACTTGTGTGCTTGTGATCAAAATACCGAACAGTTTTAATTCAGTTTGAAAAAATTGTGAAAGGTTTGAGGGTCAGCCAGGGAGCAAACCTGTTGTATTTGGCAACAAGAGGTCAAAGATCAAAGATAAAGATCACAGAACAAGGTCTGCTTACCGGTTTAGACCAATGTGAATGAAAGGGTTAAGGATATGGCAAGGATAAATTGATACTGAGAACAATCAAAGGTCAAGGTCACGAGAAATGCCAAGGTCAAAGGCAAGGTCAGCTCAGACAGTTTTGATATGATTTGGACGAAACTTGGTGGAAGTGTTAAGGTCAAGGAAGAACGAAAAGATTTATTTTTGAGAACAATCAGTCAGTGATCAAGGTCATATGGCCAGGTCAAAATTTGCCACAAACGTCTGTTTTTGAAGAAAATATTTTAAAAATATGTTTGGATCAAAGTTGGTAGTTGGGTTAAGGATTAGCAAAGAGGCTGACTAACAACTCTTTTTGCATACTATGGGTCAAAAGTCAGTCATATGGCAAGATCAACTTAACCCGTCACGTCCCGAGGTTTTCCGCACCTCCGACATCCCCCAGTCCCGAGGTATTTTCGATTTTTTTTTTTTGGCTAAAACCTTCGCTTTTGGTGAGAAACATCGAAAATTCATAGAGAAATCGCTCACCTGAGGTTTAAAGTGCCCAATCCAGGTAGGAGTTCCTCCTTACCTGAGTGGGTTTTCTAACATGCTGGCACCAAAGAAAACGAGTTCTATGGGAGGGTAACTATTTCATCCACTCATAAACGGTATTTCTTTATTTACTTGGTACGAATGTATATGTAGTATGACAGTATATTGGTTTTCAAGCAGTAATAAAGGCATTATAAGCATTGTTTCACTCACTAACTAATCACCATACCTGACCTATTTTTGCCACACTACCTGATCATTATTTCTGGCTGTTTCTTCTTCTAATGCTATGTAAACATTGTCCTCCACATTGTCATCGATTGGGGAATCACTCTGGCCCTGAATAACTTTACTAGCCAGGTCACTGGTAACAGGTCCTTTGCCAAGACAATGGCGTGAGGGGGGGAGGGGGGAGGTTATGCAGTGTAAGGCATTGTCCCTGCTTGGTATCTTGTACAGGAATAGAGGAAGGTGTCCGGTGTATACATACGAAAAATCACGTGCGAAAATTGAAAATTGTGCAAATTAGGTACCTTGCAATTGCACGACGTACTGGTACGTCGCCGGGACTGGCAAATGCAAATCGTGGTGACGTACCCATACGTCGTCGGGACGGGGCGGGTTAAACAGTTTTCATCCGATGCAGACTAAACATTGTGGAAGGGCCCAGGTTAAAGTGAGAATAAAGATTCAGTTTTGAGAACCTTGAGTCAAAGGTCAAATTCGCAAGGAAAGGTTAAAGGCCAAGGTCACTGGTCAAAGTAAACGCAAACAGTTTTGATCTGATCTGAACCAAACTTGGTGTATGGGCTAAGGGACATGCAGAAATGAAGTATTTCGATTTTGAGGGTAATGTATGGATGGTCAAGTCACAGGGAAATTAAAATAGTTGAACCTGTGACCAGTTGGTGAGCGAGGGTGTTGCACTCCCTAAATGTTGCTTACTGTTTTTGCTTTATTTATTTTATGGAGGCGTTTAATAATGAAAGGGTCTGTGAGTATGTACGAGTAATACTCCTAGTTCTACAAGTCTTTCCAAAGGTAAATACAATTTGGAGACAGTAAGAATAAGGTGCAAATTTAGACCCTGGTTCAAGGGGTTGAGTTTTGACACTGTTTGAGAACGAATTTTTATTCATTTACCAACAGCTTATTAATGTCTTAACAAGGTTCGAAATGACTACACGATATTTTACATGTTTATCAGGATCTAGTCTTTGTTTTTACTGTTTCGAAACTGGGACGACACGATTACATATGGTTTTGACGTGATTCCTAGACAATATTGTAACTCTTCTGATAAAATTTTTACTAGTTTGTCGAGGTGTTAGTCTTGGCACTGCTTCTAGACTATTTTTTACTAGGCTAGCAAGATCTTTCTTAGGCAATGTAAAATAATTATTGATGGCCATTGTGAACACATGGTTTGCCTGAAGTTGGAAACTGCTGCTGTGATCATGTCATTGTGCCTGTACTTCTCCCCTACACTTACTTACTGTTAATGCTGCAATTTAACCCTGGATAGGCATTTTTTTTTTTTTTTTTTTTTTTTAGTAACACTACAGGCATACCCGAGCATTATTCACCCGGCCCTGGAAGAAAAAAGTTCTAATCAATATTTAGTCATGGAACTTGGTATGAGTGTAGAGGAACCTCTCTTGTACACACTGATATAAGTATTAATGAAAATTTAATGAGCGGTAACAATGTAAAAATATCCTGAGATAATTTCTGAAAAAGAAAAAAAACTAAAAATATACAGGAGTAAAAACGTTTTGTGTGTGCCTTTTTGATAGTCCTTGCCTGCGTCCTCAAAACCTCGCAAACACAGACTGCTCGCTCCTTTTTTATTTGAAAACCACAAGTGAAGATCACTACTCAAACAATAGGCATAGCTGGAAGAAAATCACCCGACCACTTTAAACAATATATGGAGACCGAGGTGTAGTGCATCACCCACCCACCTATCGCCGAGTCTCAACACACAGTGCAGCTACAGCACTGAGACAGAGAATGTTCTGGAGGTAATGAACCATGTGTATAATACAGTGTTCCAATATCACTAGATGAATTTCACCCTGGTACGCCCATCCAGGGTTAAAAAAGTAATTTTAGTTCGAAGAGTCTCTCAGTCTAGAGAAAATTATCTGAAGGTAGCAACAATAAAATGACTATTAAAATCTGTGTCTGAATTGCTTAAGTGTATGATGGTTGCATTACCTCTTTCCATCAGTACGATGGCTAATTTAGTATCGCATTCATGTTACCTTTAGAAAAAATGTATTCAGCTCATGAGTGACTTATTCGTACTGAAGGGATTAGATACAACCTTATCAACCCCTTCAGTGCAAGGGGTCGTTCCAGATCTTAATAAAATTAACGTAACAATAAAAAAAAAAAAAAAAATGATGTTTCCGGGAATCATCTGCTTAATGCTACCTACAATGAACCTCATTTTTTATTCTTGCTACCTTCACACGATTTTAAAAAAATCTTCGTTAGTGATGGGAATATTGATGTCTGGTTAGTTTCACCCGTTCGAAAAATTCCCTTAACCTGACTTAAACTGACTGGTGGTGGCAGGAATATATAAAATGTGTCAGTGTTGCAAGGGTTGATGTTGTCCTTAAAGGTCTGTCTATCTGTTTATTGCCAGACGCCTTAATCCTGTAAGGGGTGGCCACAAACAAATCGCCTCCATGTCGCCCTGTCCCCCGCCATTTCATTGCCCTGCTCCCAGCTCACACACCCCTCTCTCATACACCTCTCCACTCCATCCCTCCATCTCATCCTTGGCCTCCCCCTCTCTCTACCCCCTTCCACCTCACTCACATACACTCTCCTTGTCTCTCGCCCTCCATCCTCTCCATATGGCCAAACCACCTCTGTGTATTTCTCCTAACACTTCCTATCACATCCATATCCACACCACAACGCTCCTTCACTTTCTCATTTGTCAGTCTGTCTCTCCATGTGACTCCACATGCTGCTCTCAAATAACTCATTTCCACTGCTCTCACTCTTGACTTGTGTCCCTCCAACAAGGTCCAAGCTTCACTTCCATACGTTAGAGCTGGTATTACAATACTGTCATGTAGTAGCTTTTCCACTTCCATGCCCACTTCCCAGTTTCTTATCACTGCTTTCATGGAACCTGCAACCATTCTTCTTTGTTGTACCCTTTCAAGCACTTCACCCTCTAAACTTCCATCCTTACTCATTACACTACCCGAGTACTTAAACGGACTCACATTTCCATTTCCTCCTCATCCAGCCTAACTGTACGTTCACTGACTTCACTTTTTTCGAAGACCATAACTTTACTCTTCCCTACATTCACCTTCAGATTCCGTTTCTTACACACTCTCCCAAACTCATCCACCAATCTAATATATTATCAATATGCCGGGAGTCGAACCCGGGACTCTCAGGTGAGAACCAAGCAGCATACCACTACACCATGACCAGGTAAAAGTTATCTCACATAGTCACAATCTTGTAACCAACATCCCTCTGCCCGGACTGTGGGCCTGAAGAGGATGAGATAACCCCCTGGCACTTGGTCAAGTAGATGCTTTTAATGTATCCCAAGCACTGACGGCAAGTCAGAATGAAGAGAGAAACCTATACTGTACACAGAAAAAATTTCCATTATATTACCAATATGCCGGGAATCGAAGCCGGGACTGTCAGGTGAGAGCCAGGCAGCATACCACTACACCACGTTCAGGTAAAAAATATCTCATATTGTCATAAAGTGCCATAAGAGCTTGGAATAGATTAAAAGCAGCTACTTGCCCAAGTGCCAGGGGGTTATCTCATCCTCTTCAGGCCCACAGTGGGGGCGGAGGGACATTGGTTACAAGACTGTGACAATGTGAGATAACCTTTACCTGGTCATGATGTAGTGGTGTAGTGGTGTGCTGCCTGGCTCTCACCTGAGAGTCCCGGGTTCGATTCCCGGCATATTGGCAATATACTGGATGATTCTTTCTTTGTACAATACAGGGTTCTCTCTTCACTCATCCACCAAGCCTTGCAGCTCCCCATCGTCTTCATACCAGCACAGTATCATCTACAAACAACAGTACAGGAAGTTTCCAAACACTGCCCTTTCTCATTAGGGCCACTCAACAGCCATTGCCCTACCTTGTATCTCTTTTATAACCCCATCCATGTACAGATTGAACAACCATAGAGACATGGCACATCCTTGTTTCAATCCAACCTTGAAATAGAAAAATTCATTCAGTTCATTATCCACACGCACTGCAGCCTTAGCACCCTCATACTTACTCTTCATGGCCTTCAGCAATTTCCCATCTTCTCCATATATTCTTAATACTTTCCACAATCTTTGTCTATCCACCCCGTCATTTGCTTTCTCCAAATCCATGAAGGCCGCATACAACTTCTTTCCTTTCTCTCGAAACTTTTTCACTAAAGCTCTGTGAATGAATACCTGATCGACACAACCTCTTCATTTCAGAAAACCTCCCTGTTCTACTCCAACGAATTCCTGTTATTCTCCTAACTCTGTCAGTATCCTCCCATATACTTTTCCTATTACACTAAGAAGACAAATGCCCCTGTGATTGCCACATGCTTCTTTTTCCCTTTTTTCTTTGTACAGGGGTATAATTATACCTAACTTCCAATCCTCCAGGACTTTACCTTCCTCCCAGGCTAATCTGCACATCTTCCACATCCATTCTACTACTTTCTCTCCCCCATGCTTCAGCATTTCACCACACACTCCATCAGTTCCTGGGGCTTTCCCCATTGTAACTTTCTTCATTGCTCCCATGACTTCCATCCTACTGATTTCTTCCTCTCTTCGCACATCCCTTCTTCTCCCACCCATTCCCTGGCCACTTATACTTGCATTATTTTCACTGTCTATGTTCAACAATTCCTTAAAGTGTTCTCTCCATCTGCTCACTTTTTCTCCCTTCTCCAGTAGTAATCTACCATTTTCATCTTTCACTCCCCAACTAACTTTGGCACCCTGTCTAATTTCTTTACCTCTTTCCAGAACATTTTCTTACATTCCTTCCACTTTACAATCAAGTTCCTTCCAAGTTCCTCATCCACTCTCTTCTTACTCTCTCTTACTAATCATTTCACCTCTCTCTTACTTTCTTCATATAACTCTCTCTTCCGTCTCTCAACTTCTTCCACGCCCCTGTTTCTCATCCACGTACTATATGCTTTCCTCTTTTGTGCCACAGCCTGTCTCATCTCTTCATTCTACCTTCCTTTTCCCTGCATCTCCTTTCGTCTTCTCTTCACCCCACACACCACCTCACATGCTGCACAGATTTCTTCTGTGAAAATCTTGCACATACCTTCCACATCCCCCATCTGCTCCAATCCATACTTACGCAATCGCTCCTCCACTTCCCTTTTATATTTTGCCTTTTTTCCATCCTTTTGTAACCTTTCCACCATCCTTGTATGAACTACTTCCTCCTGTCCTTCCCTTCTATTTCTCCATTTCATTTGGACTTTAATTCAAAGTCCACTCCCCCAACTTCTATAAGCTCTTGCATCCATTACACACCTTCTCATCCTTTCATCCACACACACATAATCAATCATTGTCTTCCATTCATTCACTTCACCACCCACCCTTCTCATCACTCGCCACGTATACCTATGGATCATTACGTGCCTTAAAATGGTATTGGCTATCACCAACCCCCTTCTGGCACAAATGTCCACTAAAGCACTTCCATCCTCATCCATCTGTGCAGGCACACCCTACTCACCAACTACTCCATCCACCTTCACATTCCCTACTCTTCCATTCATATCTCCAGTCAAAAACTCTGTCTTATTCCTTTCAAACTTTTCCATGTGCTCTTCCACATTTGTCCAGAACTCTTCTCTCACTCTGCTTGCACGATCTTGCATTGGAGCTTACACGCACACAATTGCCCACATTTGTAGCTCAACTTTCAATCTTACCCACACAATCCTTGAGCCAACTGATCCATACTCTCTTTTATTCTCCTTCCATCTGTTACTCACAACAATACACACTCCTTCCTTTGCCCCCTCATTCTCACCTACTCCTGCACATATACCCCATCCATACTCCCATTCTCTCACACTCTCACCTCACCATTTAATCCACATACTCCACTTTCGCACCCTCAAACACCTGGACAATCTCTCTTCATATTATAAATACAAATTATAAATATTATAAATACAAATCATAGCAGAAAGCATGATGGATAAATAGATAGATAGATAGACAGAGCACCAGACAAAGTGTGGGAATGGGAAATTAGCTTGCAACTCTTTAAGTGAAGGAATGTTGATCATGCACCGGAAACAGTACATACACACAGACATACAGTATCCTAGAAGCTTCAACGACAGTATAGCACACATGACTCGAACCCTGTTACACGAGAATGTAGGAATTTTAAGCTCAGAAGGAGACAGGCCATGGAACCAACAGGTAGTAGGGATAAGGAGACTAACAACATGGGCGAGAGTGTGGAAGAGAGAGAGAGAGAGAGAGAGAGAGAGAGAGAGAGAGAGAGAGAGAAAGAGAGAGAGCGAGAAAGGAGGTAGCTCGCGGGACTCTAATTTATACTCCACTCTTGTGTGAGAGACTTAGTTAATATTTCCAAGACAAATAAAAGTAGTCCCATACTCATCTTTATCTATCCTGTCATTGCATGACAAAAGGGAACGAAGATTATCTACTTACAAAACTACTTGTGTATAACAACTGCTCGTCCACGAGTCTAATATATGCATAACTGATCTACAAAACACATCTACTTACAAAACTACTTGTGTATAACAACTGCTCGTCCACGAGTCTAATATATGCATAACTGATCTACAAAACACACTACAAGAAGCTGCAAAGTTTTTGTAAGATATGGTGGCAGCGGTGGGATACAGTGTCACAGGTATGCATTACCACAATATTATGTAACAATTCATACAATGCTACAGTTATCCATTACCACAATGTTACCACAATATTATGTAACAATTCATACAAAGTTACAGTTATGCATTACCACAATATTATGTAACAATTCATACAATGTTACAGTTATCCATTACCACAGTGTTACTACAATATTATGTAACAATTCATGCAATGTTACAGTTATACAATACAACAATGTTACTACAATATTATGTAACAATTCATGCAATGTTACAGTTATGCATTACCACAGTGTTACTATAATATTATGTAACAGTTCATACAATGTTACTACAATTCTGTATTACCAGAATCATCACAGAAGTTAGGTAAAATATTAGACATTACTAAAGAGATAACTCCGTTTGTAATATAATGACCTAGCAATATTACCATTGCACAATTATATGCGTATGTCTGTTATACAAACACATCTTACAAAATGTCATACAACAACCAATTTAACTATATTGCATTTGTTCAATTATGTATACAACTTGTTTAAAATGTAATATTACTGGATCAGTACAATATTATCATGAATATTATGTCTATACAATATTATAATCAATATTATGTATTAAGAGTGAAGAAGAAGACTATTATGTATTAACAGATTAGCATATGTCAATGATGATTGCTGTTGGAGGACCGCCAGCTGTGTGACTGAGCGATGTCAGGACTCCATATTATAAATACAAATCATAACAGAAAGCATGATGGATAGATAGATAGATAGATAGATAGACAGAGCATCAGACAAAGTGTGGGAACGGGAAATTAGCTTGCAACTCTTTAAGTGAAGGAATGTTGATTGTGCACTGGAAACAGTACATACACACAGACATACAGTATTCTAGAAGCTTCAACGACAGTAGAGCACACGTGACACGAACCCTGTTACACGAGAATGTAGGAATTTTGAGCTCAGAAGGAGACAGGCCATAGAACCAGAGTCTTCCCATACATGAATGTTATAGTTCAGTGGCGGCAAGGAAAACAGAAAAACCTACGTCCTCAAATTTAAAGGGTTAGTGCTGTCCTCAAAAATTGGTACTTGGATATGTTCTTATCTCTATGATAGCACTAAATGATTTTTCTCATTATTAACACGATCTTGGTTGGGACGGGTGAATCACTTCAGTTTGATGAGATACTTTTATTTTAGTCGAGGAGATGGAGTTAGGTACAGGCTTTATCAGTCCCTTCACCAGGAAAGATCTTACTTAATTTCAGTGCAATCATATGGAGGAAGAAATAATAGAATGAAAACTAACGCCTCTGGGCTGAAATTGTTGGACAACTATTGCCGTCATTCATGGCATTATATGCAAAGAGCACTCTGACAGGCACCCGATAGACCCCTACCCCATCCCCGTCCTTCCCACCGACACGCCCTCCCATCCCCCCCTCCCGGTCAAAAGAAGGTGTGGTAAAAAGTGGGTGTGGCAGATGTGATGAATTAGCTGTCCGATACCTGAATGAAATATATAGCGTGGACGGGTCTGCCATGTCACTTGGCCCTCCTCATGCTTGATTGGAGGTAGAGCCATATATATATATATATATATATATATATATATATATATATATATATATATATATATATATATATATATACCTAGGCTGCTTCACCCAAGGAATGGCAGGTAGCCGAGACAGGACGACACACTCCCAATTTACTCATCCACTCAGACACATTCATTCGCACCTTAGCCCCAAGGGGAGAAGGGACAGCTCCTCAATGCACCACACTGCATGAGGGTCAACTGCGCAGTGTAATCAGTGACATCTGCAGCAGGGCCTGACAGCAGAGCTGGTTTGCCCTGCCACATCATAATGGACCCATCCCCTTACCCGCGCCTGACCTGATCAACTGATCAGACCAAATGCGGGAGAATATCCCCTCAGTGCTGCGTCATCATTTATTCATTCACAATTTCTCTCAAGTCGTTACGCACAGCCACCCTTCCTTGCTCAACAGACATCCCTCTCACATCCAGTGCTCTCTTCACACTGTCCATCCATCCTATTCGTGGTCTTCCTGTCAGCCTTACACCTCTCACATCAGATCTAATTATCTTTTTCACCAGTCGCTTATTATCCATTCTTTCCATATGCCCAAACCATCGCAACACCCTCTGCTCAACTCTATCAGCCATCTCCCACACAACTCCAGTTCTTTGCACTTCATAATTTCTCACTCGATCCATATGCGTCACTCCACACATACTCCCCAGACACCTCATCTCTATTACGTTCAAACTTTTCCTCTCTGCTACACCCATATTCCATGTTTCAACCCCATATAACACAGTCGGTACCACAACACCCTCATACAGCTGTCTCTTTACATCCATTCTAAGTGAACGACATCTTAACACTTTTTTCATTCCTCCCAGCACCTTTCCTACTTCATTCATTCTAAACTTCACTTCTGCATCTGTTCTTCCATCCACAGCAACATGTGACCCTAAATACTTAAAACACTCTACCTCCTCAAGCAACTCACCATTCAAAACTGCATTCATCCTCCTATCATCTACTAACCTCATATGGTTCATCACTTTACTCTTATTCTCATTTACTCTCAGTTTCCTCCTGTCACACACCCTTCCAAATTCCTCTACCAACTGTCACAATCTCTCCTATGAATCAGTCAGCAGTGCAGTATCATCTGCAAACAGCAACTGCTTCAGATTCCACTCTCTACCATCAACATCCACCAGACTCAGACCCCCACCTAACACTCTTGCATTGACCTCCGTTACAATACCATCCATATAAATATTAAACAACCAAGGAGACATCACACATCCCTGGCGCAGCCCCACTCACACAGGAAACCAGTAACTCATGATATTTCCCACTCTTACACATGCTCTGCTATTTACATAAAAACTTTTCACTCCAATTGGCAACCTACCGTCAAGTCCATATAATCTTAAAACAGTCCACAAAGCCTCCCTATTAATTCTATCATTTGCTTTCTTTAAATCCATGAATGCCCAAAACACATTCTTACCTTTCGCTAAATACTTTTCACACACCTGTCTCACAGCAAACACCTGATCCACGCATCCCTCCCTCTCCTAAAGCCACACTGCTCGTCACCAAACACTCCCTCTGTACCCACTCTAACTCTCTTAATTAACATTCTACCATACACCTTCCCTACAACACTCAACAGCCTTATACCCTCAAAACTAGTACTTATCAACCTCACCTTTATACAACGGGACCACACAAGCACTTTCCCTGTCAACTGGCACCATACCTTTCACAAAGCACACATTCAGCAATTTTACTAACCATTCAACAATAGTCGCTCCACCACCTTTCAGGCATTCCACAGCACACCCATCCATACCTGCAGCTTTCCCTGTTTTCATCTCCTTTACTGCCTCCTGCACTTCCTCAATCGTAATTAAAGAATCATTCTACTCTCCCAACACATTTATTCTTTGCACCCTTCCATCTGCCACAATCTCAGCCTCCTTTCCTCCTCTACATTTAACAATCTTTCAAAATACTTTGCCCATTTCTTCCTTCCTGCATCCATCTCAATTAACATCCTTCCATCCTCTGCCTTTACTCGCTCTTCCTTCCCAGACTCTCTCTTTCGCACGCTTTTCACCTCCTTCCAAACATTTTCTTATTCTGTTAAAAATTCTCAGTCAGCCGCCTACCCCACCTCTCATCTGTTGCCACTTTAGCATCATGCACAGCCCTTCTTGCCATATTCCTCTTTTCCCTATACCTCTCATATGACACCTCATCCTTCCTCTGCAGCCACACTTCACGACTTCCAGCCACATCCACGACCCGTCAATGTCACCCTATCCTGTCGCCACAGGTCTTTTATTTTGATGAAAGATGGAATAGTAGGTGAATATTGCAGTGGCCATGTGCAATGAATGGATTCGGTGTGATGGGGAGGGTGTATATATATATATATATATATATATATATATATATATATATATATATATATATATATATATATATATATATATATATATATATATATATGAGAGAGAGAGAGAGAGAGAGAGAGAGAGAGAGAGAGACTGGATGCATATTATGTACATTTCATGTTTGAATGTAAACTCAAGCACATGAACGTTAGTGCTTGTGTGTGTGTGTGTGTGTGTGTGTGTGTGTGTGTGTGTGTGTGTGTGTGTGTGTGTGTGTGTGTGTGTGTGTGTGTGTGTGTGTGTCCCTCCTTGGGAACCACCTTGTCGTGGTGGGGGGCTTGTGTGCCCTGTCAACTTGGTGAACCATCCTAGAGGGGGGAGATCCCCCTGGACTCAGGAGGACAGGATTACTCATGCTGGAGGGATCATCAGTGAGGGGTCAGACTAAATTTTCCCAGATCCACTGCCTTGTGGATTGCCCTTGGGTGAGTTAAGCCTATGGGAGTAAACCCTGAACGAAGAATCCGTGCTTGGAGTTCCATGGAAGATGGGGCTCAACAGACAGAGCCCCTGGCAGACTCCTGCAACCCTTCTCAGTAGATGGTCGTTATTTATTTTTTTTTTTTTAAATAAGAAAACAGAGGAAGGAAAAACAAATGAATAAAAAAAAAACAAATCCATGCACCAGATTACTGGTGTCCTCTGTTCATAAAGTATCTATAACAGTTAGGCTTGAACAGCAATAGGTTGAAGTTTGGAGGGAAACAACTCTGGGAAAGCGAGTTCCAGAGAGATGCGGTTCGGGGAATGAAAGAATTCTGATAGGCAGAAGTGCTGCAGTATGGCTGAGTAACATTCCAGTCATGAGGGCTGCCAGCTGCCCATGTAGCACGAGGGAAGGCATGGAGAGGTGGCACCGTGGACGAAACTTCGTCTGAGCATTTGCTATAGAAATATCTGTAAAATAATGCAAGGGAGGCAACATTCCTTCTTACTTGTAAGGGAAGTAGTTTATTAGTAATAGCAGGGGTTTTAATAATTCTAACAGCTTTTTCTGAAATTTTTCTACTTGTTTTAATGCAACCTCTCCACATCCACCCCACAAGGGTGAGCAGTATTCAAGCTGAGAGTGCAAATGACTTTTATAAATTATAACTAACTGCTCGTCAGTGAAGAAGTTACAGACTCTGCACAATAATCCAAGTTTCTTTGAGGCGGTTTTAGAAGTGATCTAACATGAGAGGTCCAGCTGAGGGCATTGGTAAGTGAGATGCCGAGAATTTCAATACTTTTGGAAGTGGGAATATTTGTAGCATTGAAGGTAATATACGATTCTGGCAATATCTGTCTATTAGTAAACTGTATATATTTAGTTTTACTAGCATTAAATGAGACAAGGTTATTTTGTCCCCATTCACTGATCGTGGATAAGTCTTGATTTAAAGAGATGGCTGTACTGAGGTGAGAGTTAGAGATATCGGACTTTGTAAATGGATGTCTGAGTGTGTTGAGTCATCTGCACATGAATGGATGGGATTGTGGGTGACAGATAAGAGATCATTAATATGAACAAGGAACACGGTTGGTGCTAGAACTGATCCCTGCGCCATGCCGGCGTTAACTGAGTGGAAAGTGGAATATGTGTACATCATCTACTTTTACTCTTATTTTTCTATTGCTGAGATATGAGGAAATCAAAGGAACAAAAGAGTTTAGTTCATAGCAAGGGAGTTTGGACAACAGGGAACGGTGCCACACTCTGTCGAAAACTTTAGAAATATCCAGGGCTACTGCATGAGTTTCTCCATGTAGGTCAACTGATTGATGGTTGGTATGAGTCAGGAGATTATGTCAATGGTGGATCTTTCTCGGCGAAAACCAGATTGTCTATCACTAATTAAGTTGTTGGATTCAAGATGTTTAACTATGTGCTTATTAATTACAGTTTCAAAAACCTTACCAAGAGAAGATGTAACAGCTATTGGTCTGTAATCAGAGGGGTCAGAGGAACTTCCTTTCTTTGGAACTGGGTGGATATTGGTTTCTTTCTATGAATTAGGGAATGAAGAAGTGCGTATGCATAGTCTGAATAAAATTTTGCAAGAACAGAGGCAAGTTCTGGGGAACACTTTTTCAAAAAAATTGGCGGAATTCCATCTGGGCCTGGAGCTCTTTGTTGGTAGGTAAATTGTCTGTGTTGGATTTCACGTACCTTGTTTGTATTTTAAGTGGAACAATGTCGGGAGAGTCAAGTTCTAGTGCTGTGACGTTCTGGTTGGCTTCCTCTAAGGTAGAATTTCTGGCATATCTTAATGCCAGCATCACAGGCTGAGAAGGGTCAAGTTGTGTGTTGGTATGGACTGCACACACTCACCATCACACCAAATCCATTCATTGCACATGCCTGCTGCTATATTCACCTCCCATTCCATCTTTCACTAAAATAAAAGACCTGTGGCGATAGGATAGGGTGACAGTGACAGGTCGTGGATGTGGCTGGAAGTCTCTAGCTCGAGTCCTGCACATAAGCGGCATTAGCTCAGTTTTCACTGGCATGATGGCATAGGAGCCGGTCATGCCTTCTGCAGCATCCAGTGCGACTAATCAACTGGAAATGGATGCCCAACTGTTTACCCCTGACGGAGAGGGGTTTAGAAAAGGTAGCCTAAACATTTGCTGCTTCACACCACTTTGGCAGATAACTGCATCTGTCAAGGCATCCCACATTGCAGTAAAAAAAACAGAAGAATTCCTCTGACTCTTGCAATCTGGAATGCATGAACTTTGCTTAGTACTGTCCATGATACACGGCCACTCCGTTGAACTGTCCTTATTGCCCATGAACTGAAAAGATATAAAATTGACACTTATGCCTTATCTGAAACTCGCCACTCAGGAGAGGGCAACCTTATAGATGCAGGAGAAGGGTATAACTATTTCTGGAGGGGATACCCAGACAATGTCAGAAGAAATTATGGTATTGGCTTTGCTGTCCGAAGTAACCTTTTACAGAATATCCAAGAAACACCTGTGGGTATATCAGTGAGGCTCAAGTTTTGGTGCATACCACTCTCTAAAGGCCTTTGTGCAACACTCATAATTGCCTATGCCCCAACACTTGATTCTGAGGACAGTCAAAAATTCCTTTTGACTCTTAGGATGCCACCATCTGCTCCATACCACTATTGACAAACTCATCTGCCAGAGTAGGAAAAGATAATCATCTCTGGCAAGGCATTATAGGCTGCCATGGTGTTGGTACCATGAACAAAAATGGCCTTAGACACCTTACTCTGAATTCCCTATGTTGAGAATGCAGTCTGGTCAACACCAACACCATTTTTCAACTTGAGAATAAACATAAGACCACATGCATGCACCCAGGATCTAGACGTTGGCACCTAATTGACTACGTCATTGTACGGCAGCGAGATAGAAGAAAATTTCCTATATACCGAGCTATGAAAGATGCTGTGTGTTCAACAGACCATAACCATATAATCACCAAACTGCAGTTAGTCACACACCCACAAATGGACCTCAGACAATCCATCAAGAAACTGGACTGTAGTAGCATAAAGGATGTAGTTGCTTGTAACATCTTCTGCAGCACTATTACAGGCAAGGTCTCTCAATGTCCACCACTTGATTCAAACAACAATGCAACAAACATAGACACTGAGTGGCTAAACATTAAGACACTACTCCAAAGCACTGCTGAAGAAACCCAAGGCTTCTCCACTCGCTGCTATAAAGAATGGTTTGATGAAAATGCTGAGGGCATATACTGTATGATCCTCTTGCAGTAAAGAATAGAGCTTAAACTGGCTGGCTCATCCTAGCTCCTTAACCCTAAAGACTGAATTCCAGAATCTCAAAAGTGAAAGCCAGAGTAGGCTAAACTGCGTGACATGGAGAACAACGGTTGACTGAACAATCAAAAGAACTGTAAAGACTGGCTGATATTAATATCCAACACGGGCTAGAATGATAGGCACAACACTTCAACACCTTACAGAATCGAAGAAACCTGATAGAGCACAATATCCCTGATAACATCTCAAATACCCCTGAAGTCGATGTCCTATGTACACTTGCAAAAACTGTTCAGGCCATATGATCTCTAAAAAATTAAAGCCCTGGCCCTGATGGCATACCATCTGAACCGATCAAAATCGGTGCCCAGTTACTTATTATCTGGAACCAAGAACAAATTCCATCTGAATGGCTTACTTCTGATACTGTGACCATCTACAAGAAGAAAGGAGACCACTCAAATTGTGACAACTTCGGAGGCATCTCCCCCTCTCCCCCTTGTGAATGCTAGTAAAGTACTAGCAAAGATAATGTTATCCTGACTGATAAAACATTTGACTGAGTCAACACTTCTTGGAGTACTATGTGGATTTCGGAAGAAATTAAGTACCTGTGATATAATCTTTGTTGCTGGACAGATACATGAGAATTGCCACGAGCAGAACCGTGACTTGTGTATTGCATTCACTGATCTTGCAAAAGCATTTGACACTGTCAACAGAGAACTTTTAAGGAATGATCTTTCAGAATTTGGAATTCCAAATTTCCTACCATTCTAAAGAGCCTGCATGGCAGCATGAACGCTCGTGTGCCCATGGGTGTGAGCAAATTCAAACCCTTCAGTGTGGATGTAGGCTTAAAGCAAAGATGTGTCTTAGCTCCTCTTGTTTTCAACATCATTTCACTGCAGTCACCCGTTTAAGTCACCAAGAAATGAACCCTGATGATGGAATAAAAATCCAGTTCTGTCTAGACAGCAACTTATTTAATCACAGATGTTTTCAAGCACAATCAAAGACTGAAGTAGCTCATTTCCTAGAACTAGCTCATTTCCTAGAACTGCAGTATGCTGATGACTGTGCTGTCCTTGCAAATATCTCAGAAGCTCTGCAACAGTCCCTTACCATCATTCCCAACATATATCATGCAACAGGGCTTCGAATATTATGTCAGTTAAACATAGATAATATCTCAGAGAAACAACGCAGTATACTCTCTTGCATTTCAGATAAATGGCGAAAATGTAAAACAGGTGGAGAATTTTACGTACCTTGCAAGGCTTCGAGATTTATTTATCTAGCACGGAATGTACATTGAGCTTGGAGGATAAGGAAATGGAAAATGTGAGAGCATTTAAGCCATGGAGGAGAAAAGATACGGAGTAATGACTCGTTAAAATTGCGAGACCCTTACTTCCACGCCATCAAGAGCACAAGCTAGGTAAGGGAGAATGGGAATAAAAGAAAACGGCTATAGGGGAGACTATGGATAGATTATGAATCGGATCGGTATACGAGTAATATCCTTTAACCCGCCCCGTCCCGACCGATTTTCCACCACTGACTCCCTCCAATCCCGACCAATTTTGGAAAAAAAATTTTTTGGCTCAAACCTTCTCTTTGGTGAGAAACATCGAAAATTCATAGAGAAATTGCTCACCTGAGGTTTAAAATACTCGATACAGGTAGCAGTACTCCTTATCTTACTGGGTTTTCTATCAGGCTGGCTCCAAAGAAAACGAGTTCTGTGGGATGGTAACTATTCCACACCACTCATAAATAGTATTTATTTATTTGGCACGAATTTTTATGTAGTACGAGAGTATATTTGTTTTCAAACATTAATATAAGCAATATAAGCATTGTCTCACTCACTAACACATCAACATGCCTGACCTTTTTTGGCGACATTACCTGATCATTATTTCTGACTGTTTCTTCCTCTAATGCTATGTAAACTTTGTCCTCCACATTGTCATCGATTGGGGAATCACTCTGGCCCTGAATGTCTTTATTGGCCAGGTCACTGGTAACAGGTGAATCGCCGAGACAATGGCGTGCGGGGGGGGGGGGAGGTCATGCGGAGTAAGGCATCGTCCCTGCTTGGCCTCTTGTAGAGGAAGGTGTCCCGTTTATACTTACCGAAAATCACATGCGAAAATTGAAGATTGTGCAAATTATGAACCTTGCAATTGCACGATGTACTGCTACGTCGATTGGGTCTAGCCGTGACAAAACGTTGCGACATACCCATACATCGATGGGACGCCTTGGGTTAATAATAGACGGTGCATATCTTCACTGTCATTTTCACAAGATCAATAATAGGGCAAAATATATGAATATTGTCATTAAATAATGATCATGTGAGGATCAGTAAATAACATCTTACGTTGAGAATGTATCGGTATTACCTCAGCAAGTTCACGTGTCCCATATCAATGTCCAGTGCTTACAGTGCATCCTAGGACTTACATGGAAGGATGAAGTCCCTTGCATACAAATTCTCCAGTGGGCAAAGTCAACCATCATAGAAACTTCTGCATGCCTGAGCACTGCCTTACCAACCAGGTTCTGCATGGTCAATTCCCTGCAGCACATCACAACCCAGGAGGAAAGAAAAAAGGATATGAAGGTCATATGAGGACAACCCTGAAGAAATGTAACATCATACCAAAAGATCTTGAAACGAATGCCTTTGATAAAAAGCAATGGCGAGCCCTTTGCAGCGAAGGAACCATTCATCTCGAAGAAGCTCGGAACCTGGCGAGAGAAGAGTAGAGACAATGGAGGCACAACCAAAACAGAGTTCTCCCAGCAAACCCAAACTTGACATAACACCTGTATGCAGAGTTTGCAGATCCAAAATTGGCGTTCACAAACACACACTTTGGCACCAAAGAATAAGAAACACACCATCTTAGTGCGTATAGCAATCATCGTCATCTGTAGCAGATGGACAGCTTTAAATAAGTGTGTGTGTGTGTGTGTGTGTGTGTGTGTGTGTGTGTGTGTGTGTGTGTGTGTGTGTGTGTGTGTGTGTGTGTGTGTGTGTGTACGTACTGTACTTAAGATTTTTTTTTTATTAAAATGAGAAAGAACTAAAGGATGGAAGTCTGCAAAAATGTTGATCATCTAGAAATAAAAATGAACACAGAAGAGGCAGTTTTATGTTCTGTCCGGGATTGAGGCGTCTGACAATAGATAGATAGATAGATAGACTTTTCAATATGTCTAGATTTAATGAGTTTAAAAGACTTGATGACCTAGGCAGAGGAAAATACAGACCTGGGAAGACTTTTTCAGAGTTAACCTTTTCCATATATGAATAGCTGAGGGTATCAGTTAACACCTCCATTAGAAAGTTGGACACAAACGAGCTGAGTGTGTGTTTCAGGCGGATGTTGAGGGCATGCTGTAATGGGATAGAGATGCAGGCGGACTGTACGAGAAGACCACTGATCACTGAATTAGAGATGGGATTGTTAGAAGTGAACCACTGCAGAGAGAGAGAGAGAGAGAGAGAGAGAGAGAGAGAGAGAGAGAGACGCTGAAGGGAGCTGTTGAAATTGGGGTGAGATGAAGTCTTTGAGTACACCTTGTTGGTGGTGTGCCTCCCCGTGTCAGTAGGTAGGTGGGGGGGTTGATAGGTAGGCGCCACCATTGTCAATAAGTAGATATTGTTGAGGATCATAGATTACTGCTGCTGCCAAATGTAGATAATAGTTGTAATTCGGGAGATGAGCACCTGTGTCACTAGTATAGATTAATGTGGTCTGCTACCGAAGTAAAAGAGTCGTGAGACGTCGGATAATGTGGAGATTGTGTGCTTGTGGATTTTATTTCTCTAGTCTCGAAGATAGGTTTTTCTCTGTTTCACTCCCCCCTCTGTCTCTCTTGTAACCTAAGTGAAAGTGAGGTAGAGACACTCTGGGGTTACAGGGTTTTATTGTGACACATTTATATTGTTACTGCCTACCCCTGCACTTGGTGACAGAGTGACGTGACCAGGATTGTCGGAGTGACAGCTAATCCTACTCTCCCCAATCTCTTACTTCTTCCTTACTCAGTCTGCGTCTCTAATGCCTCCCAATTTCCTTTTGACTCCCTACACCTGATATCAAGGTATGTATTACAGCCTAGCTTCCGGTTGGCTGACTTGTGTGTGTATGTGTGTGTGTATAGCTACTAGCACATTTCCGTCACGTGAGCTTCCATGTGTGTATGTTTGACAACATCATGTGTTTTGATATTCTTCGTAGTCTAGGCCAGGAAATATTTTGTGATTCTCTTCCTGATGCAACAGACATTACATATTGTGCTAGCGTTATATTCTGTGCTAGTGTTACATATTGTGCTATGATTATATTATGCCTATCCCCCCCCCCCACATACACAGAAAAGTGAATTGTTCACACTGGGGCGGATTAGATCCCAGTGCAATTCAACAGCTGCGCTGAGGTACTGTAAAGAACATAGAAACGGGATTAGCACTGCAAACCGCTCCTTTTAGAAGTTTATTAAGAATATAAACCTGTATTTTATATGTGCACTGTTTATGTACAATTGGGTTACAGTCCGTATGCACAATGTGTTTTATGTCTCCCTTGGTCAGTGCATAAGTGTATTTTTGTATTGTGGCAAACAAACTCAGTGTAAGTTACATTCTTGCCTGATATATCTTGTGAATTCAAGCATCAATTCCATAACTGGAAGATGTTAATTCACCAAGATATGAATATAATACTCGTTCTCAATATCTTATGCTCGGTTTAGTGTCACACCCTTTACTGGTAGGTTCTAAATATTTGCCAGTTCAACCTGTTCAACTGGAGGACGTCATTTAATTTATTAATTCTACCATAATTTTTTTTTTATTTTAAGTTGGAATGCTCTCTTGCAATAAAAGTGTTAAAGTAGGCTGTACTAAACTAATCCAGTACGAAAATCTGTCATAAGTCAAGTAAATTCGCCTGGTAGTACCTGAATGAAAAGTCTTGTCAGGACAATTAGAAACGTCAGCATCGTACTGGATGACCTGACGACATCGACATTTATCATCGGTTGATTGGGACAACTTGTTATTTTATTGTGCCCGTCGCCATACGAGTTCCATCAGCTAAGAGTGGTTTTATGAGCATGAGGGTATTAAAACTGGTACAGATAAACCTCTCATGATCAGAGCAACTCGAGTGTTCTGTTTCAGTCGGCACTGGAAGATTTTAGTTGAGATTTAATATACAACAAGAATACTGAAAGTGTTAGAACTGGAACTATTAAACCATTCATGGCTGTAGTAATCCATTTCAACTGAGGCAATACAGCTTTATACAGGTGATAGTCATTAACTCTCTTTTGGTCTAAATAACTCCAGGATTGTATTCTTACTTACGCCAAAAGATTTTACTCAGGTGAAAGTGAGTCATACAAGCCTGATAGCTAAAAAGGTTTATCATCAGAAATTGATGTCATGAAAGCAGAATCATACTTGAGAAAGCAGAAATATACCTTTACTTCCCTTCCACGAAATTTGATAAGGTAAGTGAGAATCTAGAAGGAGAAGAGAGAGAGAAAGAGAGAGAGAGAGAGAGAGAGAGAGAGAGAGAGAGAGAGAGAGAGAGAGAGAATGACTGAATAATTATTTTTAAAAATGGGAGGTAAAAAACAAATTGTGAGAACGAGAGAAAAAAAGAGGGAGACATGCAAGAAATTATTCAAAAGATTTTAAAGTATAGCTTGAACAAAAGATGTACAGTGGCAAAAGAAGAAGATATCCAGTGAAGGAAAACAGTCTTAGACAAAGTAACACAAGAGAAATGAGGTAGAAAGCAAAAGGAAAGGCGCATAAATAAAAATGATAAAAAAAAGTAAAGGAAATTATGGCCCTCCTTTAATTGGAAGTCAAATATCATGGGGTACGAACAGAAAAAAATTACGGAGATTTTTTCCCACGATTTTCATTTGTGGGGAGGACGGAGTGACTTTCAATGTGAGTTCTAGAAAGTAGGTCTCTCTCTCTCTCTCTCTCTCTCTCTCTCTCTCTCTCTCTCTCTCTCAATATGTGTGTCTGTTATATATATATATATATATATATATATATATATATATATATTCACTAGCAGGGGAACCCGGCGTTGCTGGGCAAAAACTGCGAACGCTCTAATCCTAATTGTCCCAGTTCAATCTTTCTCTCTACTCCAGAAAGACCTTCTACCTCTTATGCTTTTGAAGAGGGATGATAAGAGGTCCAGGAACTTTCTATTTCAGCTTATGCAGAGTAACGCACAGAATTTATGCGCACTTGCTTACTCTTACCAGTGACCTCAAATGGCCTCAGACCAGTGACCTCAAACGACCTCGGAGGTCAACATCACATAATCTATGTCCGAATTTGAGCTCATGTGAGTCTCCACGCCAAAAATTGAGCTGCTGTGTCCAGTTGTTCGAGCATGCATTACCGATGACCTCAAATGATCTCCCACCACTAATCTCAAATGACCTCGACCACAAACCTCAAATGACCTCCGACCACTAACCTCAAATGACCTCCGACTAGTGACCCTAAATGACCTCGGAGGTCAACCTCACATAGCCTATGTCTGAACTGGAAGTCATGTGAGTCTCCATGCCAAAAATTGGGCTGTTGGATCGAGTCGTTCGAGCGTGAATTACCGGTGACCTTAAATGACCTCCGACCAGTGACCTTAAATGATCATGGAGGTCAGCCTCACGTAGCCTATGTCCGAAACGGAGATCGTGTGAGACTCCATGCCAAAAATTGGGCTGCGGCGGTACCCGGCGTTGCCCGGACCAAAATGGCGAACACTGTACTGGTGACCTCAAATGACCCAGATCTGAATTTTGACTACCCAAAAACCATCCTTGGGTCACCCTGATTTAGAAATATATATATGGGTCTGGGGGACTCTAGCCCTTGGTTTGGGCGTGATTGAACGACAAACAAGCAAACAAACAACGTGGCTGTCTATCTGTCTGCCTTACTCTTACTCCTACCTTTTTCATTTTCAGTTACACACTCAGTCATTCTTACATTCACCATCTCTTCCACCCATAGTTTCACATACGTTAACTCACTCACTCTTACTCTCACCATGACAAGACTCACTCTGTCACATACTTTCACTTATTCTTACTATCACCATTACTCGCAATCAAATATTCAAATAATCTCATTCTTACCCTTACCGTCACTCCTAGTCACACTTTGACACACACTCACTTACTCTTACCCACATCATCTCTCCCACTCTTTCTTACTCACTCCTACTGCCACCCACACTCGCTTCCCAATAACAACTTAAGCCACGGAAATCAGTGCAAGGAGTTTTGTGATCACACGGGATTACACCGAACGACTTCCTTGCCATAAAAGTCCTCGGTATTGCCAGATGGCACTTCACACCTTTTTCACTGAGATTGTAAGTCGTGGGCTGTTGGGGTAGGATTTTCGGGGAGTGTTGGGGGTAGGGTGTTAGGGTGGAAATGTGGAGAAACAGCCAGACTAATTGTCATGATGCTGTGAGGCTCCTAAGACCATTTTTCCTTCCCAATTGATTTCTTGGATATAAATGCGGAAAGAGAAAAAAAAATAATAATAATAATAAAAAATAAATAAGAAGAAATAAATCAATAAAATAGGTAAACAGATTGGTAGATAAATAAATGAACAAATAGATACTGGTAGTTACAAAGAATGTGTGTGTGTGTGTGTGTGTGTGTGTGTGTGTGTGTGTGTGTGTGTGTGTGTGTGTGTGTGTGTGTGTGTGTGTGTGTGTGTGTGTGTGTGTGTGTTTCGTGAATGTGATTTTTTTCAAGAGAATTATGCCCACAGATTGATACCGTTTTATAAGTTGCATATTATAGTTTTAGCCAGATTTCGACTCTCGTCATTTTTTAAACATGAAAGGTCCAAGTCGGGCAAACACTATATTACTCTCTCATTAATCAGACTTCCAGGATATGTGTTTAATTATTTCAGGACGTGTTAACTTCTAATCAATGATAAAGGATATGCTGTACCTTTTATTTAGTAAACACCACACACACACACACACACACACACACACACACACACACACACACACACACACACACACACACACACACACACACACACTGCTCGTTGGTGCAGTGGTAACGCTCTCGCTTGCCAACTGGTGGACGGGAGTTCGCACCTCGCTCAGGTTGCGAAAAGTTTCTCT
The DNA here is from genome assembly GCF_032717465.1 of Coenobita brevimanus. Taxonomy (NCBI): domain Eukaryota; kingdom Metazoa; phylum Arthropoda; class Malacostraca; order Decapoda; family Coenobitidae; genus Coenobita; species Coenobita brevimanus. The sequence goes on from NC_137063.1 coordinate 14,529,226, forward strand.
GACGAAGTGGGCGGTTACTGTCCCCCTTGAGCAAGGGGACGGGTGTGTGCGTGTGTGAAGGTCACAGCCTTGCCCTTAGATCAGACTATATGAGCTCTCAGCTCCCTTCCGGGAGGGTAAAAGCTGACGATCACGACCATCAAAGTGATCCTGACCGACCCGGTGAATTACACACACACACACACACACACACACACACACACACACACACAGTAATTCGCAAGAGATCGTACCATGGCGATTTGATTCTTCTTGCTAATCTCACTTGAAGCAGCTGACATTGCATCATATTGCACTTCAAGAGGGATACTTGTGTGAGTGTTTAAACTTTATTGATCTCCTTTTATGAAGTTTGCTTTTTATCGTATGTCTCCAGATATATGTTGAAATATTGCCCAGTAAAATTTTATGGCAGCCTGGAAACCAATACATTATCGGCAAATAGCTGAAAATTACTATACATGTTCATGGTAATCAGTACATTTTGTTTCTCTTTACTTTTTTTAGTGTGTTTTTCTCGACTTTCTTTGTGTGAAGAGGGATGTGTCTGCGAGTTCAAACATTGCACAAGTTCTTAGGATGTTGATGCCCACATTTTTTTGGGGGGGAGATAAGTATTCATGACAGCTCGGATATCACAGAAGTCCTTAGTATACCGGTATGTAAGTGGTAGCAGGTATTTTTACTCATTGTGGAGAGGGATATGTATCTTTGCCTAAATATAGCACAAATTTTTATGCAAGTTTTTATTTATTTATTTATTTTGTCACGCGGTATGGTGATCTTGCTACTGTATCTTTCCGGCTTTTTTGTTTTATTTCGCATGTGATGTGACGATAAAGGTATGAAATTTATGCAAGGGATTGCCAGTATTATATTTTTGTCGTACTTTTATTTATCTTGTGGTAAAATGCATCGTCAATATATATATATATATATATATATATATATATATATATATATATATATATATATATATATATATATATATATATATATATATATATATATATTGAAGTGAGTTTTTGCGATAACTGTACACTTAGCATGGAGCTGGTGTATGTTCTTGTCAGTAGTACTGTAGTTATTCATTTAATGTGTGATTTCATGATAAGAGTACCGGCACAGATTTATTGATAGACCATGGTGTCAGCAATTTTGCCATCATATCTCATGTGATGAACTGACGAAAGTTATCATGAGTGAATCACAGGAGCCTGAATGTTATCAGCCTCGAACCTCTAATTGGGTAGTGTATTTTTTCAAAACAGTGAGTATCAGGACACAGATAAATAGTCTGGCAGAGCAGTACACATAAGGACTTAATTCCTCTGAGAATTTTATAATAGGTGACATAAACGTGATTTGTCAGTTTATTTTCCTTTCGTAGAACTGACCTCTTGTCCTAACTAGAATACTATGTCCTGGTGGCACAAAACTGGACGAGCCTTAGTTATGAGACTGGAATGAGTCTCGTTGATTGCTATAGTCACCTCCCTCTTCCCGACTGTTACGCACACAACGTCTTGTATTCTCTTTCTGTCTCTGATAAGTCGATATACATTGCTTAAAAACCATAGAAGTGAATATTGTGTATATCAGCAAGCTAAACACAGAAATTTAATGAGAAGGACATAGTATAAGAAAATCTCTTAACCCGGTGAAAATACAGCCCCTGTTGTGCGTTTGTTCAACTCTGAGGAAGATCCCTTATCAAGAAGTATAATCAGATTTGGGGTCGGTTTGACTAATAATGAAACGAACTCCTACCTCGAAACTAAGATGCATGGAATTTCACGAGCACCACTTTATATTATAGTTGTGAGTATGGGCCAGCTCTGTCAGCTGATAACAAACTGGCAACAGTAACATAGGAGACTCATTGCTACTAATATTAAGCTTATCAAATTTGATGCAACCACAGCTTGGTATTCAAGTTGTCGTAGTGATTGTTTTATGTGTCTAGGTGTTTTCTGTGGCTCTGGCATGACAGGGGTGCCGTGTGTTGCCGCAGACGGCCACGTAGAAATGTTTGCCTCTATATCAACGTATTCTCTGACAGGAAGGACTTCAGTTTCAAATTATAACTGAACTGTGGGAGTGGTTCTGGTGAAGCCAGTGATGATGCGTAGAGCGTTATCTTGAATGGGATGCGAGGTGTTATAATGGGTATAAGATAGGATGAGGGCCCTGGTCGGATAGTTATAGGACATCACTGACCTAGTATAATGTTTATAAAGTAGGGAGAGTGTCTTTGTTGCCCAGAGTCTGTCACTGTAAGTGCTCTGAGTGCACTGAGTATGGGGGGTACACAGCCTCTTGATGTTTTTTATGCCTGCCTTGATGGTGAAACCAGTGTGATAAGTCACTCCAAGGATTTTACTGAAAGATGTGTGTGTGTGTGTGTGTGTGTGTGTGTGTGTGTGTGTGTGTGTGTGTGTGTGTGTGTGTGTGTGTGTGTGTGTGTGTTCTTACCTAATTGTATCTTTACAGGAATGAGTCAAGCTCGTATTGTCCCGTGTCTTAGACCATATTTATCGTACATATCCTTAAATTTGTGAATTGTTTTGGCACACACTATTTCATTCGGTAGTGCATTCCATTGATCAATTGCTCTGTTTGGGAAACTGAATTTCCTTACGTCTTTATCACCTCTCTTCTTATGCAGTTTTTTGCAGTGTCCTCTTGCTGATGCTTCTCCATATGTTAAGTAATCATTTATGTCTATTTTCTCCGTGTGTGTGTGTGTGTGTGTGTGTGTGTGTGTGTGTGTGTGTGTGTGTGTGTGTGTGTGTGTGTGTGTGTGTGTGTGTGTGTGTTCTTACCTAATTGTATCTTTACAGGAATGAGTCAAGCTCGTACAATCCCGTGTATTAAACCATTTTTCCCATACATATCCTTAAATATATGAATAGTTTTGGCACACACTATTTCGTTTGTTAGTGCATTCCACTGATCAATTGCCCTATTTGGGAAACTGAATTTCCTTACGTCTTTATCGCCTGTCTTTTTAAGTAGTTTTTTGCAGTGTCCTCTGGCTGATGCTTCCCAGTAGGTTATATATTCATTTATGTCTATTCTCTCTTTCCCTGAAATGCATTTATATAGCATAATCATGTCTCCTCTTTTTCTTCTCTCATATAGTGCTGGTAGATTCAGTTTTTCTCGTCTTTCCTCGTGGCTTAGATCCCTTAAGCTTGGTACCCATATTGTAACTGCCCTTTGTACTTTTTGAATCTTATTTATTTATTTATTTATTTATTTTTTATGAGGATTCCAGACTACAACTGCATACTCCAGATTTGGTCTGATGATTGATGTTATCTTTCTCAGCATGTCTTCATTTACATATGTGAATGCTGCTCTCTTATTAACAAGCAGTTTACACATGTTACATATCTTCTCACTGATGTGGTTAGCCAAAGATAAGCTGTTATTGATAAGCACTCCTAGGTCCTTCTCCCTTCCTGATGTATGTAGTGTTGAACTTCCTAACTTATAATCCCAGTCTGGTCTTTTTTCACGTTTACCAAACTTACTTACCTGAAACTTGTCCACATTCAATCCCATTAGCCATTTATTGATCCATTCATTAACTTTCTTTAATTCTTCTTGTAGCTATTTGCAAGAATCTGTGTTAGTAATTCTTCTTTGTATTTTTGCATCATCAGAAAGCATATGTATATAGCTTCCATTTCCAGTGTTACTGTCCATGTCTTTTATATATACTAAAAACATAATTGGTGCCAGCACTGAGCCCTGTGGAACTCCACTAGTCACTTCCCTCCACGCTGAGTAATTTCCGCTTAGTGCTGTTCTCATTTCCCTTTTTCTGAGAAAATCCTGCATCCAACAGTACAGGTTTCCTTGGATTCCTCCTTGATGGTACAGTTTCCATAAATGTCTTTGGGGCGGTACCCTTTCAAATGCTTTCTTGAAATCTAAATAGGTACTGTCAATCCATCCTTCTCTTTTCTCTTATGTTTCTGTAACTCTATCATAGTAGTTTAACAGATTAGGAATACATGATTTTTCCTTTCTAAAACTGAACTGCCTTTCTGTTAACTAGTACACTATGTTCTACTAAATGGTTTACCCAAACTTTTCTTATCAGCTTTTCTAGTATCTACATCCAACTCTGGTCAGTGATACTAGTCGGTAGTTGATTGGATTCTGTCTATTCCCTTTCATGAATAGGGGAACAATGTTTGCTTTCTTCCAAATATCAGGTAGTTTACCCTGACCAAAGGATTCCTTGAATATGAAATATTATGATTTGCTTAACTCGTTTGCACAGTCATGTAGCACCCAACCTGAAATTTTGTCAGGACCATTCGCATGTCCTTTGGCTAATTTACTTAACACCTCCTGTACTTCTTTTTCTGATATTTGTACATCTGGTAATATGTGTGAGCATGCATGTTCCATATCATCTCTCTCAAAATTATTTTCTGTAAAAACTGATTGGAAATTTTCATTTAATACTTCACAAATGTCTTTCTCACGTGTGTAGATGGTCCCCTACTCCGTAATGGGCTGTATTTTATCTTTAACTTTGGTTTTGCTTCAGATGTAGCTGTCAAATAGCTTAGGTTGAGCACTACTTTTATTTATAATTTATTCCTCAAATTGTCCTTGAGCTTGTCTCCATATCCTTGTATAATCATTTCTTGCCTGTTTATAGTTGTTATATGCCCTCTCACTATTGTGTCTTCTGTATCTCTTCCACAGCAAATCTCTTTTTTCTTTAGATTTTTTACATTCTATATTAAATAATTTCTTTATTTTCATTTCTGTTTCTGCTGAGGGATGTAATTTTGGATTTGTCCTCTAAGTTCCTTTTTCCAATCTGTTTCTAAGAAGTGCTTCTGTATGTCATGGTAGTTGCCCTTTTGTAGTTTAAGCTCTTTGTAACTCTTATTACTGTTAACTATGTCATATGCAATGCTGAAGTTGCAGTTTAATACTGCATGGTCGCTTTTGTCGAATGGAGGGTGATGCAGTGAACATTCGATAATCCGGCATCCGATGGTTCAGAAAGCCCTAAGGTTCAGAATTTTCAGCCCAGGGTCATTCTTAACTTTTTTGGGATAATAAACGAGAAAAATCAGGGGAAAATCGAAAAATATCGAAAAATAGCCGAAAGCAGTGTGCCAAACTATCCAATTCTGCACCCACGCCGACATTCGGGAGGTCCTGGATGTTATTTTTTTGGGTGTATTTTTTAGGTGTGTTTTTGGGTGTGTTTTGAACATTTTCAGGTACCTGTCTGATAGTCCAGAAAATCTGATAATCCGGAACATCCACAGGCTACTGCATTCATGATTAAAGGACTTTTACCATACATTACATTGGCAATATCATTTTCTTGCCTAGTAAATATAAGATGGAAATTAACCCCTCTATTTCTGGTGTTTTCCTTTACAGGTTGTGTTAGGAAAAACTCCTGCACAAGATCCAGGAGCTTTTGATTGCAACAGCTTTCATGGCTTTTTTAAATCTAGAGTATTCCAATTCATATTTGTATTGAAATCTCCAGTTCTTTCAGATTTCTCTTCCATTCTATGTAGTAATACTCTTAAACTCTGAATTGTACCTTCTGCTAGGTCTTCATATTCGCCTCTTTTCTAAGTGTTTGTTTTGGGTTGCATGTATAAAATTGCCACAATTACCTTCCCTTCAATTGTGTTAGTCTATGCTGCAATCAGTTCCACTTGTGAGGGTATATCTAGTTATATTTCTTTGACTCGTAGATATTTCTTTGCTAATATTATAATTCCTCTTCGTTTTCAGAAATTTCTGTCTCTTCTCCATATATTGCGTTCCTCTAAAGTTAGGGTATCGTTTGGTATATTTGGGATTAATTTCATTTCAATTAGGCAAATAAAATGTGGTTTCTTTTTTTTGGTATAGTCTTTCATCTCTAATTATTTAGACACCATTCCATCTGCATTTGAGTATATCAACTTAATCATCGTGTTTACATACTGGCCATAGCTTGAGTCTACTACCTTCGTTCTTTTTATTCCCTGTTGGTTATTTACCACTTTCTTACCTGCAATCCAATTACTTTGTAAAAAAAAAAATTACTCTTCCTCTGATCTTTCCTTGTTCTTTGTTTTTGCTTCCTCCATCATCTCATTTGGTATTCCCAATTTCTCTTTAGTTAGGCATTTTTTTTTTTTTTCATCATTTTTGAAATTCCTCTTTTTCTATGAGTTTGCTTGCATTTTTTAGTATTTCCTCCACAGTGTTCACACTCTGGAAGGTTACTTTCTAGGGCCTTGACATACCTCTCTCGTACTTCCCTAGTCGCTTGTGTTCCTCCATGTCTTTTTCACAGTTATCCTCTGATTGTTCCTTCAATATGTTCTTTATATTTACCATCTCCTTTTTGCCTCTCAGAACTTTGTTTCTTGTTTCTTCTTCATCTATACCAGTGATTACTATAGAATTGTTGATATCTGCTGAGTCTTTAACAAATTTGGGTTGTTTTCAGTGATTTCTTTTATTTCCTTTCTAATGCTTTTTTTCTTCAACTTTTATTTCTAAATCTTCCCTGACTTGCACTATTTAAGCACACATAGCGCGTACTTAATTTTTGCAATTTCTGATCATTTCGTTCACCTTCGTTCACGTTCGTATGTTCGTGTGTGTGTGTGTGTGTGTGTGTGTGTGTGTGTGTGTGTGTGTGTGTGTGTGTGTGTGTGTGATGTTTCCAAATGTTGCAAAAAGACAGACAGATCAACAGATAGGCAGACAGGTAAGCAAACAAAACCAAACACAAAACCTTCTTGTCAGAGGTAATTACGTTCCCTGGTTGGAGTTGGGAGGTAGAGCCAGGATGTTGATAAGTCTCCAACTTTCGTATTTTCTCTTGCACTGTATTGGAATCCTACCTCACCTCATCCATGTGTGGAACAGGTCATGATGATGGTGGTAATGATGATGATGATGATGATGATGATGATGATGATGATGATGATTTTTACTGAACCACAAAAATCTCCCATGTTAGAATGCCCTTTGATTCTCTTCACCCAGCCATGGAAACGGGAACCCGGCTGTAAGCAATTAGTGTATGTTGTGGTCTAGAGAAAGGCTGGGCTTTGCAAATATTGGCCGTCTGCCTTAATGGCATCCATGCACTCGATACGTTTGACTCAAAGCCTTCTTCAGTACAGCTTGGGAACTGGATATAAACGTGACTGTTGCCGGTCGTATTTTATGGGAAAATGGGGCTTGGCAAAAATTAATTGTTTGTTTTAATGACATTCCTGTGGTCACTAGGCATAAACAGAAGCTTTTTCTTCCCTCTAAGCTGCGCTTAAGCGATGCCAGACTTGGGTGAACGATATATAAAAATCTAACATGTTTTCTTGTAGCGGAATATTAGAACTTGGTAAAATTTAATTGTCTGCCTCATAGGCCTTCTACAGTCCATAAGCATAAATATAACCCTTTATCTTCCCTTGACTCATTACACTCGGTAGTGTTATTGGAGAAGTGGCTGTAAACAACTACTGCAGGTCGCGCACTTGAGAAAGACTGAAACTTAGCACATGCTAATTCTCTGTTAATAACTTTCGTGCAGTCGATTGACATAAATAAAAAACTGCTTCAGTACAGATGGAGATCTGAATGTAATCTCGACTGTTATAGGTCGTACTCTTGGATAAGGATTGGTACTTAGCACTGACTGTCTGGCATGATATTCGTGCAATCTATAGGCAAAACTTTAACCCTTCTTCTACCCACCTACCAACCTATAAATACTTGAGCTATGCTAAGCATAAGGTGAACGAATTACTGGGGTAAAATCCCTAATAGTCGTTAGACTGAGTGTATAGAATATATTCCCCCATCAGCACGTAAACTTTCACAAATATTAATGAACTATAAATATGTACGGTGGCCAAATTATCCGTGAATACATTAGAGACAAAAACGTTTGATGTTTGGGTTGTCTGTATCCATCTTGACATGAAATAACTACGACTGTGATTTTTTGTGCGTTTATGTGTGCTTTTATGTAAGACTGGAGGACGAATCTGAGCAGGGTTTGTACTGTATGTGTATGAGGTACGGGTTCACATTTACGTGCGAGGACACCACACATTTACATGTACCTATAGTTACAATATATATATATATATATATATATATATATATATATATATATATATATATATATATATATATATATATATATATACAGTATATATATATATATATATATAGGCACCACACACACACACACACACACACATATATATATATATATATATATATATATATATATATATATATATATATATATATATAATGTGTCCGACTCTGGACATAGGCTTCACAGCCTGCTTTCAAGGCCCAGCAGTCCTCCTACATACCATACACATCTACATGTCACCACTTCGGCTCTAACACCCACCGTCCATATTGAATACATGCAAGGGCTGTCTCATACGGGATTGGTGTATTGGTATTAGTGGGGGTATTTTTACGACATGTCGCCGGGTCTTCTGGTAGATCAGTAAAGTCTGATTTAATGAATTCAAATCCTTAAACTGTTCCCTGCCCCAGCCGGGGTTCGAACCTGGGTCCGTGTGGACTATAGGCCACCTCTCTACTGATTGAGCCACCGCCTCCCCCATATATATATATATATATATATATATATATATATATATATATATATATAATCTGTATATATATATATATATATATATATATATATATATATATATATATATATATACAGTGCTCGACAAAAGTATTGGGCACCCGGCGCCTCCCCAACAAAACAAACCTTTCAACTATGGAAAAAACATGTAAATAATGCATTATAATTACCTTTAATGCTTGGTAGGGTTTCCTTTGCGCCTCTTCACGAACCTGAGACGTCGTGGAAGTGAAAGGGCCAGGTTCCTCAGGTGCTGGGATGATATACTTGCCCAGGACTCATGAATGGCTGCTTCCAGCTTAGGCAGAGAGCTCACGTCCTTCCCTTGGAGATTCTTCTTTACGAAGTCGCTGGTTACGTGTAAGAAGAGGCTTTCTCACAGGCCTGGGCTTGTGGAACCAAGTTCATAGACTCTTCGAGAAACAGTGCTCACTGAAACCATGCCAAACACTTCCGGGTTGCTCTCCTTAATTCTCCTTGCAGTCACACGAGGATTAGACTCCACTGCATGTATGAGCACATTAACAGACCTCGGGGAAGTTTTCCTGAGCCTACCAGACCGTGGTTTCTTTATACAAATGTCACCACTATTTTCCACTAGGTAACGGGCACACCACCTCCGCACTGTCAACCAAGCCTCACCAACCAAATCACTAATTTCCTTCGTGGGGTGGCCTGCCTCCTTTAGAGCAATGATCTTTCATATTATTTCACTAGACAATTCACGGGTAGGGGCCATATTAAAGTTGCAAAAGCCAAAACACTGCAGTTCACTAGGTAAAAAATGGCGCAACAAGAGAGGGAGGAATGGCCGGGTTCCCCTCTCCCACTCAGCCCGCAGGCAACTGAGGCGCCAGCCAACCAGCGCCCAGTAAGGCCTCAGCCTGCCATGACGTCATGTTAGCGCCCAAAGCTTCTGGCTAAATTTTTTCTCCCCAAAAAGGATGATTCTTTTTTCGTCAAAAGTATTGCGCACCTTGACATAGGCACACAATACTTTTCTCGAGCACTATATATATATATATATATATATATATATATATATATATATATATATATATATATATATATATATATATATATATATATATATATATATATACATACTGTATATATATATATATACATATATATATATATATATATATATATATATATATATATATATATATATATATATATATATATATATATATATATATATATATATAGTAATATAATTATATATATATATATATATATACTTATATATAGTTATATATATATATACATATATATATATATATATATATATATAGAGAGAGAGAGAGAGAGAGAGAGAGAGAGAGAGAGAGAGAGAGAGAGAGAGAGAGAGAGACAGAGGAGTAGACTGTAGCACCAGTCGAGCAGGGCAGTACTCCCAAGGTGGATGGAAAGCTGATGACAGGGAGAGCTGGAGCTCCCATTTCATCAGCCCTCGGGACTAGGTCCCGACCATCCCCCTTTGCTGAACTTTTTCAGTGTCTCAGTAACACGGAAAGTAGACCAGCATGCTCTCCAATACAAGTTTCTCCAACTATCAACATCAAACTACATGCACAGTACACACCACACTTTCTTTTCAAAATTTTCAAAAAATGGCGTCGAATAACATAGCCTCGGAGTCCCCGGGGGGGGGGGGACCATAAATGCCCCCAACTTCAGCCCCTCTCCCGGTGACAACTCAAGGTGCCTGGAACCACTGTCTGACTCTCTTCTTCATTTCTGCAACATTCATGGCCTTTCCTCTAACTTTCGCTCTGTTGAGGACCAACTCTCCTTCTCTACATCTTACCTTCTTTTCCTAACTGAGATCAGCTGTCTGAGGCAACTGACAGCAGACCGTTTTCTGTATCCTCCTACTTTCTCTATACTCATTTCAAAGCCAAAGGTGGCTGTTGTGTATATAAACACAACAACTTATCTTGCTCTCGTGTTCTTGAACTCGATTCTTCTGAATTCTCTACACTCTGGCTTCGGCTTTCCTGTCATTCTCTGACTAAATATATCTGTGCTGTCTACTTATCTCCTAATTCTACTGACTATCAAAAATTCTTTGACTTTATATCTTACTTCTACGATGGAACACATTCTATCCATTTCTCCTTTCTTTGAAATCTCCATTCTTGGAGATTTCAATGTTCACCACCACCTTTGGCTCTCCTCTCCTTTCACTGATCCACCTGGTGAACAAGCCTACACCTTTTCTATCCTTTATGACCTAGAGCAGATTGTACAGCACCCTACCCGTATCCCTGACCGCTTTGGAGAGAGCTCCAATATACTTGATCTCTTCCTTACCACTAATCCTTCTGCTTATACTGTTAATCTTTTCTCTCCGTTGGGCTCCTCCGATCCCAACCTTATCACCTTAACCTGTCCTATCGTTCTGGTACGGCCTGCGGACCCTCCAAAAAAACGTCGTCTGTGGCACTTTAGAGCTGTGGATTGGGAGGCCCTCAGGCAGTAAGTCTTTGATTTTCCCTGGAATGATTATTGCTTCCATAGCCAGGAGCCATCTGGGTGTGCCTTGCGCATTACAGAGGTTATTCTCTCGGGCATGGAAGCATACATTCCTTTCTCATATCCTTTGACTAATGCACGAAAGCCTTGGTCTAATCACGCTTGTTCTAATGCTGTCCGCAACAAGGAGAGGTCCTATAAAAAGTACCGGAGCCAACCCACCCCTGAATCACATCTTTTATACATTTCTACCTGGAATCGAGCTAAGTCTGTTCTTCACTCTGCTAAAAATAATTTCATCCATACAAAATGCTCTCAACTCTCTAACTCGAACTCTTTCCACTCCTTCTGGCACCTTGCCAAAAATCTTTTTAACAACTTTACCTCATCATCCTTCCCTCCAGTTTTCTACTCTGATGGCTCTGTAGCTATTTCTTCTACTGATAAAGCAGATCTCTTCGCTCAGACTTTCTCCTCCAATTCCACCTTAGACGATTCTGGTGCTGTTCCTCCATCACTTCCCCCCTCTGACTTCCTCATGGCTAACATTAAAATTTCTTCAGCTGATGTATTTTCTGCCATTGCTGGCCTCAGTACTAATAAGGCATATGGGCCTGATGGAGTCCTTCCTGTTGTTCTCAAGAACTGTGCTTCTGTGCTTACACCCTGCCTAGGCAAACTCTCTCGCCTTTGTCTGTCAACTTGTACCTTTCCTTCTTGCTGGAAGTTTGCTCTCATTCAGCCAGTCCCAAAGAAGGGTGAACATTCCCAACCCTCTAATTATCGTCCAGTTGCTTTAACATCCTGTATCTCAAAAGTTTTTGAGTCTATTCTTAATAGAAAAATTTTAAGGCATCTTTCCTATCACAACCTTCTTTCTGATCGTCAGTATGGGTTCCATCAGGGACACTCCACAGGCGATCTTCTCACCTACCTTTCAGACTCCTGGTCATCCTCCTTTCGGGACTTTGGCGAAAGCTTTGCGATTGCACTTGACATCTCAAAGGCTTTCGATCGAGTCTGGCATAAATCTTTAATTTCCAAACTGTCCTCTTACGGTTTCTATCCTTCTATCTGTGCCTTCATCTCTAGCTTCCTTTCTGGTCGTTCTATAGCCGCTGTTGTAGACGGCTATCATTCTTCACCTAGATCTATTAACAGTGGTGTTCCTCAGGGCTCTGTCCTATCACCAATTCTCTTCCTTTTATTCATCAATGACCTTCTAAGCTGTACATCTAACCCTATCCACTCATACGCTGATGACTCCACCCTTCACCTTTCTATTCGATTCCCACAACGTCCATCTCAGCAGTTACTTCAACAGGCAAGGGATGAGGCTATGGCACACCTAATGTCTGACTTGGCTCGTATCTCTGACTGGGGTAAAAATAATCTTGTTGTTTTTAATGCATCAAGGACTCAGTTTTTGCACCTAACAACCCGACAAAATCTTCCACAGGTATACCCACTTATGTTTAAACATACTCAACTTAATTCTGCATCATCGTTGAACATGCTTGGGGTTTCATTTGCTCGGGACTTGTCTTGGAAAGATCATATTACATCTCTTGTAAAATCTGCTTCCAAGCCATTGGGTGTGCTAAGCCGACTCCATTCCTTCTTTACCCCTGCACGATTGTTGACTCTATACAGGGGTTTTATCTGCTCCTGTGTGGAGTACAACTCTCGTGTGTGGGGAGGCTCCCCACATACAACTCTTCTCAATAGGGTGGAGTCAAAGGCTTTTCGTCTCATTAACTCCCCCTCTTACAGACTCCCTTCAACCTCTGTCTCTTCGCTGCAGTGTTGCATCTTTATCTCTTTTCTATCGCTACTTCAATGGTCACTGTTCCTCTGAACTGCCTGCATGCATTCCTCCACTTCTACAACAGGCGCGTAGCACCCGTCTAGCAGCAAACTCTCACCCCTTTTCTGTCCAACTCTCTAATGCAAGAGTTAACCGTTACTCCCAGTCCTTCATTTATGGAACAGGTCAACTCTGGAACTGTCTCCCTCTGTCTCTATTTCCTGCTTCCTATGATCTCCAGTCTTTCAAACGCCGTGTGTCCAGACATCTCGAAATGAATGGATCTTGAATTTGGCTCTCTCTTGTATTTTATTTTTCTCTTGGAAGGAACAGTTTTGCGAGCTCATTGCCTTTGGTTCCTTCTTCCTCACATAAAAAAAAACTATGTATATATATATATATATATATATATATATATATATATATATATATATATATATATATATATATATATACTTAGGCACCACATATACATGTTCATAATTAAGTCCGTGTTTCAACCCCCCCATATATATATATATATATATATATATATATATATATATATATATATATATATATATATATATATATATATATATATATTGCCAGACACCTTAATCCCATACGGGGTGGCCACAAACAAATCGCCTCCAAGTCACCCTGTCCCCTGCCATTTCACTGCCCTGCTCCCAGTTCACCCCCCCCCCCTCTCTCATATACCTCTCCACTCCATCCCTTCATCTCATCCTTGGCCTTTCCTTCACTCTCTCCCCCCCACCTCACTCACATACACTCTCCTCGTCAGTCTCTCATTCTCCATCCTCTCCACATGGCCAGACCACCTCTATGTTTCTGCTAACGCTTCCTATCACATACACATCCACACCACAACGCTCCTTCACTTCCTCATTTGTTAGTCTGTCTCTCTACGTGACTCTACATGCTCCTCTCAAATAACTCATTTCCACTGCTCTCACTTTTGACTTGTGTCCCTCCAAGAGCGTCCAAGCTTCACTTCCACACGTTAGAGTTGGTGTCACAATACTGTCATGTAGTAACTCTTTCACTTCCATGCTCACTTCCCTCTTTCTTATCACTGCCTTCAAGGAACCAGTAACCTTTCTTCCTTGTTGTACCCTTTCAATCACTTCAGCCTTTAACCTATCATCCTTACTCATCATATTAACCAAGTACTTACACTTACTCACATTTTCCATTCCTCCTCAACCAACCTTCATGTACTTTCAATGACTTCACCTTTCTCCATGACCAACTTTACTCTTCCCTACATTCACCTTTAGATTCCGTTTCTTACACAGTCTCCCAAACGCACACACACACTCATATATATATATATATATATATATATATATATATATATATATATATATATATATATATATATATATATATATATCCATCCATCATCCAATCCTACATTGCCCCATGAGGGGTTAGGCAGTTGGTCCCGACATTTAAGATGAGAGTGACCAGCCTCACTCATCCCTGAGTGGCATTACATGAGCAATCAACCCTAACTATCCCTTGCATATAAACCTTCACCGGCTCAATCCGATTGGAGTGCAATAATTGCCCACTAAACCACCAGGTGCCAAAATTTGATTACATGGTTACCCCCTAGCGTAGTAAATGGTTTCCTGGTGCATAGGAAACTATTTGGCTTGTCACTCAGTGTAGAGTCAGAGTCACCCACAGTATATATATATATATATATATATATATATATATATATATATATATATATATATATATATATATATATATTGACTGTCTGTGAACTTGTACCTTTCCTTCTTGCTGAAAGTTTGCTCTCATTCAGCCAGTCCCGAAGAAGGGTGACCATTCCCAACCCTCTAACTATCGTGCAATTGCTTTAACATCCTGTATCTCAAAAGTTTTCGAGTCAATTCTTAATAGAAATATTTTAAAGCATCTTTCGTATCACAAACTTCTTTCTGATCGTCAGTATGGGTTCCGTCAGGGACGCTTCACAGGCGATCTTCTCACATACCTTTCAGACTCCTGGTCATCCTCCTTTCGGGACTTTGGCGAAAGCTTTGCGATTGCACTTGACATCTCAAAGGCTTTCGATCGAGTCTGGCATAAATCTATAATTTCCAAAGTGCCCTCTTACGGTTTCTATCCTTCTATCTGTGCCTTCATCTCTAGCTTCCTTTCTGGTCGTTCTATAGCCGCTGTTGTAGACGGCTATCGTTCTTCTCCTAGATCTATTAACAGTGGTGTTCCTCAGGGCTCTGTACTATCACCAACTCTCTTCCTTTTATTCATCAATGACCTTCTAAGCTGTACATCTAACCCTATCCACTCATACGCTGATGACTCCATCCTTCACCTTTCCATTCGATTCCCACAACGTCCATCTCAGCAGTTACTTCAACAGGCAAGGGATGAGGCTATGGCACACCTAATGTCTGACTTGGCTCGTATCTCTGACTGGGGTAAAAATAATCTGGTTGTTTTAAATGCATCAAAGACTCAGTTTTTGCACCTATCAACCCGACAAAATCTTCCACAGGTATACCCACTTATGTTTAATAATGCTCAACTTAATCCTGCATCATCGTTGAACATGCTTGGGGTTTCATTTGCTTGGGACTTGTCTTGGAAAGATCATATTACATCTCTTGTAAAATCTGCTTCCAAGCCATTGGGTGTGCTAAGCCGACTCCATTCCTTCTTTACCCCTGCACAATTGTTGACTCTATACAGGGGTTTTATCTCCTCCTGTGTGGAGTACAACTCTCGTGTGTGGGGAGGCTCCCCACATACAACTCTTCTCAATAGGGTGGAGTCAAAGGCTTTTTGTCTCATTAACTCCCCCTCTTACAGACTCCCTTCAACCTCTGTCTCTTCGCTGCAGTGTTGCATCTTTATCTCTTTTCTATCGCTACTTCAATGGTCACTGTTCCTCTGAACTGCCTGCATGCATTCCTCCACTTCTACAACAGGCGCGTAGCACCCGTCTAGCAGCAAACTCTCACCCCTTTTCTGTCCAACTCTCTAATGCAAGAGTTAACCGTTACTCCCAGTCCTTCATTTATGGAACAGGTCAACTCTGGAACTGTCTCCCTCTGTCTCTATTTCCTGCTTCCTATGATCTCCAGTCTTTCAAACGCCGTGTGTCCAGACATCTCGAAATGAATGGATCTTGAATTTGGCTCTCTCTTGTATTTTATTTTTCTCTTGGAAGGAACAGTTTTGCGAGCTCATTGCCTTTGGTTCCTTCTTCCTCACATAAAAAAAAACTATGTATATATATACTTAGGCACCACATATACATGTTCATAATTAAGTCCGTGTTTCAACCCCCCCATATATATATATATATATATATATATATATATATATATATATATATATATATATATATATATATATATATTGCCAGACACCTTAATCCCATACGGGGTGGCCACAAACAAATCGCCTCCAAGTCACCCTGTCCCCTGCCATTTCACTGCCCTGCTCCCCCAATTCACTCCCCCCCTCTCTCATATACCTCTCCACTCCATCCCTTCATCTCATCCTTGGCCTTCCCTTCACTCTCTCCCCCCCACCTCACTCACATACACTCTCCTCGTCAGTCTCTCATTCTCCATCCTCTCCACATGGCCAGACCACCTTAGTATGTTTCTGCTAACACTTCCTATCACATACACATCCACACCACAACGCTCCTTCACTTCCTCATTTGTTAGTCTGTCTCTCTACGTGACTCCACATGCTCCTCTCAAAAACCTCATTTCCACTGCTCTCACTTTTGACTTGTGTCCCTCCAACAGCGTCCAAGCTTCACTTCCACACGTTAGAGTTGGTGTCACAATACTGTCATGTAGTAACTCTTTCACTTCCATGCTCACTTCCCTCTTTCTTATCACTGCCTTCAAGGAACCAGTAACCTTTCTTCCTTGTTGTACCCTTTCAATCACTTCAGCCTTTAACCTATCATCCTTACTCATCATATTAACCAAGTACTTACACTTACTCACATTTTCCATTCCTCCTCATCCAACCTTCATGTACTTTCAATGACTTCACCTTTCTCCATGACCAACTTTACTCTTCCCTACATTCACCTTTAGATTCCGTTTCTTACACAGTCTCCCAAACGCACACACACACTCTATATATATATATATATATATATATATATATATATATATATATATATATATATATATATATATATATATATATATATATATATATATATATATATCCATCCATCCATCATCCAATCCTACATTGCCCCATGAGGGGCTAGGCAGTTGGTCCCGACATTTAAGATGAGAGTGACCAGCCTCACTCATCCCTGAGTGGCATTACATGAGCAATCAACCCTAAGTATCCCTTGCATATAAACCTTCACCGGCTCAATCCGATTGGAGTGCAATAATTACCCACTAAACCACCAGGTGCCAAAATTTGATTACATGGTTACACCCTAGCGTAGTAAATGGTTTCCTGGTGCATAGGAAACTATTTGGCTTGTCACTCAGTGTAGAGTCACCCACAGTATATATATATATATATATATATATATATATATATATATATATATATATATATATATATATATATTGACTGTCTGTGAACTTGTACCTTTCCTTCTTGCTGAAAGTTTGCTCTCATTCAGCCAGTCCCGAAGAAGGGTGACCATTCCCAACCCTCTAACTATCGTCCAATTGCTTTAACATCCTGTATCTCAAAAGTTTTCGAGTCAATTCTTAATAGAAATATTATAAAGCATCTTTCGTATCACAAACTTCTTTCTGATCGTCAGTATGGGTTCCGTCAGGGACGCTCCACAGGCGATCTTCTCACATACCTTTCTGACTCCTGGTCATCCTCCTTTCGGGACTTTGGCGAAAGCTTTGCGATTGCACTTGACATCTCAAAGGCTTTCGATCGAGTCTGGCATAAATCTATAATTTCCAAAGTGCCCTCTTACGGTTTCTATCCTTCTATCTGTGCCTTCATCTCTAGCTTCCTTTCTGGTCGTTCTATAGCCGCTGTTGTAGACGGCTATCGTTCTTCTCCTAGATCTATTAACAGTGGTGTTCCTCAGGGCTCTGTACTATCACCAACTCTCTTCCTTTTATTCATCAATGACCTTCTAAGCTGTACATCTAACCCTATCCACTCATACGCTGATGACTCCATCCTTCACCTTTCCATTCGATTCCCACAACGTCCATCTCAGCAGTTACTTCAACAGGCAAGGGATGAGGCTATGGCACACCTAATGTCTGACTTGGCTCGTATCTCTGACTGGGGTAAAAATAATCTGGTTGTTTTAAATGCATCAAAGACTCAGTTTTTGCACCTATCAACCCGACAAAATCTTCCACAGGTATACCCACTTATGTTTAATAATGCTCAACTTAATCCTGCATCATCGTTGAACATGCTTGGGGTTTCATTTGCTTGGGACTTGTCTTGGAAAGATCATATTACATCTCTTGTAAAATCTGCTTCCAAGCCATTGGGTGTGCTAAGCCGACTCCGTTCCTTCTTTACCCCTGCACGATTGTTGACTCTATACAGGGGTTTTATCCGCCCCTGTGTGTAGTACAATTCTCATGTATGGGGAGGCTCCTCACATACAGCTCTTCTCAATAGGGTGGAGTCAAAGGCTTTTTGTCTCATTAATTCTTCCCCTCTTACTGACTCCCTTCTACCTCTGTCTCTTCGCCGCGGTGTTGCATCTTTATCTTTTTTCTATCGCTACTTCAATGGTCACTGTTCCTCTGAACTGTCTGGATGCATTCCTCCACTTCTACGACGGGCGCGTAGCACCCGTCTAGCAGCAAACTTTCACCCCTTTTCTGTCCAACTTTCTAATGCAAGAGTCAACCGTTACTCCCAGTCCTTCATTTATGGAACAGGTCAACTCTGGAACTGTCTCCCTCTGTCCGTATTTCCTGCTTCCTATGATCTCCAGTCTTTCAAACGCAGTGTGTCCAGGCATCTCGAAATGAATGGATCTTGAATTTGGCTCTCTCTTGTATTTGTTTTTCTCTTGCAGGGAACAGTATTGTGGGCTCATTGCCTTTGGTTCCTTCTTCCTCACATAAAAAAAAAAAAATATGGAGCCTCTGTGGTACAGTGGTAGAGTGTGTATAGTGTCTCGCACGCTGGTGGATGCGGGTTCGCCTCCCCCCAGAGTTGTAAAAACTTTGGGAAGTGTTCACCGAGCCACTACTGCTTTGGTGGACATAAGGGGTATTGTGGTTGAACAGTGTTGCATAATAGTATGCTTGCACCTAGTCGGCTCAAGGCGGGCCGATTACAATTGGTTCATAGACTACACACACATCCAAAGCCACTCCAACATTACAGTCACACTCACAAGCACTTCTCTCCCTACTTATAGTCTCTACCAGACAGCCCAATCCACTTTGTAGAGATACATTAACTGTATCGTCCCTTCTTCGGTAAGGATAGGCCGGTCCTGCAGTGGATACTCAATGGCTGATGATGATGATATATATATATATATATATATATATATATATATATATATATATTTACAGTTTTCCTTGACTATGGTCGTACCATTCTAAAGTGGCGGTTTGGGTGGGACACGAACCTCTATACAGTGTTGCCACGTTTTCCATACTCGCGATGCCTCTCTCTCTCTCTCTCTCTCTCTCTCTCTCTCTCTCTCTCTCTCTCCTGGGGGGATGTGCATGACCCTAGGGAATTTTGTTTCTTTTATGTCTTATAAACTTGTGCTTTCATTTCTTTATTTTGTTTTTTATTATATTATTGTTTTACATATGACGCCAGATGACCTCGGTGTTACGGCACCTTTTCATTCAATCATTCTCGCCCTCCTTCCTTCCCTCCCTTCATCGTTCCCTCAGCTTGACAATGCACTCAACACTGCCCCTTGCCTGCCTTCTCTCTCTCTCTCTCTCTCTCTCTCTCTCTCTCCTTGGGGAGATGTGCGTCACCCTTGGGAATTTTGTTTCTTTTATGAGTGACTTATAAACGTGTGCTTTCATTTCTTTATTTTGTTCTTATTATCTAATTATGTGTAAAAATATTATTGTTTTACATATGGCGCCAGATGACCTCGTTGTTGTAGCGCCATGATTTGTTTTCATTCAATCACTCTCTCCTTCCTTCCTTCCCTCCCTTCCTTCATCTCTCACTCAGCTGCACTCAACACTGCCCTTGGTCTGCCTTCCCCCCCCCCTCTCTCTCTCTCTCTCTCGTCTGTGGTATTTTAGGATGCATTTTGGTTATTTTCTTTTACGTTATAATGTACACATTGTAAATTTGACTTTATTTCCACACCACCCAGGAGGTTAAAGTCTTGGCACGTTTTTTTTAAGAGGTGTCCCCAAACAGGCCTATTCCTCTATCCCTCACACATGACCAGGTCGGACTGGGTGTGTGTGAGTGTTGCCACTCACGAGGGTTTAATGTATATATTTTTTTTACTAAGAAACTGGCATATTTTTGCTTATATTCATGCACATTATCTTATAATCATAATTGTGACATTATTACCAACCCCAGAAATACGGTAACAGCCAATAAAAGTGACTACTTTTTTTTAAGCAACACTGTAAAATAATTATGCCACGTTTCTGTATTGCCGTATAAATATTTTACGCATAATCAGTTTACTGTTCTTTCATATATTATAATACACACGTTACCATTATATTCTTATGTGTTTATCTTACTGTGATGCCTATTACATATATCAGAGCCGTTGACATAGCGGGTATGGAATACGTTGCACCACTGTACAGAGGTTCGTGCCCCACCCAAACCGCCACTTAAGACTGGTACAGTACACCCGGCAACAGTTCCGCCTGGGCCCCCCAGTAGCGAAATATAGTAGATGTGGCAGTAGTGTGTGTGTTTGTTCGTCTGTACATGCTCGAAAAATGTTCGGATCGTCAACTCTCTCACTCCATTGTGAACGTGAGTCGACCTTTGAGTTCACTCCATAGATGGCGGTGTGTGGTTATGGGGGAGAGACGGGAGGTCAGGACGGTAGGTGGGTCGGAGTTGGGGGGGACGAACAGCTAGGTTGTTTGTATTGGACATGATAATAGTTTTCCCAGTCATTATTGTGGATCGTTTCAGGTTACTGACACTTTGTATTCCTAACAACAATTAAAAAAAAATGAAATATTGTTGCATTGCTACCCGTTACAATATACTCCACGATAATTGGATATCCTCCATAACTTATTCCCTCTCTCTCTCTCTCTCTCTCTCTCTCTCTCAGGTCATTAAGTAATCAGTATATAGCATTATCAGCACAGATTAAAGAGGATTTGTCTTTTAATTAAAACTGCTGACAAAGGTCGATTCACGTTCAAAATGGAGTGAGAGAGTTGACGATCCGAACATTTTTCGAGCATGTACAAACGAACAAACACACACACTTCTGCCACATCTACTATATCTCGCTACTGGGGGGCCCAGGCGGAACTGTTGCCGGGTGTACCACCATAGTTTTAATCATCAATCTAGCTTGTATTGTGGTTAGTTCGTCAGTGAGGTTTTGGTTATGTGGGTAAATTTGGTGGTGTGTGTGTGTGTGTGTGTGTGTGTGTGTGTGTGTGTGTGTGTGTGTGTGTGTGTGTGTGTGTGTGTGTGTGTGTGTGTGTGTGTGTGTGTGTGTGTGTGTGTGTCTACCAGTAGATGATGCTATTTGGTAGGGTGCGTAAGGTTTGAAAATGATGGATAGCCTACATCCTGGTGGAGTATAATCACAGTAGAAAAGGTCGGTGGGAGCGCCCATCATCCTTTCATTCAGCGTAGTGATACATATCAAGTTATCCTGAACTTTTGAGAATATCAGCCAGCAGAGAAAAGTGACAAGTTCAAGAGACGGAATAGTAGGCGAAGTTTTGTTTACATTTGGGCTTTCGCTTTCATAATCTTATGTACACATACAGTACAAGGGAGAATATTACGTGATGGCTTAATACGTACACGGACACAGAAGTGTACTTAATTTTACAAGTCGAATACGGATGAGTGTACAGTATATTTTTGCATATTAATTTTTTGGTTTTCCCAATGAATGCACATGCTGTAGTTAATGAATTAAACTTTATGCAGAAATATATCGTAACATACCTTCAGTTGTTCTATACGTTCTGAATGAATTGGTACAAATAAGATGGTGTGAACATGCTTCGTGATGGAGGATTGTGTTGGTGAATTGCAAAATAAAGGTCGTCTCCAGTAAGATAATGGATATAGTAATTAATTTACTATTATAATATATATAGTATATTTCTGTACAAGAGAGAGAGAGAGAGAGAGAGAGAGAGAGAGAGAGAGAGAGAGAGAGAGAGAGAGAGAGAGAGTTTTCGTTTTCCTCAGCCCGAGTGGAATTGAGGTGGCTTGGTGGATATTTTACTCATCTTGTTATGTATGAGCCCAGAATCTACGGTTCGAGACCATATTGTGGCGGACTTTATAAAGATGGAGCTGGTAGCATGTTCTTTCATATGCTTGCGTATTATAAAGGAGGATGATGATAAGATACGTAATATACCTTTAACTTCTTTCCATTTCGATAAGGCTGCATTTTCTCTTACCTCGGTCTCCGCCCTTCTATTTAACCTGTGAACCCAGATACTTAAGCTTCTGTATTTTTCAAAAATTTTCCGTTTTTGCGTTCCTCAAATATCTGTTTTTCGCCGAGTTTGCTGTTAGCCATCATTTCTGTTTTTGTTGGGTTCTGTTTTAGCCCCCACACATTTGTGATGTCCTACCACTTGAACGTATGTTGCTATAGTTTCCATTTCCGCATTCACTACCAAATAATGCACATAGAAAACAATCCTAAATCCCTCTCCTTTAACTTCTGTTATGTGGTCTACTCCAGTTTGACTCATGACCCCTATCCTCTAAGTACCTCATGAAGGACGTACAGTACATTACAATACAAAATGAAAACGGACTGTGTGCTGATCCTTGAAGCAGATTCTTGATGTACTTGCCAGATGACTTTATTGAGCTTCAGGAGAGACTGTTCAAACTGAAAGGATTAGCTATAGCCTTCATTAATGTCTCGACTATAAGAGGTCTCTTCCAGGAAAAGGATAAAGACGTCATCGTACTGAAGGAGTTGTCGGAACAGAGACTAATCTTATTTCATTGAGTCCATTGATGTATTTAATTCTTCCTGCTATCAGACAGTTTTATTCACATCTCAGATGATTTTATACTTGAGGGAGTAGACATATCGTAGCTTAATATCAACTCCATCATCCGATGATGTGATAATTATGATATTCTAGCTCCTGCCGATATATTATTTTTAAATTGGGAGGCTTTCGAACTGGGGGATTATTATAGCCTTCATTAACTGCTAAGCTGATGGACGTCATTTCGAAGTTGAATAAAATCAGTTGGAAGTAGCAAGAGTAAACTAAAATTATGCATCATCAGAGTGAAGGTACTGCTCTGTATGATGGAAAAAGAAAAGGCTAAGACTTATATTCTCGACAAAGAGTAAATGGAGAGTGTAACTCTCTCATGACTGGGATAATTCCATTACTTCTATGGCAGCTAATGCCATTTTTTTAAATAACAGAACGGAGGAAGAAAAAAAACAAGTGAATAAAAAAATAATCCATACACCAGACGACTGGCGTCCTCCGTTCATAAAATATCTGTAACAGTTAGTCTTGAACCTGTGGGTTGAAATTTTGAGGGAAAGAACTCTGGGGAAGCGAGTTCCAGGGAGATGCAGTTCGGGGAATGAAAGAATATTCTGATAGGCAGAAGTTCTGCAATATGGCTGAGTGACATTCCAGTCATGAGCGCTACCAGATGCCCTTGTAGCACGAGGGAAGGCATGGAGAGGTGGCACCATGGACGCAACTTCGTCTGAGCATTTTCCATAAAAATATCTGTAAAATAATGCAAGGGAGGCAACATTCCTTCTTACTTGCAGGGGAGGTACTTTATTTGTAATTGCTGGGTTGTTAATGATTCTAACAGCTTTGTTCTGAATTTTGTCAAGGTGTTTTAATGCAACCTCTCCACATCCATTCCACAAGGGTGAGCAATATTCAAGCTGAGAGTGCACATGACTCTTATAAATTATAGCTAACTGCTCATCAGTGAAAAAGTTACGGGCTCTACAATAATCAAAGTTTTTTTTTTAGGTGGTTATAGCAAGTGATCTAACGTGACAGGTCCAGCTGAGGGCATTGTTAAGTGAGACGCCAAGAATTTCAATACTTTTGGAGATGGGAATACTAGTAGCACTGAAGGTAATGTACGAATCTGGCAATATCTGTCTATTAGTAAATTGTATATATTTAGTTTTACTAGCATTAAATGAGACAAGGTTGTTTTGTCCCCATTCACTGATCGTAGATATGTCTTGATTTATGGAGATGGCTGTACTGAGTTGAGAGGTAGAGATATTAGACTTTGTAAATGGGTGTCTGAGTGTGAATGAACTATGTAGTGTTGAGTCATCTGCATATGAGTGGATGGGATTGCGGGTGACAGATAAGAGATCATTAATATGAACCAGGAATAGGGTTGGCGCCAGTACTGACCCCTGCGGCACTAATTAAGTGATAATTGGTATATACATCATCTTCTTTTACTCTTATTTTCCTGTCACTAAGATAAGAAGAAATCAAAGGAACAAAAGACGTTAGTACATAGGAAGAGAGTTTGGACAGCAGGGAATGGTGCCATACTCTGTCGAAAGCTTTAGAAATATCAAGAGCTACTGCATGAGTTTCTCCATGTAGATCAATTGACTGATGGATGGTATGAATTAGGAGATTGAGTATGTCAATGGTGGATCTTTCGTGGCGAAAACCATATTGTCTGTCACTAATTAAGTTGTTGGATTCAAGACGTTTAACATTGTGCTTATTAATTAAAGTTTCAAATACCTTGCTATTGGTCTGTAATCAGAGGGGTCAGAGGAACTTCCTTTCTTCGGAATTGGGTGGATATTGGCTTCTTTCCATGAATTTGGGAATAAAGAAGTACGTATGCATAGTCTGAATAATTTAGCTAGAACAGAGGCAAGTTCAAGGGAACACTTTTTCAAAACAGTTGGCGGAATTCCATCTGGGCCTGGAGCTTTGTTGGTAGGTAAATTGTCTAGCATAGATTTTATGTATCTTGTCTGTATTTTAAGTGGGGCAATTTCGGGAGAGTCAAGTTCTAGTACTGGGACATTCTGGCTGGTATCGTCTATGGCAGAGTTTCTGGCAAATGTACTGGCAAAAATATCCGCTTTCCCATGCGGGTCATTTGTAATGCTGCCATCTGAAGATTTTAGTGGGGAAATGGAAGATGACTTGTTAAAGTTATTATTGAATGAATTGGGAGTTGACCGGAATATTCTGTTGTCATTAGGGTTGTTAAGTAGTTCTGATGCTTGATTTTGAAGAAAGTTTGATTTAGCTAGCATGATTTCTAGCAATTTTAAAGTGACAGAGTGATTCAGATGTTTTTTATTTTAAGTGAGAGTTATATGCTAATGACTTGTGAGCTGTTGCTCTGGCACAGTTGCCATCAAACCATTTTGGAGAGTTCGATCTTTTAGTGAACTGTTGACTTGGTATGAATAAATCCATACCAGCTAATATTAAGTCGCAAATGTGGGACTGGGTAGAATTGGGATCACTAGAGAAGAAAGACTGCCATGGAATGTCAGCAAGATAATTTCTAAATCCATCCCAGTCAGCCCTATCAAAGTGCCATCGGGTCACCCTGACAGGTTCAGAACGGGGAAGTGTGGGGTGGTTAACTAATGAGGCTTTGATGAGATTGTGGTCAGAGGATCCAAGTGGTGACAGTACCTCTATCCTGTACTGATCTGGATTATTTATCAAGAATAAGTCCAAGAGATGGGCATTATGATCAGGATTATCAGGTATTCTGGTTGGTTGCTTTACCAGCTGGATGAGATTAAACGATTCTGCAAACAGCTTGCACTCTAGACCAGCGTCGTCAGTCCTGGCAGAATGCAATAACCTTTCAACATTATGTATGTTAAAATGATTTTATTCAGCTGAGAATGAATATATGAGAGTGTTAA
Organism: Coenobita brevimanus; assembly: GCF_032717465.1. Classification (NCBI taxonomy): domain Eukaryota; kingdom Metazoa; phylum Arthropoda; class Malacostraca; order Decapoda; family Coenobitidae; genus Coenobita; species Coenobita brevimanus. Next base: position 14,555,287 of record NC_137063.1, read on the forward strand.
TTCGGGCACCATTAACACTCTCATGATGTGGACAACTCTGGTGTTCCATTTCAGATTACACTAGACGATTTGATACAACTGACAGCACTCCAGGCAACCTCGTAGTGTTGATGTGATGCATGCTTCCGCCAAAGGATTGTATTCGCTACCAGACATTTCCTAAACTGAAATAAATCGCCTGAAGGAAGCACGACTGAAATGCAAGTACTGAATAGCATAGGATCAGTAAAATCGTCTTTCAGCATTTCGAATAAAAGGTGGTAGCATGGAGAATAACGATGATAATAATAATAAGATATAGAGGTCATAGGATTGAAGGCATTACGAAGGGATCCAACCTCACTCTTCACTTCCCTCCTCTCTCTCTCTCTCTCTCTCTCTCTCTCTCTCTCTCTCTCTCTCTCTCTCTCTCTCTCTCTCTCTCTCTCTCTCTTTCTCGTTGACCTTCATTATAAGGTGAAATTTATATATATTTTTTTTTATTTATATCATCATCACTTTTCTAAATGCAATGGGAAAAATGAGGCATAATATTATCTTAGTAATGCATTAACTCCTTTAACTTATTTACTGCGTATGTGTGCCCATTATTGTTTCTTTGACTCCTTTTATTACTTCTTATTGCCAGATCAGCTGTTGCGTCTGTCATCGTCATCATCTTCATCATCATCATTATCACCGTCATCATCATCATCGTCGTCGTCGTTGTCCATGAAACATCATCATCATCATCATCATCATAACGACTAGGACCTTGACTTGGGTGAAACATGTTGTATACTGACAGCAGCCTTTTTTTTTTTTTCTTTCTTTCTTTTTTTGACTGTAAATGCTTCCTGATTGAACTATACTTTGTCCACTTTAACCTGCCTTAAAATTACTATCCTTATAAAAAATTGAAGTGTAGCAAGAGATTAGCATGTTAGTCAAAAAAGTGTCGCGACTAGATGTAAAGCTGTATTAATTATTAGTTCTGCCTTTGAGCTACGGGAGACAAACTGTAAATGAACGAAATTCTTCGCCAAAGTGAGGCGGACGAACCACAGTAAATAGGGAAGGAACATACAGTACCTTACCTACCTTGGCCAGACTACAACATACCTAAAAGTTACACCACACCACTCGTATCACATCCAACAACAGAATTACGCGCCAGGTGCTTCACATCAAATCACACTGTTCGTCACCGTATTACACCACAGTACGCCACACCACATTACATCTTGCTCTATTTTACCTCCATACTCGTATCATAGCACAAAACTCAAATCACCATAGTGCATCCCAGTATTGTATATCATACTATACCACACTACTACGAACAACAGCCTAACACCGCATTTCACCTCCACCATATCACACTATACAGTACCAAACCACATCATACCACACCACCACATCATAGTATACCACTTCACACAACACCGCTCCACACCACACCACACAGTACCGCACCACATCACACCACAACGCATCACACTCTGCCTCCTAATTAAACGTTACCACACAACCTCCTACCCCTCCACCATACCACCAGAAAAAGAGAATAGATATATAAAGATATTACCCATGTTTCCCCCATATAAGAGAGAGAGAGAGAGAGAGAGAGAGAGAGAGAGAGAGAGAGAGAGAGAGAGAGAGAGAGATTAGAAATGTGAGAGACACAAACTATACATCACTCTCCCTGTGTCCAGCAGGTGCCGAACCCGTCTTCTGGTCTGATGGACTATGCCACCACGATGAGGCCCGAGTACCACCAGGCCATCATTGACCTCATCCACCACTACCGCTGGGATCACATCATTTACCTCTACGACTCACACGACGGTCAGTACTAACACATTTTACCATGTATTCCCCGTTCTTCTGCCTTTTTCTTTCCTAATGTTAGCCTCTTCTTTTAAGTTTAATTACTAGATACCTTTTGACTTATATACTCCTCCTCTCTCATCTCTATTCTTACTCCAGTGATAAGTTTTTGTGATTTTTCACCTTAGTTATTAATCCTAACCTCTTCTGTTCTGCAGCATGTTTATGGCGTTCTACAAGGCATTTTGTTGATAAAATAACCCTTACTCCCCATTTTCATCATCTACCTCTCTGACTTTATGACGGTCAGTGCTTCTGCCTTTTACCATAGTCCCTTGCCAACCTCTCTATTTTTGTTGCTTCTTTATGTTTACAGAGCTTTATTTATGTTTTTTATCTGTTTTAATGTTGCCTCGTTTTAATCACTATATTCTATGACTCCTACGACGATAGCTTCCACCTGCTAACTTTATTTTTGCGGATATTCTTTCTTTCTTTTGATTTTTTGTATATACTTGTTTACGATTTTTACATAGGTTTTTACTGCTGAGTCTTTCGACTCTGATATTTGTCTTTCATCTCTTTTACCTCTTTATTTCATTGACCCAGTCTTTTTATTTTATTCATACTAATACCTCAGATGATTTTTATTCAAATTAGGAAACATCTCGAGCATGGGGACTAGTTTCAGCAACATTTCATCCCTCACTTCAAAAACCTTTTCCAGAACTTCATAACGTCGTCTGATGATAGCATAATGAAAGTATAAAATCCGTCGTTGGATTGAATGGCTTAAGCTAAATCAGGGTTTGGTCTGCAGACACAGTAGAGTGAATTTCCTTGTGTCCTTCCTCCATCCGCTCACACTCACGTTGGATCGAGCAAACTACGTCCTTCAAGCATTTCATTTCAGGCCTGAGTCATTTTATTAGGCCATGGCTGGGTGTTGTCCTCTCGCAGCCAATGTAAGGTTAAGGTTTATCCTAGTTTAGTTATCACTATAACTGTTCTATTGCCTGTCTATGGGCCGTATTCTAAATAGCGTAGGAAGTTTCGTAGATTTTTTTTCTTACTTAAATATTTTGCACATTAGAACTGAACACTGTTATTTATATCGCTGAAATGTTGATGTAGTGTCCGTCAATAACAGTACAAGAGAATACTGAGACATAATATGCTAAGTAAATCACAGAAGAGGTGACGCTGCGAAATCTTCTTAATCATTAAAAATATGGCTGTAAGGCTTGTTCATATATATAATATATTTTGGTGTCACTGTATCTATTCAGTAAGCCAGGAGTACAAGGATATGCTACCTTGATAAGCCTGGAGCCCCGCCAATAACATAATAGATCATAGTATACGCGTATGCGGATTTTTCTCTTTGCCCGTGTTTTGTTCTCTTTGTTTGGGGCAATAGGTCATGATGAAGATGATAAATTTCTCTTTCTTTTCGTTCTTATCGTACCACAAGCTTTTCATATCATTCCAACTACACACATTCATTTCACCGGCTTTTTTCAGTATATTTCAATGTTATAAGCGTTATTATCGCCCGCCCTACGAGGCAGAGCGATAATGTTTTTACCAGCCTCTTTGTTTGTGTGTGTGTATTTACCTAATTGTATTTACCTAATTGTGATATACAGGAAATGAGCTACGCTCGTGGGGTCTCGTCTCTTTCTCAATAAGTCAAATTTAGCTTTAAGTGTGTGTGTGTGTGTGTGTGTGTGTGTGTGTGTGTGTGTGTGTGTGTGTTCCCATTATCTCTCATGAACTACTTGAGCTATCAACATGAAACCTTCAGGGTATAAAGATATGACCAAAATCTTGGCCGAGTTCGAAAATGGGCATTCGGGGCCAAGCTTAAGGTCACCGACATGGTTGCTATAGGTCAACAAGTTTTTACTGCCCACCTTTAGCACCATTATATCTCATGAACAGCTTGAGCTATCAACATGAAACCTTTCAGGTATCAAGATATGCCCACAATCTTGGACTTGGCCAACAGCATATTCTGGCTGTCGATTAGCATTCGGCTCCCGAATGCTTTTCTTTCAATTTTTGTACCTCTATTTTGACCCTGACCAAAATTTAACTTTTGAATTTCTCAATAAAATCATAGATTTTTGGTCATTCATTACTGTTACACTCTTATGACAAATATTCAGTTGAATAAAGTTTCACGTCGACTGCAATAGGTTACCTGAGTTGTCCCAACCATGGCAGAGTTCAGTTATCAGTATCCAGAGATAATTTTCTTTCTCACGAGTAGTTTTATACTTTTTTCCCATTATCGTTCTCATCAATGTTTTCTTTTCTCTCTCAGCCCCCCCCCCCACACACACACACCTGAAGCTGGTGCCTTCATTATTTCCTCATCACAGGAAAGAGGTGCTCTTAATCGATTACTTCTATCCTTCGTCTTTCCTTCTCTTATACTGTACATGCAAAATTAAAGGCCCAGTGCTTAAATTTGTTTCTGATTTCATCGAGCCATTTTATATATACATCCTAGCAAATTCTCTCTCTCTCTCTCTCTCTCTCTCTCTCTCTCTCTCTCTCTCTCTCTTTCTCTCTCTCTCTTTCACACACACACACACACATAGATATAGATAGATAAACAGAAATAAAATGTATTGACCACGGCCACAGTTTATATATTACATGCATTGATTAAAGTAATTACAGTATATAAAATAGTATAGTGAACTGCATACAAAGATAACAGTAATCCACAAAGTATAAGTTAATTATACAAAGCAATAAAAATATTACTGAATGACAAACGAATAAAACACTATTTGAACAACTCCAGTACTCACAAATTACCTTACAAGTTATATCATGGGGAAGGGTATCAGTGAACAGATCTTCTGGTCTATTAATACTGTAGTTGTCTGATATTTGCTGTTATTCCATAGTCCCGTCTCCACCGCCAGGCATGTCCAGATACACGGAACCGCGTAAACTATATGCCGTGGAACTCATTGATCAGGTGTTTTTCCTTGTAATGTCATGAACGGAGAAACTTGGGTTTCTGTCTTTATAATACAAGACATCTTGATGAGTTTGAGTCTGCAATAGCTTCGCGAGCATTTCTGATTAATGTTAACTTAGGTGGAACGTCATTTGTGATGAACTCTTTCGCCAATTTCCCTATATGTGTATAAAAACCAGTTGAAATTCTAATGGTAAGTGACAAAGGATCATCGTACACAGTAGACCTATCGGACCACATCTTGCCAAAAAAATTTTATGTTGCTTGAATTTAACTAAATCTGGTAGCGACGGGTAGCCTGACTTGACAAAACATACCAGGTTTGATGTTGTCCTTCCCACCCCTTAAGAGTTGCTTCACACCCCGTTGTCAGTCTATTGACTGACTTGATATCAACCCCAACCCAAGACTCACACCCGGACATAAAGGACAACATCAGCGCCATGTCAGATACCCACTGTTTCACAGTAAATGGTACATCGTTGTTCTTTTTGACAAACGATGCAAATTTCATCAGATGACACATTTTATTCATTACATGTAAACTACTCCGATGGCCGAGGACACAGAACCGTCACTCGTGCACGGCCACCATGCCATAATCTCTACAAAACTCTCGCATTAACCATACCTATTAAATCATATTTTGTCTACTTGACAACAGGACAGTATCGTCCATCAAAACAAAGATATGGAACCATTCTAAAAATCTTTCCAAGTCGCAGTTTTCTTTCATTGCTTTTAGTAATTCATTCGCACGTATTATAAACAAGAAAAACAATGTTAGTAAACCTTGTCAGACCCCCAGTGTGGCCGTCATGACGGCACCACCCACTATACTTTCAGTTACACAGCCCATCGCCACTATCGCTGCCAGCATCAACATCCCACTGCCCAACTTCTTTAGTATTATGAAGAACTTGTGTTGACAGACTAAATCATATGCATTTGAAAAATCAACAAATGTCATGAATAGTTTAATCTTCTTTTGCCTCGCCGTATCTGTAAGGAGGCGCAGTGTAACAATGTGCTCTAAGCAACCTTGGTTTTCTGTGCCCCTGGTTGCTCTCCAGATGGCTGAAATCAGTGGTTGAACGGTCTGCAAAAGCATCATGTCATATAACTGTGAAATACAGTTAATTACACTGATCCCTTCACAATTATTGGTGTTTGATCTATCACTCTTAACCCCTAACCGCCGGCTGACGTGTATAGCTGTCATGATCTTGGGTGCGGAGCAATGCCGGTTGACGTGTATAGCCGCAAGTGTCTTCCTACCACCCTTTGACTTTTAACTTATCCTTATTCATCGATGGGACTGCTTGGAGACGTGGGGATACTTTCATTTGAAAGAGGAAGAGTTGGTGAGTCTTATGTATCTTTAATTTTTTCTCTGGCTGTTATAGTTTGGCAGATATTAGGATTTGAAGTAAGGGTATTTTTTTCTGTCACACATATCCCCCATAGGGAGGACCGTGCAACATTGGAAAAAACCCAGCATGTAGGGGTTAAAGATCATAAACACTTTAGCAGTTATCCGTGACCGTGGGTATTCACCTGAGGAGGAAACTTTGTTCAAGAGGGTCATTATTGATAATATCCAGTGTGCTGTCAGGAGTGAAAAAGCCCTGGGGGAGCACGTCAGGCTCCATGTTTTATCAGGCTCCAGCTTCTTCACTTACTGATGCACCTGCGCGGGTGAGATGGGTTCGTCCAGAACAGGGATGGTGACATATGTGATTACATCATCCTCACTCTGATCAGCGACGTCTGGGAGATTCAAGACAGCCTCAAAACTAGCCCTGAATTCCTCGTTACTGGGGCTCGAACCATCATCACTTATATTAGCACTAAAGTCACCCTTACAGTTAATGGCCCTCCACCTCCTGGCATTATCTGCATCATCTAATAGCCTTTCCCATGTACCCAGACTTTTTGTTTTTTATGCTAGGAGGAAGGAACCAAAGGCCACAAGCCCAAAATACTGTTCCTTCCAGGTGAAAGACAAAATACAAGAGAGAGCCAAATTCAAGATCTGATCATTTCAAGATGCCTAGACACACTGCATTTGAAAAATTAAAGATCATAACTAGCAGGAAATACAGACAGAGGGAGACAGTTCCAGAGTTTACTTGTTGCATAAATGAAGGACTGGGAGTAACGGTTAACTCTTGCATTAGAGAGTTGGACAGAAAAGGGATGAGAGTTTGCTGCTAGACGGGTGCTACGTGCCTGTCGTAGAGGTGAAGGGAAGCAAGCAGACAGTTCAGAAGAGGAGTGACCATTGAAGTAGTGGTAGAAAAGAGATAAAGATGCAACAGTACTGCAAAGAGACAGAGCTTGAAGGAAGCCAGTAAGAGGAGGAGAGTTAATGAGACGAAAAGCCTTTGACTCCACGCTATTAACTCCTAAAAAGCAGATCGTCGCGTTTGCGACAATCGCCAAAAGGACATATCGGCGGATCATCGCGTTTGTGATTTGAGTTAATTTTGAATAAATGCGGGCAAGGATGTTCCAGCTGGTATTGTCTATCAGTACCGCCACCCTTTAGCTACAATTAGCATACTTGACCTTTGTACTACTGACCTCCGTTGTTGCCAAGTATCGCATTTTTTCCCCCCTCCCCCCCCACCACGGCCCGGCCAGCCTGGCTGTGATATATGGCAGTGCGCTGACTGCTCAGAACTGTAAATCTGCGCTGTCCTCTCACAAGCAGTTTATGGTAATAGGAAACCCTTGTTTCCCCAGTTGTCACACTAGCTTTTTTTCGCGCAGTTTTCCCCTGTTTAGCGTCACTTTACCGCAGGCTTTCAAAGTGACATTATGGCGAGTTCTAGCTCTTCTGAGTCAGTGCGAGCGGCCGACAGGAACGAGAATAAAGTGACGGGCGTAAGGCAGAATAAACGTGCCGCGGTGGTCTTTTGGGAAGTACTATGATTGAAAATAATGAAGTATACGTGTTTTTAGCTGTGAAAATGGAAATGTTTGTTGAGTGACGGGAAGACCGCCGCCGCGCTGCATGTCGGCCGTACGCTTCGTTGATTTTAGCCTTATTTTCAGTGCTTATTAATACAAATACGGATTCCAAACTACCTCTATGTTGTAGTATAAAGTTTACTGTGACAGAATGAGGCTGTGGTAGAGAGGAAACCGGGTTGCTGGAGATGTGAAAGTGAAGATTTTGTTACCCTACTTTTCAAGTCTCCACAAGTCCTTGGGTAGTCCACGAAGGCTCAACACCTGTCCCTGGAGAAAGCTGAATGTAAGTACTATCTGCCTTACCAAGTATAATGTTCTAGGGTTAATCTCTGATTTTTGGCTAATATTTTCCTACAGGTACTCTGACCGCGATCCAACCCCGCCACCCGGGGGGGGGGGGTCGGCTGTCCATGGCGGCGTTTTAGGAGTTAAGATGAGCTGTATGTCGGGAGCCTCCCCACACATGAGAGTTGTATTCTACACAGGGGCGAATAAAACCTGTGTATAAAGTCAACAGCTGTGCAGGGGTAAAGAAGGAACAGAGTCGGCCTAGCACATCTAATCTCTTGGAAGCAGATTTTACAAGAGATGTAATATGATCTTTCCAAGACAAGTCGTGAGTGACTGAAACCCCAAGCATGTTCATGGATGATGCAGGATTAAGCTGAATATTTTAAACATTAATGGGAACTCCTGTGGAAGGTTTTGTCAGGTTGATAGGTGTAAGAACTGAGTCTTTGATGCATTAAAAACAACAAGATTATTTTTACGCCAATCAGAGATACTAGTCAAGTCAGACATCACGTGTGCCATAGCCTCATCTCTTGTTTGTTGAAGTAACTGCTGAGATGGACGTTGCGGGAACCGAATGGAAACGTGAAGGGTGGAATCATCAGTGTATGAGTGGATAGGGTTAGATGTACAGCTGAGAAGGTCATTGATGAATAAGAGGAAGATAGTTGGTGATAGGACAGAGCCCTGAGGAACACCACTGTTGATAGGTCTAGGAGAAGAACGATGGTCATCTACAAAAGCGGCTATAGAATGACCAGACAGGAAGCTATAGATGAAGGCATATATAGAAGGATAGAAACCGTAAGAGGGCAGTTTGAAATTAAAGAATTGTGCCAGACTCGATCGAAAGCATTTGAGATGTGAAGTGCAATGGCAAGGCTTTTGCCAAAGTCCCGAAAGGAGGATGACCAGGAGTCTGAAAGGTAGGTGAGAAGATCGCCAACAGAGCATCCCTGATGGAACCCATACTGACAATCAGAAAGAAGTTTGTGATAGGAAAGATGCTTTAAAATTTGTCTATTAAGAACTGACTCGAAAACTTTTGAGATACAGGATGTTAAAGCAGTTGGACGATAGTTAGAGGGTTGGGAATTGTCACCGTTCTTTGGGACTGGCTGAATGAGAGCAAACTTCCAGCAAGAAGGAAAGGTACAAGTTGACAGACAAAGGTGAAAGAGTTTGCCTAGGCAGGGTGTAAGTACAGAAGCACAGTTCTTGAGGACAACAGGAAGGATTCCATCAGGTCCATATGCGTTGTTAGTATTGTGGCCTGTGATGACAGAAAAAACATCAGCTGAAGAAATTTTAATGTCAGTCATGAGGAAGTCTGCAGGGGGAAGTGATGGAGGAACATCAGTGGAATCGTCTAAGGTGGAATTGGAGGAGAAAGTCTGAGCAAAGAGGTCTGCTTTATCAGTAGAAGAAATAGCTACAGAACCATCAGAGTACAAAAGAGGAGGGAAGGATGATGAGGTAAAGTTGTTAGAATGGTTTTTGGCAAGGTGCCAGAAGGAGTGGGAAGAGTTTGAGATGGAGAGGTGAGAGCATTTAGTAAGAATGAAATTATTATTACCAGAGCAAAGAACAGACTTAGCACGATTCCGTGCAGAAACATATAAAAGATGTGATTCAGGGGTGGGTTGGCTCTGGTACCTTTTATAGGCCTTCTCCTTGTTCCGGAGAGCGTTAGAACAAGCGTGATTAAACCAAGGCTTTCTTGCATTAGTCAAAGGATATGAGAAAGGAATGTTTGCTTTCATGCCCGAGAGAATAACCTCCGTAATGTGCAAGGCACACTCAGATGGCTCACGGCCATGGAAGGAATAATCATTCCATGGAAAATCAAAGAAGTACTGCTTGAGGGCCTCCCAATCTGCAGCACCAAAGTGCCACAGTCCACATTCCTTTGGAGGGTCCACAGGCTGTACTGGAGTGATAGGACAGGTTAAGGTAATAAGGTTGTGATTGGAGGATCCCAACGGTGAGGAAAGATTAACAGTGTAAGCAGAAGGATTAGTTATAAGGAAGAGGTCAAGTATGTTGGAGCTCTCTCCAAGGCGGTCAGGGTTACGGGTAGGGTGCTGTACAAGCTGCTCTAGGTCATTAAGGATAGAAAAGATGCAGGCTCGTTCACCAGGTGGATCAGTGAAAGGAGAGGAGAGCCAAAGGTGGTGGTGAACATTGAAATCTCCTAGATTGGAGATTTCAGAGAAAGGAGAAATGCATAGAATGTGTTCCATCATAGAAGTAAGATAGTTGAAGAATTTTTCATAGTCAGTAGAATTAGGGGACAAATAAAGAGCGCAGATGTATTTAGTCAGAGAATGACAGGAAAGCCGAAGCCAGAGTGGAGAGAATTCAGAAGAATCGAGTTCAGGAACACGAGAGCAAGATAAGTCGTTGCGTATATATACACAACAGCCACCTTTGGCTTTGAATGAGTATAGAGAAAGTAGGAGGATACAGAAACGGGTTTGCTGTCAGGTGGTGCTCAACAGAGCGAATGTTAGAGGAAAGGCCGCGAATGTTGCAGAAATGAAGAAGAAGTGAGTCAGACAGTGGGTCTACGCAGCTTGAGTCATCACCAGGAGACTGACACCACCCTGCTCCACTTCCTGCTCATTTATACACACACTAATCTGTACACACTCATATATGGCATCTGTGGTATTACTTTCAAAATCAAAAACATCAAAGTTTCCATCAACTGGATCCATTTGTGCTACATTGTTTACAAACATTTCCTTATCAATTCTGTTATATCGAAATGATTTTCTAACTACTCTTACCTTGTCAGCATTACCATGGAGAGCGGCATGATCACCCAGCAGTGCTGCTCTGGCCAGAAGGCCATCTAAATCAATCCCTGTCTTGGAGACAGTTACCATGATTGGGGTGTGATCAGAGGGGAGATCACCTCGCTTCAACACAGAAAAATCATTCAAATGGCTAATCAGCATCCGAGACGCAACATGTATCCAACTCTGAGACCCAAGTGTCGCGCTTCCGGTACGTTTTATTACCAGGAAAATGCTTTTGATGTGACTTGAGATTTTTAATCACAAGCAGTGTATTGTCTGTACATATGGTAGAAAACAATTTGGCATTACCATTAGGCGTATTAACATCATCAGGAATCCCTGGGTACGAGAATCGATATTAGGTAACTCAGTAAACGATTATAATTCTTTCACATTCTTACCAAATCTTGAGTTCAAATTGCCAGTTATACTATATCCATTATGCGTACATCTAGACTTCGGTTATTCCTGAAGTGATGCAAATGAATTATGAGAATAGTACTGCGAATCACACGGTGGAATGTATCAGAAGACAAACAGCACTCCCTGTGTATGACGAAATTGCATCCATACTTGCTCTCCTGTGCCTGTGTCAGCATCATGCACTAAATATGACAGCCAATTCTTAACACAGACCACCGTCCTTCCTCCCTTAGCAGACCTAACCACGTTACTTCTCTACATTATGTATCCGGGGAATGACAAGGGTAGGGACGTCCTAACCTCATTAATGCATGTTACATCATAATCCATAAGTAACTGCTGTACTTTTGGCATTCCCATTTTGTGCATAGTTTATTAATATTCCACGATATTATTTTTAAGTTATTCATTTGTTGTGGTGGATATGAATAACTGAGGGTTCCAGCAGTTGAGGACGACCTTGTCTCTGCACAGCTTACGCTCTCGATGTCAAGACGAATAATGCACCAGGTTCGTTATTCTCGGGGCCAACCTTCTCTGTTACCTCCGCATCCCACAGTCGATGCCACTCCCTCCTGACACTTTGATGGACATCTATCTTTATATATGTCCTACTGTTGTTGTCACCAAAGTTTTTCAATTGATTAGAGTTGTCCTGGGTAGGGGTGCACTGATTCTTGCCCGCTAGGGTGGACAGGATAGGACAGTGTCTGGTCCTGCCAGTATCACCGGATTGTGAGTTGCCTCAGAGCCAACGGTGCATACCAACCACGCCAGTTTTTGACCAAATTTTGTTGAACTTCTCTCGATAAGTTATAGCGCTATCCAGTGCCTCACGATCATCTGCCACGCCCAGAATGACGATGCTGGTCTCATGCTCTCTAAGGCCCATCATCTCCAAGAATTGTTGCTGCTTCGAAATAATTTTATCTACTAGAGACTTGAGATCAGCTTAATTCTTGTTTACCAGGATTGTAGGGGACGTAATCATAACTGTTAACTTCTTCATTCATGCATAACATCATCAAATCAATTGTTGATCCATGCCAGCTCTCCCTCCACTTCAGTAGATGCTAACATACATCTATAAAATCGTCTTTGTTGATTTTGTCTAGCATGTGACGCTGCAACTTCTGCATATATATATATATATATATATATATATATATATATATATATATATATATATATATATATATATATGAATTTGAATATTCATATATATTCATTTATATTATTGGTTCCTCCCATCGATTGTATTCAACTTACTGGAGAATTTTTATTACTGTTGGTCCAGTATGCCCTCAGGTGTCGAAGGCAAGAAAAACTACAGTAGATTTTATTCTGAGTAATGCTGGGTGAAATACTGTTCCTTCTACTGTGCATAGGACTCCATGAATTGCCTGAAAAAATAATATATCTCTTAGCAACCTCTAGAATACGACTGTTGGCCGTATTTTACGATGCGCAGGATCCTTTGTAGCGCCTCTCCTTTAGCGATTTACTTTGCATTTTAATACTTTTATTATCTTATATACCATCTATATGGCGTTAATTTCGCCATTGCCTACGTCAGTGACATAACAAGAGGACACTGAAATATAGTATATAAAATAAATCGCGAGGGAATTGGTGGTACCGAATTTCTGAAGTCACTTAAAACACGGCCTTTGATTTCATACCACCTGAAATCAATATTTTGTTGCTGAGTAATAATTATTTTTATAAAATTTGGTAAAAGAACTTATGAGTCTCCACAATCCCATGTTGTAATTTGTTTTCCTGTTTGTTCCAAACGATTGCGGTAAGCTTACAGTACACTTTCAGAACATGAGGCATTTGTCTTCGTCAGTTTCTACTCTCGCAAATTATCTGTTGGCAGCAATATAGAAATGGCGTTCTCGGACTGAAGAACATGATTGCTTCTCTCAGTTGTGATATTAATTTTTGTATTATGCAGGAGAGACCCTATAAATAAATAAAAAGTCTTCCATTTCTTACAAATATTGGTAAAATATAAACCTTCGAGATATAATATATTTTTCGGTAGAGTAGTAGAAAATTTAAGGTAGGCTTATACACTTACCAGTACCTTGTACTTATTTTTTTCATGTTATTTTTTTCTTTGGCTTATAAAACCAGCGCGTAGTAAAGTTGTCATTATCCGTTTATTTGCTTTGTGGCACTTGCTAACAGTCCTATGGCCAACTTGGATGAATAAAATGTTCTAGCTTTAACTGGAACAGAATAGCAGGACTGTCTCGAGTGTTTCGAGTGTCTTCAGTTCTATTTGAAGGCTAATTATCACCCGCCTGTAGAAGGCGGAACGATAATGTTTTTGCCTTCCTCCGTGTGTGTGTGTGTGTGTGTGTGTGTGTGTGTGTGTGTGTGTGTGTGTGTGTGTGTGTGTGTGTGTGTGTGTGTGTGTGTGTGTGTGTGTGTGTGTGTTCCCATTATATCTCATGAACGGCTTAAGCAATCGTCATGAAACCTTCAGGGTATCAAGATATGGCCAAAATCTTGGCCGAGTTCGAAAATGGGTACACGGGGTTAACGTCAGTGTCACCACAATGGTTGCCAAAGGTCAACTTGTTTTTATCGCCAGCCTTAGCACCATTATATATCATGAACGGCTTGAGCTATTAACACGAAACCTTGGACTTGTCCAACGCCTTATTCTGGCGGGCGATTAGCATTCGGCTCCCGAATGAAATATTCCTTGGGTTAACACCGGTATTTCAAATCCTTACTTCGTTTTCTTCTTTTCAATCGTCCTCCTTAGACGATTCCGGTGCTGTTCCTCCATCACTTCCGCCCTCTGACGTCCTCATGGCTGACATTAAAATGTCTCCAACTGTTGTATTTTCTGCCGTCACTGGCCTCAGTTCTAATAAGGCATATGGGCCTGAAGAGCTGTGCTTCTGTGCTTACACCCTGCATAGCTAGTCTTTCGTCTTTGTCCATTAACTTATACCTTTCCTTCTTGCCGGAAGTTTGCTTTCATTCATCCTGTCCCAAAGAAGGGTGACCATTCCCATCCTTCTAACTATCGCCCAATTGCTTGAAAATATTGTTTCAAAAGTTTTTGAGTCTATTCTTAACACAAAATTTTTAAAGCATTTTTCCTGTCACAACCTTCTTTCTGATCGTTAGTATGGGTTCCGTCAGGGACGCTCCACTGGCAATCTTCTCACCTACATTTCAGACTCCTGGTCATCCTCCTCTCGAAACATTGGCAAAAGCTTTCCTATTGCGATGGACATCTCAAAGACTTTCGATCGAGTCTGGCATAAATCTATAATTTCCAAACTGCTCTCTTACGATTTCTATCCTTCTATATGTGTCTTCATCTCTAGTTTCTTTTCTGGTCATTCTGTAGCTTCTGTTGTAGACGGCCACCGTTCTTCTCCTAGAGGTATCAGTAGTGGTGTCCTCAGGGCTCTCTCCTCTCACCAACTCTCTCCTTTTATTCATCAATGACCTTCTAAGCTGTACATCTAACCCTATCCACTCATACGCTGATGACTCCACCCTTCACTTTTTCATTCGCTTCCCGCAGCGTCCATCTCAGCAGTTACTTCAGCAAACAAGGGATGAGGCTATGACACACCTAATCTCTGACATAGCTCTTATCTCTAACGGGGGTTTAAATAATCTTGTTTTTTATCCATTAAAAACTTAATTCTCACATGTATCAACCCAACAGAATCTCCCACAGGAGTACCCACTATCTTTTAACAATATCCAGCTCAATCCTGCATCATCTTCAAACATACTTGGGGTTTCATTCTCTCGGGATTTATCTTGGGAAGAACGTATTATCTCTCTCAAGAAATCTGCTTCCAAGTGATTAGGTGTGCTGAGCATGCCTTCTTTACCCTTACACAGTTGTTAACTTTATACATGGTTTTATTCGTCCTTGAGTAGTGCACAACTTTCATATGTGGGAAGGCTCCCCACATACAGCTCTTCTCAGCAAAGTGGAGTCAAAGGCTTTTCGTCTCATTAACCAAACCCTTCTCCTCCTACTGATTCCTTTCAATCTTAGTCCCTTCACTGCCGTGTTGCATCTTTATCTCTTTTCTATGGCCACTTATATGGTCACTGCTCTTCTGAACTCTCTACTTGCATCTCGTCACCGCTGCGCCGGGCGCGTAGCACCTGTCTAGCAACAAACACTCATCCCTTTTGAGTCCAACTCTCTAATGTATTAGTTAACCGTTACTCACAGTCCTTCATGCATGCAACAGGTCAGCTCTGGAACCGTCTTCCTCTGTCTGTATCTCCTATCGCCTATGATCTCCAGTCTTCAAAAGCAGTGTGTCCAGGCATCTCGAAATTAATGGACCTTGAATTTGGCTCTCTGTTATCTTGTTTTTGTTTTTTCTTGGAGTAAACAATTTGCAGGCTCCTGGCCGTTGGTTCCTTTTTCCTTGCATTATAAAATATATGTGAGATCATTTTTCAGTAATCTTTCCTGCTTTATGCTTTTTAAAATTCATTTTTCTATAATGTGCATGAATTATTCTCCCGCATTTGGTCTGATCAGCTAATCAGGTCAGGTGCGGGTAAGGGGACGGGTCTATTATGAAGTGGCAGGGGTAAACCAGCTCTGCTTTCGGGCCCTGCTGCGGATGTCACTGATTGCACTGCGCAGTTGACACTCGTGCGGTGTGGTGCGGTGAGGATCTGTCCCATCTCCCCTTTGGGGCTAAGATGCAATTGAATGCGTTTGAGTGGATGAGTTAATTGGGAGTGTGTCGTCCTGTCTCGGCTACCTCCCTTTCCTTCGGGGAAGCAGCCTAGGTATATAGATAGATAGTGAATGATTTATAACATCAGGAAAGGATTTAACCGTGTAAAGGGCAGAGCCATATTTACATCTGCCAAGGAGGTTATGTTTTACCCGGCATTGGTTTGTTTGTCTGGCTGTCTGTCTGGCTGTCTGTTAGCAGGATTACTCAAAAATTTTTGGATGGATTATCATGAAATCTTGCGAAAGGGTATGCCATGGTCCAATGAATAAATGAATAAATTTTGGGCCGAATCCGGATTTGGATCCGGAGTATCCCGCACAATATCTCCAAAAGTTCTCAATGAATTTCAGAGAAATTTTGTGGAAAGGTGCGCCATGGACCAAGAAGAATTTGATTAAATTTTCGGGCGGATCCGAATCCTATATCTGAGGATCCGGATCCGTGATTGCTCAAAAAGTTATCAACGGATTTTGATGAAATTTTGTGGTAGGGTGGGTCATGGGGCAAGGGAGAAATGATAAAAGTTTGGGGCGGATCCTGATCCTGATCCAGAGTATCCCGCACAATATCTCCAAAAGTTCTCAGTGAATTTCAATGAAATGATGTGGAACGGTGAGTCATAAACCAAGAAAGAACAGATTAAATTTGGGGAAGGTTCCAGGTCCTGATCCTTTTTAATGGCAATGGCATTGGCGGAGGTATGCATTCTTTGAACGCTTTCTAGTTATACATAAAACTGTTTAGCGATAATCATAATAAAATTAAAATGAGGGCCAGCCTTCATTGAAGTTGCTGCCACATGATTAAATTATATCCCAGTATGAGCATTCAAGGGCTTTTCTGAACTCGCTGATAAGGGTGTGGTTTTATGGCTGTGAATGGAAGTGTAAAAAGGCTTACACACACACACACACACACACACACACACACACACACACACACACACACACACACACACACACACACACACACACACACACACACACACACACACACACACACACACACACACACACACACACACACACACCTTCCTCTCACCTACCACATTACCGACACAAACACTCCTTCCCCGAAAAATGCACACATCTTTTTTCCTTTCCCAGCTCCCACAACGACACATGGATTTCCAATGTTAATCAGATAGTAAGTTTGCGATGTCACCCACAGTTCAGCTGGAATGGGGAGAAAAAGACGACCGTGCTGTTTTTAAACTAGTGAGGCTTCAGTCTCGTGAGAGAGAGAGAGAGAGAGAGAGAGAGAGAGAGAGAGAGAGAGAGAGAGAGAGGACAAAGAAAAAGAAGACAATGAAAAAGAAAGAAGAAAAAGAAGAAGAAGAAGAAAAAGAAAAAGAGGAGGAGGAGGAGGAGGAGGAGGAGGAGGAGGAGGAAGAGGAGGAGGAGAATTGAAAGAAGAAGAAGAAGAAAAAGAAAAGAAACGGAGAAGGAGTAGGAAAAAGAAGAACAAGAAGATAATGAAGAAAACGAAGACGAACACGAAGTCAAAGACGATGAAGACGAAGATGAAGACGAGAACGAAGAGGAAAGCGAAGAAGAAAAAGTACACGAAAGAGAAGACGATGAAGAGTAGAAACGAGGTATGGCGGCGAAATGAGGACAGAGTGAGTGAGGGACGGCAAGGAGAGGAAAAGAGATTCCGTTGAGTTTATGTGGCATATGAGGAACGGGGGAGTGAAGGTGGGAGGGAGATGGGGAGGGGTGTGAAAAATTGGTACCCTTCATTACCCGTGTCAATCCTTTCGCCATCCATTTGCAAATTATCGCTCTCACCACATGACTCACTGTTAGCTGCATACATTCGTTCGTCGTTGACAGGATTAAAATATCCAAGTTGTCCCAATCATGATACGGTTAAATTGTTACTCAGGTCATTTGTGTGTGATTTTATTTAGCTGAGGACTTCAAATAGTTACACAGAGTTGAACCTAAGTCTTTGGACTCCTGGAAGTTACCCTAGGCGAATTATTCAATTTAGGGGATCCTTCTAATAATAATGGTTCGAAGCAGTCCCTCCTAGCACTCAGCTTGCTATGAATCATTCTGCCGAATAAAGTCAGCTAGCGTTAACTGGAGTAAATTACTTTCTTTTTTTTTTTTTTAGGCGATAAACAGAGGAAGGAAAAACATATAAAAAAAAGTTCCAGACACCAGATTATGGTGTCCTTCATTAATTAAAAATCTGTATCAGTTGAACTTGAACTGCTGTAGGTTGAAGTCTGGGGGGAAACTAATCTAGGGAAGCGGGTTCCAAAGAGCTGCAGTCAGAGGAAGAAAAGGAATTCTGATAGGCAGAAGTTCTGCAATATAGCAGTGTGACAGTCCATTGATGAGCGCTACCAGATGCTCGTGTAGCAACGGGGGAAGGCGTGGAGAGGTGGGACAATGGATGCAACTTCATCTGAGCATTTGCCATAAACGTATCTGTATGGAAGCAACATCCCTGAGGATGGGATGGTTATTGGTGACTTAACATTTTAGCTAGTACAACATGTTCAAGAGATTACATTAAAATTGTCTTGCGTTAACTGGAAGAAAATGCTGGATCTGCTCATGTCATGGTAGGAGTAACATTTCATCTGGCTCCCTAATCGACACTCACGCATGCTAATGCACTCAGGTGCACTTACACGCACTCCCTCACACGCACGTCGTTAACCAAGAAGCTTATCTCCTCTTGGCGTCCTTTGAGTCTTTTTCTTACCTGGATTTTTCTCCTTCGATATTCCTTTCATTAATTTGTCAGTCTCATGCCGTCGCGTATTTTTCTTTAGCTTTATATTCCCTTCGCTGTATATATTTTTTCCCTCGAATTTTCACACTTTTGTTTAACTTCCTCCATTTTTTCTTTCCCCTCTTCTCGTATCTGCTTCTCCATTCTTTCATTTTATCCTGTTCACACGTATTTCGTTCATTTTTAATAATACTGTATATATATATTTATTTATTGGTACCTTTTTCTCTTCACTGTTATATTTCTTTGACGTACTGTACCCTCTTACCTTTATTTTTTCTCATTGACTTCATGTTTTTTTTTTAATTCTTTTCCCTTTGTATTTCTTTCCTTCCTCTCCTTTTTCTCAACTCTCTCTCTTTTTTTTTTTTTTTTATCCCTTCTTTCCCATTTTAGGTATTCATTTCTCATTACTTTGCCCGTCTACTACTCCTTACATTCACACTTTGCAGATCCGCCTCTTTCTCTAACCTTTTCCCTCTCCCTATTTTTTCCTCCCTACTTTTATTTTCCCATCGTTATCTCCTCTTTTTTATTCATTACTTCATCCTCCTTCGTGCTCCATCATACCCCCCCCCCTCTTTCCCTAACCCTTTCCTCCTCAGTTTGTTCCACATCTTTCTTTTCTTCTTGCTTTGCACACATCTGCTTCCTTCTTACCTGATTTTTCCTCATGCCAGTCTTTTTCCTTCCCAATCTCTTTTCCGAACATTCTCTCTTCATATCTTTTCCACCTCTTCCTTCATACTTCCTTCAGCATTTATCCCATCCCTCTCTTCCCTCCCATGCTACGTTATTTTTTCTCTTCATTTTTATGCATCTCCATTCCCGTACTCTTTTCTATATACTCCTTTCACTCTTCTTTTCCCCACTCTTTCCATCCAGTCCGGTATTTCTCTCCGTTTTTTCATCCGTTTCTCTCTCTTCTACCCACCTTTTTCCTGCTTCTCTCTAGGACCTTCTTCCTCTTCCAGCTTCATTTCCATCTTCCCACATTTCCCTTTCTTTCCAATTGCATCCCACCTTTCTTCCTCCGAGTTAAATATCCCCCTTTTCCTTAGCCTGTCTTTCCTTTTTCTTCTTTCTCCTACTTTTCTCTCTTTTCCTCTTCCTTTCCCTCCAGCATCCCTCAATCACAGTTCTTCTCTCCTCTATACCTCATCAGTTTCTCTGACGTTTCCTTCTTCCATACCTTTTTTTCCTCTGCCTCTTCCACTCCTCTCTGTTTCCCTATCTCATTTTCCCCTCCCTCTCTCCCTCCTGCATCCTTTTCATACCAGTTCTTTCCTCGCACTGTATCCCTTTTTATGTTCCATTCACACATCACACTCTTGCTAACCTCTTTTTCCACTGTTCCCTCTCATTTCATTTTACCTCTCGTACTCTCGCACCGAATCTCTCCATTTCTTTCTCGTTTTTTTTCTCCTTCTGCTCTCAGCCACTCTGCTCTCATACACTCTCTAGTTAATCCCTCACCCTCAGTTCATTCGACCTGGCCAGATTACCTCAGAATTTCTTTTTTTCCCTCACCATCATCCTGAACACCACATTCTTTACTATCTATCTATCTATCTATTACCAGAAGCCTTAATCCCATATAAGGTGGCCACAAATAAATCGCCTCCACGTCGCCCTGTCCCCCGCCATTTCACTGTCCTGCTCCCAGATCACACCTCCCTCTCTCATATACCTCTCCACTCCATCCCTCCATCTCATCCTTGGCCTCCCTCTCCCTCTCTACCCCTCCACCTCACTCACATACACTCTCCTCGTCAGTCTCTCACTCTCCATCCTCTCCACATGGCCAAACCACCTCATTGTATTTCTCCCAACACTTCTTTGCCAGTCCTTTAAGTTGTCCATCTGTCCCTCCATGTTACTCCACGGCCGCATTTTTTTTTTTTAAGTTTTCACTATTTATGACGTCCAAGCATCGCCCACACTTCTTTATTAAACTGTAGTCTTGGAGCTAATACTACTCAGGCATCGTCAGCGTTTCGTTACTGTACACATTTCATTATTTTAGGTAAGTACTGCAGATAATACTACTTTTCTGCTTCAGTTTTTTTTTTTTTTTTTTTTTTTTTTTTCTCGACTCTTTCACGGTTAGAAATAGTGTTGTCTTATTTTGTGCCCCATCCCCCAGGCATCCCCCACGCCTTAATGCTGTTTGTTTGTCCTGGAAATAATAGACTGTTTTATGTTCCTCTTTTTTTTTTTTTTTTTATCCTGAATGCATGCAAGGATCTTTCATGTTTGACGAATTTTCTTTCTGACGTCACTTAAATGCTCTCAGTTTTCTGCCCTATCCTCCTAGCATAAACATCGGTTCATTACTATACTTTTTTTTTTTTTTTTTTAAACCATTTATCTTCTTTTTAGTACCCATTTTCTTATAACCTACAAAGACTGTCCACGCCTGGTTACTGCAGAGTAGTGTTGACACTAATGTATTCGTACTCTGTTTGCACCACCAGTGTTTCTCCTCCCATCCACACTTTACTACTTCACATTAGTGTAGGAAATCCTGTACTCTGTTTTTACCTCACCCAGACGGAATCAGGCAAGGTACTGTTTTTGGTCGAGTTAGTTTGTTTGTTTGTTAGCAACATCACGGAAAAATGGTCGAATGAAATTACATTAAACTTTCAATATGTGGGCACTGGTCCCAAAAGGAAGCGATTAAATTTTGGAGGGAACTGAGTCACCTTGAAAGGTCAAAATCAAGGTCACAGAATTTCAGAGGGCTATAACTTGAAACCGGTTGAAGATAGAGCTATTTACTAATATGAACATAAAGGTACTTGCAATATGGATTTTCATCTGGCACCAAGACCTTTAACCTTGAGTAACCCTGAAAAGTCAAACTCAAGGTCACGGATATTCACGGGGCTATAACTCGAAACTGGTTGAAAATAGAGAGGTATTTACTATCATCAACACATAGGAAGTCCCATGTAGGTTTTAAATTGGTACCATGACCATTGACCGTAAGTGATCTTGAAAGGTTAAATTCAAGGTCATGGATATTCAGGGGGCTATAACTCGCAACTCGTTGAAGATAGATTTTTACCATTATCAAGATATAGGAAGTCTCATATGGGCTTTTATTTGGCACGATGACCATTGACCTTGAGTGACCTTGAAAGGTCAAACGCAGTATCACGGATTTTCAGTGGGTGTAACTTGAAAACATTTGCGTCATTACCATAGACTTTAATTGTGTACCTTACTGGCACTAAATGGCCGTCCCGTTTCAGTATTTAACAGCCTTAAAACAGCTGCTGTTGGGCGAGGATTGTTGTGCCTGGCACCACTTGCTCTTGTCTATTTTTGCCTCCCTGCTTGCCTCCACATCAGAATGTTCCATCCACCCTTATTGAATTTCCTCTTTGTCCTCAACTTCTATACTCTTCTTCATCCGTCAGCCATTGTCCACGTCTTACTCCTGTACACTAGTGTTGAAAATATTCTCCTAATTTTTCAGCTCCATTTTTTTCCCCGATTTTTCTTCCCACCACACTAAGATATTTTTACTCTTCTTATCGAATTTCCTTTTCATGCTCGTCCTTCCTATCCCATTTCCCCTCTCCTCTTTATTAGATTTTCCCCTCCTCTGTCCGTCTTGAGTCAGCGCCTCTCCACCTCTCTCTCTCTCTCTCTCTCTCTCTCTCTCTCTCTCTCCTTTCTAACATTATGGTTGATTTCCGATTAATGTGCGTGTTTTGTGTATATGTGTGAGTGTGTGTGTGTGTGTGTGTGTGTGTGTGTGTGTGTGTGTGTGTGTGTGTGTGTCAGGAAAACGTTACAAGGACAGATTAACTTTGTAACTGTTATTGAGCCTGTAATATCTGAGCACATCCATTGCCAGACATTTTTGTTTAGCTTAGGAGTGACGTTTCAAACTGGGAGGTTAACTATGCGAATTATAAACCTGAACATAACCTCAATTTGGGGGGATAGGGGGTTCATAATCGGTTGGGTCCAAGGTCATTAGGCAGAAACGTTGATGTCATAGGTGTTTTTATGTTTATGTGTGTAAATTCCGTTCCATCTCACTCCTTTTACTTTTCCTCTTCCTTCCTTCACTTCCGTCCACTTCCCTTCATTTATTTTTCTTTCGTTTCTTTCCTTTGTCTCACGTCTTTCTCTTCTCTCATTCCCTGTCCTCGTCTCGTCTGTTCTCTTCTTTCGTCTTAGAAGCCTCCTATTTCTTGTAATGCCATTTTTTTCGTCTCTTCCCTCCTCTGGTCCTTCCCATCACCTTGTTCCACATCTCTTCCTTTCCCTTCCCTTATTCTTACGGCTCAGTTCATCTAGCCCCCCATCACTTCACCTTTCTCATTTACCTACCTGTCGCTCCCCCCCTCTCTCTCTCTCTCTCTCTCTCTCTCTCTCTCTCTCTCTCTCATCTCCTTTCCCCTTCTGTCATTTCTTTCACTTCTCTCCTCTCACCTTCTGCCCTGTCCCCTACATTTCTATTCTCGACTCTTCCTCTCCCGTCCCTTCCCTTCCTTCATTTATCAGCTTTCTTCCTATCCCTTTCCCATTCCTCTAGCAACCCACCCCTGACCTCTCCTTCTTTCTCTTCTCTTCCCTTTCCTTTCCTTTCCTCCCTTTTCTCTCCCGTCCCTTTCCTTCTCAACCCTCCCCTTTCTTTTCCATCCCTTCCCTTTCCTTCCCTTCCCTTCCCTTCCCTTTCTTTTCCATCCCTTCCCTTTCCTTCCCTTCCCTTCCCTTCCCTTTCTTTTCCATCCCTTCCCTTCTCTCCCTTTCCCTTCCTCCCTTCCCCAGCCCTTCTTTTCCCTTTTCTTCTTTTTCCTCCTCCTCTTTTCCTTCCCATTAAAATTTCTTCATTTGATGTAGTTTCTTCCCTCACTGGCCTCATTACTAAGTAGGGGGTCCCACCCGTTCTCCTCAAAAGCTGTGCCTCTTTGCTTACATCCTGCCTAAGCATACTCTCGCCTTTGTCTGTTGATCTGTACATTTCCTTTTGATGGAGGTTTGATCTCACTGAGTCTGTCCCAATGAAGGGTGACCATTCCCAGACTCTAACTATAGTGCAATTGCTTTAACATCCTGTATTTCATTTTTTTTTTAATTTCCAAGCAAATTAATTGAAAAACACATTTCTTTTCAGAACCTTTCTTATTGTCGGTATGGGCTCTGCCAGGGACACCCCTGGCAATCTTTTCACCTTCCTTTCAGACTCCTGATCATCCTCCATTCGGGACTTTAGCGAAAGCTTTGCCATTGCACTTGATTTATCAAAGGCTTTCAGTCGAGTCTGGCATAAATCTTTGATTTCCAGATTGTCTTCTAACGGTTTTTACCCTTCTATGTGTACCATCATATCTAGCTTCCTTTCTGGTAATTTTATAGTTGCTGTTGTAGGTGGCCATTTGTTCCTCAAGGCTCTGTCCTATCACCAACTCTTTTTCTGCTGTTCATCAGTGCCCTTCTAGGCTGTAAATCTAACCCTATCCACTCATACACTGATGAATTCACTCATCACCTCTCCATTTGCTTCCTGCAACGTCCATCTCGGCAATCATTTCAACAAACATGGCGCTATGGCACGTTTAAAATCTGGCTTACCTAATAACTGATAGCGAAGAAAGCATTCTTTTTGTTTTTAATGCACCACAAACTCAATTCGTACATCTTTCGACCCGTCAATTTCTTCCACTGGAGTATTCCTCTAAATTTTAACAGTATCCAACTCAGTCCTGCAACATCGTTTAACATACTCTGGGGTTTCATAATCTCGTGATTTATCGTGGAAAGGTCGTAATTATTACCTCTCTTGTAAAATCTATTTCCAAGAGATTAAGTGTGCTAAACCAACCTCTTGCCTTCTTCACCAATGCACAGTAGTTGACTTTATACAGGGGTTTACTCGCCCCTGTGTTGAGTACAACTCTCATGTGTGGGGAGGCTCCCCACATACAGATCCCTTCAGCAAGGTGGAGTCAAAAGCTTTTTGTCTCATTAACTGTCCTTCCCTTACTTAGTCCCTTCATTCTCTGTATCTCTGCCGCATTGTTGAATCTTTATCTCTCTTCTATCGCTGCCTCAAAGGTCACTGTTCCTTTGAGCTGTATGTTTGCATTGCTTCACCACTACACGGGCGAGTAACACCCGTCTGATGGCAAACTTTCATCCCTGTTCTGTTTGACTCTCTGTTGCAAGAGTTAACTGTTACTACCAATCCTTCATGTATGCAACAGGACAGCAATGGAACTGTCTTCATCTGTGTGTAATTCCTACCGCCTATGACTTCCAGTCTTTCAAACTCAGTATGTCCAGGCATCTCGAAATGAACAGCTCTTGATTTTGGCTGTTATATTGTTTTTATTTTTTCTTTGGAGGAACAATCTTCTAGTTTTCTGTCCTTTGGCTCCTTCATCCTTGTCTAATAAAATTCCTCTAGCAACCCTCCTTTCCATTCCGTTTCCTTGTTCTCCTCTTCCTTTCCCTTTGACTCTTTCCTCATCTCTCCCCTTCCCATGACCCACGTTACCTCACCTTACAGACTCTCAATTCCCCTTACTGGTCTTCCTTATAACTAAAAGTAGAACAGGTGTGATGGTATAGACTGGAGTTAACTCTACAGTGACGCCAAGTAAAGGTATTAGGACTGTATATTTGGTACGCCAAGTAAAGATATTAGGACTGTATTTTTGGTACACCAAGTAAAGGTATTAGTATTGTATTTTTGGTACACCTGGAAAAGGTATTAGGACTGTATTTTTGGTGGCATAGGGAGCTTCATAGTTGTACTACCTCTTCCTGAAGGATGTTCTTCGCATATTATAACTTTACTTGGGTGGTAGGTGGGGGTCATCCATCATCCACTTACTCGATGTAATGCTGCCTTCAGGTGATTCTGCACTCAGTGACGAACCAAATGGTTTCCTATAAGGAAACTAGTTGTTACGCTGGGAAGTAATCATATACCTAATTGGCTCCTGCTTGTTTAGTAGGTAAAGGCACTCCACCCATATGGGACCGGTAATGGTTTCCATCAAGGGGGTGGTTGGGGAATTACAATTCCACTCAGGAGAAATGAAAGCAGGTCACTTTTGCCTTATATATCTGGACTGAGTAACTTACCCCAGGGTCCTTACACTACACATGGGGCACAAAAGGGTTGGACGATGATTTGATGGACAGCTGTTCTTTCTCATTTATGTTAATTTATCGTTTTAATGTCGATATCAACTCCTTCAACAACATACAACACGAAACTAAGCCTTAATGCTTTGTACAAATCAAAATAGATGGATGTGTTGCGAAATATTCAAGGCCACTTTGAATGGAACTTTATAGACTGAATGTAAACTCATTGTTTTTTAATACGAGGAAGAACGAACCAAACGCCACGAGCCTGCAATAACTGATCCTTTCTAGAGAAAAAACAAAACACAAGAGAGAGCCAAATTCAAGATCCGATCATTTCGAGATGCCTGGACACACTGCGTTTGAAGGACTGGGGATCATAGGAAGTAGGAAATACAGCCAGAGGGAGACAGTTCCAGAGCTGACCTGTTGCATAATTGAAGGATTGGGAGTAACGGTTAACTCTTGCATTAGAAGAGTAGGACAGAAAAGGGATGAGAGTTTGCTGCTAGAAGGGTGCTACGTGCCCGTCGTAGAGGTGGAGGAATGCAAGCAGACAGTTCAGAGGAGCAGCGACCACTGAAGTAGCGATAGAAAAGAGATAAAGATGCAACAGTGTGGTGAAGAGACAGAGGTTGAAGGGAGTCAGTAAGAGGAGGTAAGTTAATGACATGAAAAGCCTTTGACTTCACCCTATTGAGAAGAGCTGTATGTGGGGAGCCTCCCCACACATGAGAGTTGTACTCCACACAGGGGCAGATAAAACCCCTGTATAAAGTCAACAATTGTGCAGGGGTAAAGAAGAAACGGAGTCGGCTTAGCACAACTAATCTCTTGGAAGCAGATTTTGCAAGAGATGTAATATGACCTTTCCAAGATAAGTCCAGAGTAAATGAAACCCCAGGCATGTTCAAGGATGATGCAGGATTAAGCTGAATATTACTAAACATTAGTGGGTACACCTGTGGAAGATTGTGTCGGGTTGAAAGATGTAAGAACCGAGTCTTTGATGCATTAAAAACAACAGGATTATTTTTACCCCAGTCAGAGATACGAATCAAGTCAGACATTAGGTGTGCCATAGCCTAATCCCTTGTTTGTTCAAGTAACTACTGATAGGCGTTGCGGGAACCGAATGGAAAGGTGAAGGGTGGAGTCATCAGTGTATGAGTGGATAGGGTTAGATGTACAACTTAGAAGGTCATTGATGAATAAAAGGATGTGAGTTGGTGATAGGACAGAGCTCTGAGGAAGACCACTGTTAATAGGTCTAGGAGAAGAACGATGGCCATCTACAAAAGCGGCTATAGAACGAACAGAGAGGAAGCTATAGATGAAGGTGCAGCTAGAAGGATAGAAACTGTAAGAGGGCTGTTTGGAAATTAAAGATTTATGACAGATGCGATAGAAAGGCCTTTGAGATGTCAAGTGCAATGGCAAAGCTTTCGCCAAAGTCCCGAAAGGAGGATGACCAGGAGTCTGAAAGGTAGGTGAGAAGATCACCGGTGGAGCGTCCCTGACGGAACCCACACTGATGATCAGAAAAAAGGTTGTGATAGGAAAGATGCTTGAAAATTTTTCTGTTAGGAATTGACTCGAAAACTTTTGAGATACAGGATGTTAAAGCAACTGGACGATAGTTAGAGGGTTGGGAATGGTCACCCTTCTTTGGGACTGGCTGAATGAGAGCAAACTTCCAGCAAGAAGGAAAGGTGCAAGTTGATAGACAAAGACGAAAGAGTTTGCCTAGGCAGGGTGCAAGCACAGAAGCACAATTCTTGAGAACAACAGGAGGGACTCCATCAGGCCCATATGCCTCGTTAGTATTGAGGCCTGTGATGGCAGAAAATACATCAGCTGAAGAAACTTTATTTTCAGCCATGAGGAAGTCAGAGAGGGGAAGTGATGGAGAAACAGAACCGGAATAATTGTCTAAGTGGAACTGGAGGAGAAAGTCTGAGAGAAGAGATCTATGTCACGGGGTTTTTATAATATCACGGTGTTTTTAAATATAAATGGTTAAATATTATTTAAATTGATAATAATATTCAACAATATTGAAGAGCAGAGACAATGGTTGTCTTGCTACATCAAGCAACGATTACTTTACGTTGGCTTAGCACGATTCTCTGAGAACGAGAATTTATAAACTTTCTCAACAGTACACAGCAGAGACTAATTACTCACAATTGCTGAATTACTGTACTGTTAGCCTCTGGAGAAAGTTACATCACCCCTGACAATAAATAACTAATACTAATAATAATAACATCAGGTTCTTGCTGATGCATTAACTCCTGGCACAACGGATTTTAAGTTAATACAAGACTGGTCTAAGTACCAGTTATGAAAGCAAAACGTTTATGCAAGCTAGGAGCTATATGGGAAATAAGCTTAATAATGGATTAAATGAAACAAAAGTTTACTTACATTAAGCTCAAAAAGGAACTGTTAAATTTATTGATTACAAAAATAAATTTAACATTACATTTCAAATCAATTAAATGAGACGCACTCACTCACTCTCACAAAAGCTAAATACTTACGCCTAGGAAAAAACACCTTAACTAAACTCTTAAAACTAGGAAATACACAAAAGAAATACCAGTCGATGAATGCTATGTATCACCACTAAGGTGGGAGGACTGGATACTGTCTCAGTGGAGCCTGGGTGCTAGCGACCTCTCACACTTCTTGGAGCACAGGACCTTCCTCCGTCACAACAAACACAAGACTGAATTCAAATAATGTATGGGCAGGAAGCACGAGCCACCGGAAGAAGGCGTGGCTAACGGTTTATGCAAGCAGAGGCGAACGATAAAGAAACAATTGTATCGCTCAGTAGCGCACTTAGTGACGTGCATTAAATCGGTCACTTTTGAAAGTGACGAATGATTTGAAAAGTATACCCCGAAATGGAGAGAGAAACGGTTAACTGAGCGATACACAGTGAGTTTTCCACTAATAGTTCGTGGCTTCTCACAAAAAGGAAATGTCGCGAATTGATTCGTGACATTACGCCCCATGAAAATTAAATCTTTCTTCCTTCAGAAGAATGATTTCAATATACATATATATAAATCCTAACTCAGTCACACAAGATTCACACTGTGGTGTGTGTGCTATCCTGCTACAGGAGAAAGTCGCAGTCGTCAGTGAGCGAAAAAACCTCGTATTTACGTTAATAGAAGCAAGCTTGAGGGAAAAACTCCGTGACGACGGTGAAAAGCCTGTACTCAGGTCAAACTGAGCGAAAATTCGCTACATTTACACTGACAACTAATTGTTGTGTAGCGTGGTGTATGTAATACACAGTGTAGGTGTGACAGTTGTAGTGTAACTGTACCTACGTGTAAAATGACATAGTAAATATTATGGCGACGACGGAGGCAGAGGAGAAGAGGCGGCAGCGTGCGGCAGACGATCAGCTGGTCCGCACAGCAAAACTGCTACACCCATTGCTGAACCTGCAAAACCAATTGAGGTGGAGCATCAAAAGTGTCAATGAGACAAAACTTTATTATGTTACAATTACTCTCTCTGCCTAGCAGTCAGTGCTACGACGTACATTCGAGGTCGCCATTAATTATGCACACGATTATGTCGGCAAGTTGAGAATCCCTGTGCAAACTCGGGTCTTCCATAGCCTCGAACCGCACACGGGTCCTCAACCTGTGCCTCAAC
Source organism: Coenobita brevimanus (assembly GCF_032717465.1). Classification (NCBI taxonomy): domain Eukaryota; kingdom Metazoa; phylum Arthropoda; class Malacostraca; order Decapoda; family Coenobitidae; genus Coenobita; species Coenobita brevimanus. The sequence continues at coordinate 14,584,908 of NC_137063.1, forward strand.
CTACAGTACTTATATTAATATCGGAGAGCTGAGAAACCTTGTGCAAACTTGGGTCTTCCATAGCCTCAAGTCGCCTCTGCAGAGTTCTCACTTCCCCCTTAACCTATGGTACTTATATTAGTACCGGGAAGCTGAGAATCCTTGTGCAAACTTGGGTCTTCCATAGCCTCAAGTCGCCACTGCGGAGTTCTCTCTCGAACTTCCCCCTTAACCTACAGTACTTCTATTAGTACCGGGAAGCTGAGAATCCTTATGCAAACTTGGGTCTTCCATAGCCTCAAGTCGCCTCTCAACTTCCCCCTTAACCTACGGTACATAATATGTATGTAAAGGCCCTGGACATAATGTGTCCTGTGGGGCCAATGGGCGAGACGTCAGGTCTGCACCCACTTCACCACTACCCTGTCTCTCAACTGACTCAGAGATTACAGGTGTAGTTACAAATGGCACAGGAAGGGCATGTCCCTGATTAGTGGTGATACTTTGGCACACACTGCAAGAACGGACAAAACTATCTATGTCCCGTCCCATCCCTGGCCAAAAAAAGTCAGCTCGGATACGGCCCTGGGTCTTCCTTTTGCCCATGTGACCTCCTGAGGCTGAACAATGACCCCATTGTAACATTGCTAGGCGGTACTTGGCGGGAACGACAAACTGCAGTCGAACCTCGCCCTCGGGTGTTCGTGACTCACGGTAGAGCCGTCCTTGTTTACAAAGGAACTTGGCTCGACCTCCCCGTGAATACTTAATCACTCGACCCTTTTGTTTATTCCGCACGGCAGCAAGTGTCGGGTCAGAATGTTGTTCTTGTACAACAAGTTGACTACACATCAGATCTTGCGGCGATTCAATGATCACTGGGGTGACACAGTCTGGAGCCTCAGTCATGGCTCGTGTTACCGCAGCAGCCGAAGTCTGAGTAGCGTCATCATCGGAGCAACTATCCTTGACTCCTTGAATATTGCCTACTATAAAGTCAAATAGAGGCTCTGGCATGACAACTGCAAGTGTCATACCAGTATAAAATGGAGATGCCACCTGGATACATGCCTCAGGGAACAATCTCACTGATCCATCAATAAGCTTTGCATGGATTGTCGACCTGTATACTGCTCAGGCCGAACTAGACTCTGCTTGACAGAGCAACCTGAGGAACCATTGTCTCTCAGGACCTTCACAGGAACGTCTCCCACAAACCCTTGCTGAACAAGGAAGGTACTGTCACCTGTGGGAGGGCCTGTGGAGGAAGCAGCTAGCCACTCATGAGGCTGCTGAATTGATGCGGCGAACATTGTGCCTTGTGGATTATATTGGGAAGATGGAACATTGGCCATCTGTGGAGGGGAGTTCACTGTCACTGTGGGACTAGTGAACTGTGGGGAAGTACCCACACTGGTAGGGACGTGACCACCATGCTGCTGCTGAGGAATGAAAGCTGCATTCGCTTCCTGCCTCTTTTGACCTGGTGGTGAAAAAGTTTGTCCCGTCGGTCGGTTGCGTGGCTGATACTGCTGCTGGTTGGGGTACTTGTTGTACCTCTTCCACTCAGGTTTCTGAGTGTTTTGCCCCTGGTCCTTCCACTGCGGTTTTGGACCTTGGCCATTACTCTGAGAACGGCCTTGGTGCTGGGATTCAGTCTGAGACGGCTTCCCAGACTTGGCAGTATCTTTTCTGCTCCAGGTGTTTTGCTTACGAGCTTGATACCCGTATGCAGGAAAGAATGCGTCAGCCTTCTCTGCCATTTGGCTGGCATCTTTCACCTGGCAGATCTTAAGCTGTGCTATGAGCTCAGCAGGCCACGACCTCTCTAGCTGTGTACGCAGCATAAGGTCAATTATCCCCTCACGCGTGGAAGGAGTTTCATCTTTCTCCATCCACTCATTTAAGTAAGCTGTGAGACGATCAAGGAACTGAACAGCTGTCTCCTTGTCTTGGAGACGAGCTCGCATGAACTGAACTTTGGCGTCGTCTACTGTGAGACCATACGCCTTAATGAGTGCAGCTTTCATCATCTCATATGTGAGATTGTCTCCACGAATTCTGTGGAGAATATCGAGGGCGGGGCCCTCAAATAAACTAAGGAATTGGATCCGCTTAGCTGCCTCATCCAGTTGATACATGTCTGCCATGTCCTCAAAACGAGCTATGTACGGCTCGATTCGCTCGCTTTCCTTGTATGAAGGAAGCTTGATGCGTGGGGTCGCCAGGACATGTGCAGGAAGAACGCTCGTGGAGCTTGGACCAACTGCACCAGACGTGTCTGAAGCCAAGGAATCTCGCTTGAGCTTCATCACTTCAAGTTCATGTTCTCGTTCTTTGTCTCGTTGTTCACGCTCGTATTCGCGCTGTTCTCGCTCTTGTACTAACTCGAGCTCGCGTTGTTTCTGCTCGTGTTCGCGCTGTTCTCGCTTTTTTTCTAACTCGAGCTCGCGTTGTTTCTGCTCGTATTCGCGCTGTTTCTCACGCTGCTCTTGTTCATAAGCACGCTCTCTTTCACGTTCCTCACGCTGTTCTCGCTCGTATTCGCGCTGTTCTCGCTCGCATTCGCGCTGAATCCTACGCTCTTCACGAGCATCTTTCTCACGTTCTTGCTCGTAATTGAACCGTGAGAGAACGTAACTCTGTATTTTCTCTGGGTCTGTGAGACCAATATCTTTGGCTTCCTGTACAAATACAGCGGTAGCCATGGCGCTAATTTATTAAGCAACCCGAAATTGAGCACTGACTGCTTAGCGACGAATACTAATAAACAAAAGTAAACAGTACAGACACAAGCTAGTGGTGACCAGTCTTATCCAGTTAACTGGCAAAGAATAAATCAAAAATGTAAATGACTGGGAAGACTCAATAATAAACACAATGGGTACGGCGACTTCCCAGAAGCGAATAAAATTGTCTGGCGTTACCAAAAATAAACTAGAGTTAAGTATTCTATTGATTAATAAAGCAAAATTCACTTGCTAAATTAAGGGTAAACACCAGTAAGCTTGTGCCTATAAACTTTAATGATAAATACCTAAATATGAATGAGTGAGCACTATCTCGTGAATAGCTTTAGAGCTAGGAGTTAATATCCTGGAATGAGGTCGCCAATTGTCACGGGGTTTTTATAATATCACGGTGTTTTTAAATATAAATGGTTAAATATTATTTAAATTGATAATAATATTCAACAATATTGAAGAGCAGAGACAATGGTTGTCTTGCTACATCAAGCAACGATTACTTTACGTTGGCTTAGCACGATTCTCTGAGAACGAGAATTTATAAACTTTCTCAACAGTACACAGCAGAGACTAATTACTGACAATTGCTGAATTACTGTACTGTTAGCCTCTGGAGAAAGTTACATCACCCCTGACAATAAATAACTAATACTAATAATAATAACATCAGGTTCTTGCTGATGCATTAACTCCTGGCACAACGGATTTTAAGTTAATACAAGACTGGTCTAAGTACCAGTTATGAAAGCAAAACGTTTATGCAAGCTAGGAGCTATATGGGAAATAAGCTTAATAATGGATTAAATGAAACAAAAGTTTACTTACATTAAGCTCAAAAAAGGAACTGTTAAATTTATTAATTACAAAAAATAAATTTAACGTTACAATTCAAATCAATTAAATGAGACGCACTCACTCACTCGCACAAAAGCTAAATACTTACGCCTAGGAAAAACACCTTAACTAAGCTCTTAAAACTAGGAAATACACAAAAGAAATACCAGTCGATGAATGCTATGTATCACCACTAAGGTGGGAGGACTGGATACTGTCTCAGTGGAGCCTGGGTGCTAGCGACCTCTCACACTTCTTGGAGCACAGGACCTTCCTCCGTCACAACAAACACAAGACTGAATTCAAATAATGTATGGGCAGGAAGCACGAGCCACCGGAAGAAGGCGTGGCTAACGGTTTATGCAAGTAGAGGCGAACGATAAAGAAACAATTGTATCGCTCAGTAGCGCACTTAGTGACGTGCATTAAATCGGTCACTTTTGAAAGTGACGAATGATTTGAAAAGTATACCCCGAAATGGAGAGAGAAACGGTTAACTGAGCGATACACAGTGAGTTTTCCACTAATAGTTCGTGGCTTCTCACAAAAAGGAAATGTCGCGAATTGATTCGTGACAATCTACTTTATCAGTAGAAGAAAGCTACAGAGCCATCAGAGCAGAAAGAGGAGGGAAGGATGATGAGGTAAAGTTATTAGAAAGGTTTTTGGCAAGGTGCCAGAAGGAGCGGGAAGAATTCGAGTTGGAGAGTTGGAAGCATTTAGTACAGATGAAATTATTTTTAGCAGAGCGAAGAACAGACTTAGCATGATTCCGGGCAGACACGTAAAAAAGATGTGATTCAGCGGTGGGTTGGCTCCAGTACCTTTCATGGGCCTTCTCCTTGTTGCGGATAGCATTAGAACAAGCATGATTAAACCAAGGCTTTCTTGCACTAGTCAAAGGATATGAGAAAAGAATGTATGCTTCCATGCCCGAGAGAATAACCTCCATAATGCAAAAGGCACATTCAGATGGCTCCCGGCCATGGAAGCAGTAATCATTCCAGGAAAAATCAAAGTACTGCCTGACGGCCTCCCAATCCGCAGCTCCAAAGTGCCACAGATGATGTTTCTTTGGAGGGTCCACAGGCCGTACTGGAGTGATAGGACAGGTTAAGGTGATAAGGTTGTGATCAGAGGAGCCCAATGGAGAGAAAAGATTAACAGTGTAAGCAGAAGGATTAGTTGTAAGGAAGAGGTCAAGTATGTTGGAGCTGAAGGCAGTCAGGGATATTGATAGGGTACTCTGCAAGCTGCTCTAGGTCATTAAGGATGGAAAAGGTGTAGGTTTGTTCACCAGGTGGATCAATGAAAGGAGAAGAGAACCAAAGGTGGTGGTGAACATTGAAATCTCCTAGAATGGGGATTTCAGAGAAAGGAGAAATGGATAGAATGTGTTCCACCGTAGATGTAAGATAGTCAAAGAATTTTGATAGTAGAATTTGGGGATAAGTAAATAGCGCAGATATATTTAGTCAGAGAATGACAGGAAAGCCGAAGCCAGAGAGTAGAGAATTCAGAAGAATCAAGTTCAGGAACTCGAGAGCAAGATAAGTCGTTGCGTATATATACACAATAGCCACCTTTGGCTTTGAAATGAGTATAGAGAAAGTAGGAGGATACAGGAAAGGTTTTGCTGTCAGTAGCCTCAGACAGCTGAGTCTCAGTTAAGAAAAAAAGGTGAGGTTTAGAGGAGGAGAGGTGGTGCTCAACAGAGCAAAAGTTAGAGGAAAGACCACGAATGTTGCAGAAATGAAGAAGTGAGTCAGATATTGGTTCCAGGCAGCTCGAGTCATCACTGTGAGAGGGGCAGAAGGTGGGGGCATTTATGGTCCCCCCCCCTGCGGTGACTCCAGGGCTATGTATTTCGAAGCCATGATTGCTTTTTGAATTTTGGAAAAGAAAGTGTAGTGTGTACTATGCATGTAGTTTGGTGTTGATAGTTAGAGGAACTTGTATTGGAGAGCATGCTGGCCTACTCTCTGTGTTACTGAGACACTGAAAAAGTTCAGCAAAGAGGGATGGTCAGGATCTAGTCCCGAGGGCTGATGAAATGGGGGTTCCAACTCTTCTGGTCATCAGCTTTCCATCCACCTTGGGAGTACTGCCCTGCTCGACTGGTGCTACAGTCAGGTCTAGTCCGATGACGTCTTATTTTTATTCGCACTGTGTTAGTTGTTTTTTATTCGGTTTGGAAGACCCCTGCTTTTGTGAAGTGGTTAGGGAAAGCTACATTTAATCCATCCTGTTTGATAAATTTTTCAGACCGAATTAAATCTTCTGGAGATGGCATAATAGAATGAAAACAAAGTCATAGTGCTGGCTGAAGGTGTTAAATGTAGGGAATGCCTGATAGTTTTGGCTGGAATCAATTTTTCATCAACCCGCCGCATGCTGGCTATTTTTAGCCCTATGGGTCACCCCAGTGCCGGCCATTTTTTGACCTTCTTTTTTTTTTTTTTTGGCTAAAATGATAGATTTTGACGTGGAAACAATGAATCTCGCCATTAAAATGCTCACCAAAGCTCGGAAATGAGTTTTATTGAGTCCTGCATACTCATGTACAGGTTTAGCCGCTCTCTCACGCTCACCACATATGTGAGAGAAAGCCGTTTTCTATGTAAGGTATACTCAGGTATTTATGCTGGGAAGGTATAGCAATGTTCAGTACACTTTTCTGATTACTTATTACTTCAGCATCTATCACAATTTGCGTGTCCTTCTCACTGTGAATGCATTATCATACACTTACTTGAAGATTGGTACAACCTGACTTCATTAAGTACAGTCCTGGCACTTACAAGAAGGTATTTACAACTTGACTTCACTATGTAGTCCTTACACTTACAAGAAAATATTTACAACTTACACATACGAAAATATTTACAACATGCCTTCACTATGTACAGTACAGCACTGGGTGAGGTACACAGAGTGAGGCAGAGCAAGCGTGAGGGGGGAAGCAGTGAGTGTATGGCCTTGACACCCTGAGCGATGGTAGAGGAACAGTTTCCTTACATGCCTGCCAATTTTTACCACCAAATCTTGAAAAATGCGGTCACAGTGAAGTTTTTTATTTTAGACCGTTTTAAAACGGCACTGGCACTGGCCGTGGAATTATGTCAGACCATTTTAAAACAGCACTGGCACGTGGCGGGTTAAAGCCCACAACAGTTTTCTAATGATTAATAGTAGTTTTTGTTGATATTTGTGCTGGTGTTCTGTATTCTTTGGTGGGATGACATAGTGTTGGCAATTGATGCCAATTTGATAAAAAAAATAATTTTTGGCATGTATATTTCTGAATATGTATGTATGTATGGATGGATCGTTTGATGGATACATGCATGTTTTGCATTGGGTGGTAACCATATAACTCGATGCATGGCTGTTGGATGGTAGCTGTATAACTCAATGACCAGTTGGTGGTTGGTGTTGTTGGTTGCTTTGCAACGATCTATCAGGCGAAAAAGATCCGTCGACCACAAGTAAGCAAATGGCCTCCTGTGGCAGATGGCACCTCACCAGGGTAGGAACAGGGTTCTTCCAAATGGCTAAAGCAGGGACTTCATTTGGTAAATGCAGCTGAGTTCCCCCGCTTGGGCGTGTTGTACAAGGCCAACTGCCAGGTTGACCCCATGTCACCTGCATGATATTACCTGTTGGGGCAATAATGAAATAACTTGAACCAGATATGTCTTATAATGAATTATATTCAGGGGATGGCTGAGGTTTATTGCTCTGATAGTAACCCTCTCTTTGCTTTGATGACTGAGTAATGTAGCCCTAGGCCGATACTCCCTTAATGGGACATAAAAGGTTTGGATGTTAGAATCTCTCTCTCTCTCTCTCTCTCTCTCTCTCATCAATTTATATATATATATATATATATATATATATATATATATATTTACTACTAAAATTCTCGGTCTTTGTATCTTGTATACTGTATAAGTGTTATAGCCAGCCATACCGGAACACCCACGAGGCCGAAAGTTGGAGTACAGGGGTAACTCAGCATGGGAAAGAACATAGTTATGGTGGTGCTGGTCTCCGAGGCAGTGTTGAGGACGTTGCTGTAATGGACTCGAGGCTGCGATGGCCAGAACTGCCCTTATGAGGCTGAATATGTGGGTAGCCACTGAGGCCACTGTCAAGTTTATATTTAGATCAGGGGTTCTTAACCCAAGGGGTCCATGGATGGGATACAGGGGGTCCGTGAAGGTCAGAATAATTGAGAACAATTTAGCGAGATTGCGTGATGCCGTTTAGCATCATTAACTTAAAAGAAAAAAACTCTAAGTCTTGAAGAATTCAGGTGTTCGTTGACACAAGCCTACCCTCATCTGGCAGTGCGAGCTATGAGTGCTCTGATTCTGTTTTCAACTACATATCTTTGTGAGTCAGGGATTTCAACGCTTGTGTCTATCAAAATGAAAAGTCGAAATCAACTGGATGTCAACGATGACATGCGTGTTGCCTTGTCAAAGACCACTCCACAATTTCATCTTATTCAAGCCAAATAGCAACAGCAACTCTCTCACTGAAATGAACTTTTGAGCAGACTTAAAGTTTTGTTTTGTTTAATTTGCTCAAGTTGGATGTATTTTATTTTTTCGAGTGGCCATTAGTGTTTGCATGAAAAAGAGTAAGAAATATAATTCTTTGTAAAGACTGTTTTATACTTTGTGATACACTGCGTGAGGTAGTTTTCAATAAAATAATGTATATTCATTGCATGCAAAATGCTGCGTTTGTGCTTATGTGCATTTTTGTAGGGAAGGGGTTCATAGCGTTCACCAGATTCTCAAAGCGGTCCGTGACTCAAAAAAGGTTAAGAACCACTGCTTTAGATCATTCTATTTTCCATGTTTTTCTGATGCAGTAGCTTGAGCAAGTGTGTGTTCATGTGGTTTCAAAGATTCCCATAATCAACCATTTCCGGTGAAAGCAGCATGGCATCAGAAAGCACATGAAAGAGAGAAAGAGAGAGGAGAGCTTCCAGCCACTCCCACACAATCGCTTTCAACCAAATTTTGCACATGTCTCCGGATGCGGCAACAAATGTTGCATGCAATAATTCGTTAAACACTAATCACATTGAAGGAGGGTTTTACAGGGTTAAATTATTTCACCACTTCTTCAACACATGTCCGCCACCTAGCGTCAACAGGCGTGACGTCACCACGGGAGCCAACGGTCATGTCACTAAGGTCGATATTTCTCTGTCTAACGGTGCCCACCCCACAGTAAAGCTACAGGTCCGCATCCAGCTCAGGACATGCAAGTTTTGAGCTTCATATCTTTTCTTTTTTTTCTTTTTTTACAATTTATGACAACTTTCTTTTTGCACTGACTAAAGGTTGAAACGATGGAAGTCTGACTTTACCAGTATAAAGTAAACACAGTAGATGGATGTTTCCAGGAGAAATGTGAATGTAATGGGAGTGTATGAAGAATCAGTGGTGGGTGCAGTGAGCAAAATTCTAAGAAAACACACAGGGGAAAAGCAAAGTGTTTTGAGGATTGTCGTGGCATCAGAGAGCGTGCATGCGAGAGAGAGAGAGAGAGAGAGAGGGGGGATGGGAGGGAGCCTGCAGCCACATTGGTCACCATTCATAACTGAACCAACTGTGTATGATATGTTTTGAGCGCCAAAGCAGTGCGTGCCAACAAATTATTAGTTCATGGTGCATTACAAACAATCAGAGCCCGGATGCACAGATGGTCTTAAGGCTACACACGGCCTTAACCCACCCCATCCCGACCACTTTTCCACCACTGACTCCCCCCAATCCCGACTATTTTTGGAAAAAAAAAAATTTTTTGGCTCAAACCTCCGCTTTTGTTGAGAAACATCCAAAGTTCATAGAGAAATCGCTCACCTGAGGTTTAAAATACTCAATACAGGTAGGAGTACCTCCTTACCTGACTGGGTTTTCTAACAGGCTGGCACCAAAGAAAACGAGTTCTATGGGAGGATAACTATTTCACACCACTCATAAATGGTATTTATTTATTTACTTGGTACGAATTTATATGTAGTACGAGAGTATATTGGTTTTCAAGCAGTAATATAGGCATTATAAGCATTGTTTCACTCACTAACTCATCACCATACATGACCTTTTTCTGCCTCATTACCTGATCATCATTTCTGACTGTTTCTTCCTCTAATGCTATGTAAAGTTTGTCCTCCACATTGTCATTGATTGGGGAATCACTCTGGCCCTGATTTTCGTACCGTGGAAGACATGGCTTTACTGGCCCGGTCACTGATAACAGGTGAATTGCTGAGACAGTGGCATGCAGGGGGGGGGGAGGAGGTCATGCTGGGTAAGGCATTGTCCCTGCCTGGCATCTTTTGGAGGAAGGTGGCACGTGTATATGTACCAAAAATCACTTGCAAAAATTGAAAATTGTGCAAATTAGGGACCTTACAATTGATTCGCGTTTATGTACGTCGGCGGGATTGGCAGTGACAAAACGTGTGGACGTTAAAGAACATCGACGGGACGCCACAGGTTAAGTCGGGTGGTTGAAGGCCGTAGGTCGCTAAGGCCCATGCCCAAATCACATACAGGAGGATAAGGCTCAGTAAGGCCGTCTCAGCAGCTGAGGCTGGGTTGGAGCTGCCTTACCATATTGAGACCCATAAGTAAAGTAACTCTGATTTTATATTCTCTGTAGCACAGACCGGACCAAACATGTTATTGTTTATCTCGGTATGGAGTTGATGGTTGCCTGAGAACTAGATTGTGCTTCACAAAGGAAAATGAGGTTTCTGGGATCCACTGAACCCCCTTAACATAAATGACGAACATGCATTGAGACAATATCGCCTCCCCAGGAGTGAATTCCATCCTTTAACAGGAGTGAAAGATAAAAATGGTAGATTACTAGTGGAGAAGGGAGAAAAAGTGAGCAGATGGAGAAAACACTTTAAGGATGGAAGTAATGTGAGTATAAGTGGCTGGGGAATAACTGGGAGAAGGGGGGAGGAGAGAAGACAGGAAGAAATCAGTAGGATAGAAGTTGTGGAAGCAATGAAGAAAGTTAAATTGGGGAAAGCCCCAGGAATTGATGGAGTGTGTGGTGAAATGCTGAAGCATGAGGGAGAGATAGTAGTAGAATGGATGTGGAAGATGTGCAGATTGGCCTGGGAGGAAGGCAGAGTCCCAGAGGATTGGAAGTCAGGTATAATTATTTCCTTGTACAAAGGAAAAGGGGAAAAATAAGTGTGTGGTAATCATGGGGGCATTTGTCTTCTTAGTATAATAGGAAAAATGTATGGTAGGATACTTATTGACAGAGTTAGAGAAAGAACAGAGAAATTAGTTGGAGAAGAACAGGGAGGCTTTAGGAAGGGAAGAGGTTGTGTAGATCAGATATTCATTCTTAGATCTTTAGTGGAAAAGTTTCTAGAGAAGGGAAAGAAGTTGTATGCGGCTTTCATGGATTTGAAGAAAGCATATGACAGGGTGGATAGACAAGGATTGTGGAAAGTATTAAGAATATATGGAGTAGATGGGAAGTTGTTGAATGCTGTGAAGAGTATGTATGATGGTGCGAAGGCTGCAGTGCGTGTGGATGGTGAACTAAGTGAATTTTTCTCTTTAAAAGTTGGGTTGAAACAGGGATGTGTCATGTCTCCATGGTTGTTCAATCTGTACATGGATGGGGTAATAAAACAGGTACAAGGTAGGGTAGTGGATGTTGGAGTGGCCCTAGTGAGAGAGGATAGTGTTTGGAAACTCCCTGTACTGTTGTTTGCAGATGATACTGTGTTGTTGAGTGAAGACGAAAGGGAGCTGCAAGGCTTGGTGGATGAGTCTGGGAGAGTGTGTAAGAAACGGAATCTAAAGGTGAATGTAGGGAAGAGTAAAGTGATGGTCTTTGAGAGAGGTGAAGTCAGTGAATGTACAGCGAGGTTGGATGGTGAGGAATTGGAAAATGTGAGTACGTTTAAGTACTTGGGTAGTGTGATGAGTAAGGATGGAGATTTGGAGGGTGAAGTGCTTGAAAGGGTACAGCAGGGAAGAAAGGTTGCTGGTTCTTTGAAAGCAGTGATAAGAAACAGGGAAGTGAGCATGGAAGTGAAAAAGTTACTACATGACAGTATTGTGATACCAACTCTAACGTATGGAAGTGAAGCTTGGACGTTGTTGGAAGGACACAAGTCAAGAGTGAGAGCAGTGGAAATGAGTTATTTAAGAGGAGCCTGTGGAGTCACATGGAGAGACAGGCTGACGAATGAGGATATAAAGGAGCGTTGTGGTGTGGGTGTGGATGTGATAGGAAGCGTTATGAGGAACACACTGAGGTGGTTTGGCCATGTGGAGAGGATGGAGGGTGAGAGACTGACGAAGAGATTGTATGTGAGTGAGGTAGAGGGGGGGAAGAGGGAGGGGGAGGCCGAGGATGAGATGGAGGGATGGGGTGGAGAGGTATATGAGAGAGGGGGGTGTGAGTTGGGAGCAGGGCAGTGAAATGGCGGGGGACAGGGCGACTTGGAGGCGATTTGTTTGCGGCCACCCCAAACAGGATTGAGGCGTCTGGCAATAGATAGATAGATAGAACAGGACTTGAGTTTCATGTTCTGAAGGTCACACAGCACCCACATGCCTTTCCTGCCCACACAGCAATTTTTGGCAATCCAGAGTCGAGGTTCTTTGCTAGTGGAAATTTTCAGAATGTTGTTGGAGATACCTGCGGTATTCATTAGTCAACTGTATCCAGAGTGATATCACGTGTGACAGATGCTTTATATAGAAAAGGACTCAGAAAAATTAAGATACCCAGTGGTTTGTTGAGGTGGACGGAAAGTAGATGTTTTCACACAATAGATTTTTTTCCCTAAAGTGACTGGGTCCCCTTGGCATGCGAAAGACACGGTGCTTCCTCAGTATCCTTTCTTGTAAGAGGCAACTAAAAAGGGCATTTTTGTCTCCAGTCTCTCTCTCCTTACTGTCCTCTTCTGTCTTCTGTCCTATCCCTTTTCTTGATTTTTGCATGTTTCTTCTGGCTATGCACCCATATTATGGCTTGGTGATAATTCTTTGTTATTACTAACTACTTAAAGTGCTTGGAGCAGTGGATTGAACCCTTATACCCATTAAGGCCTCAGATCACAAAGAATATGTGTTTGTCAGTTGCAAAGGGTTCCATTCACTGAATGTGCAAGTTGTTTGTGAGGGCAAAAAAAAAAAAAAAAAAATGATAAGCTGTAGTGACAGATATCCTGGGAGCACTCACACTGCCTATATCTGGGCTAATCCTAACCTCCACCAGGGATCAACCAAGGTGTGTGTGGTGACAGTTTTCTGCTAGGTAACTGTGGTTGCTGATTACTTTGTGTGAAGCTGGGTAATGTTTAAGTAAAACATGGAAAAAATAGTAAGTTCCCATTGATATTGCTATTTAGTTTCTTTGTTCCTAAACCCTCACATCTTATCAATGTTTCAGAGGTTGTGTAGGTGTAAAATTCTTCAACACATTTACTGAGACGTCTTTCTTTGCACCCAACATTAATTTCAGTCAATTACCGGTACTTCATGTGCTTTTCCTTGACTGTTGTGTAAACACTCGCTCTCGCCCGTCACCCCCAGCTGATTCATGAAGCTCTGTGATTGGCTCTGATTGGTCAGCAAGGTCTCAACTGATGCACGAGATTTCCAAAAAAATCGCAACGGGTAAGGTCATACTTAGCTATGGCTGATGCACTAAACATAAGTCAGCCTTAAGACAAGGCAAGGGGTCGTCGTGCATGGGCCTTAGAGGCAGCTGTAGGGCCACCTTTAATATTTCATATAAGGCCACCTTTAAGGCTGCCTTCTGATGGAGTTTTGTGCATTCCGCCTCAGTACTGTTTGCTACCTGTGTTCGGAGCATCAGAGTACTCCAAAAGTGCACCAAACAATAGTTTGCCATCACACAGAAATTTCTCGGATTGGTGGCTAATGTTTTGGCCAAGGGGATTTCCTTAAAAACAATCCCTGGGATTTGCATCATGGGAGGTGATGGAGGTCTTCATGACTGTCAATATGCAACTTTATTATGTGTTATGTATCTGTCTGTGAAAAACGTATTTTCGAGAATACTGATAATAAATCGACATGGCTAACTAAGCAACAATCAGTCTGGGCTGAAGGCCCTGCCCACCAGGAGGGTCTAGCCAATTAGGCCTCCAAAGCAGGCTTAAGTGGCTAATATATATATATATATATATATATATATATATATATTATATTATATTATATATTATATTATATTATATTATATATATATATATATATATATATATATATATAATTTTGTCTTTGTTCAGATAAATGCTGCACATTTGCTCATAGTATCACTTCTTGTGTTGTTATAATTAATACAAGAGCCTCACTGCCCTGTCGGGCCACTCAGCACTTGTCCAAATTAAAGCCTTCTGTGAACCATGATTCACTTTGGGGCAAGTGCATTGCAGCCCGAAAGGGCTGTAAAACACATGCCCAAGTGACAGCTGATTCTGAGCAGCTACCACCACCACCAGAACTAACACCACTACCACCACCACCACAACTAACACCACTACCACCACCACCACCATAACCCCAGCTACCATCAACACAACCACCTCCACCATACAGTCACCACCATCATCATCAAAATCACCAACTTCATCACCACAGCTACCACCACTGCCATATCCATCATCATCACAGCTACCACCACCACCATAACAGCTACAACCACCACCATCATCATCACAGCTACTACCACAACAGCTACCACCGTCTTCTGGTGAATGAAATCATCCAATCATGGCATCAGGGCAATGAAGTATGAGACATTGGACCATAAGTGTACAAAACCCTCTCCCATCCCTCCCCCCCTCTCTCTCTCTCTCTCTCTCTCTCTCTTTCTTGAAAGACGCATGAAACTCCATAGAAATGTCCCGCTGCCTCTTCCACGTGTGGGCATTGTAACACCAGTGGGGACAATTATTAAGGTCTAAAACACCCCTTCAGAAAAAAACAGTCGACATCAAATTAAAACTGGCCTATCTGGGACCCAATTCTAACCACCCTGCCAAGATTTATCACATACACACACACACACACACACACACACACACACACACACACACACACACACACACACACACACACAGAGTAAGTACATAAGTAAGTAAGTATTTATTGACCACAATATCCAGTTACACATACAAGATTTAAAACAACAATAAACCTTAACATGATAAACAGCACATCATATATTAGCAAACAATTATGGTCCACAAAACAAGCGAAGTATTAAAGGGTTGATCAGTGCATCTATATAGTCTTAATGAAAGACGGAAATCATTACACTTCTGATTAGTAACTCAACTACAATTTGACCAATCACGTTTTTTATGAAAAAAATAATTCCCAGTGATATATCATGGTTAGAATAAGAGCTTACAAAATGAATTAAATACACTTTAAATAACATAGGTTATGATAAACATTATAGTACACACTAGCCACACAGGAAAGGACCTTATACACTATCTCAGTAGGAAACCGAGCATCGTCACTAATGATTTGACGCCAGGAAGTATAGTTATATCTTGTACATATGTGCTGAGTTAGTGGACACACCTCCAGTACATGCAACTCTGTTTGCACAGCATCACATGGACAGAGCCACTCTGCTACCAGGAGACGTCCTCATCCACGCCGATTCCAACGGCCCGTCTTAATCACAAGATTTTGACTGATTACCCGCAGCCGACTAAATGCCACTCTTTGTACATCACTAGTTTTACCACAACATTTATAGATCTCGTGAACTGTTAAGGTAGGGTTCAACACATTATAAATTAGCCTCCTAGAAGATGTAGAGTTAGAAATTGATTGCCTTAAAGATTCAATGCCGACTTTATCGTCAACAGAATTATTAATTAAACTCTTAATGTGTTTACTTGTTGGTGTGTTAGCTGCCATGGTCAGCCTGACGGCGTGCACCCACGGGTCATCGGGCATACTGCTCCTCTCCCCCCACAGTCGCTTGAAAATCTTCCTCTGCCTTGCCAGTACTAAAGATTTCAGTGGTGGGCACCCGAGTTCCTCGTAACACACGTCTGTGCACGCCGTCATATGAGCTCCCAGCAGCTGTTTAACCCTTTAACCGCGGGTGTGATTTGTTTTTTCTTGCGGCACCCGTGGACATATTCGCGCTCCGACAGACTCTCTAAAAATATTAGCCGAAAATTAGTTATTAGCCCTAGATTATTAAAATCACATATGCTTTCTCCTGGGGTGTTTGTTGAGCCTTCGTCGAGTACCGTAGGACTTGTAGAGACCTCTGAAGTTGGGTAACGAAGTCTCCACTTTACACTTCCCGACAACCTGTAATATGATTACCACAGCCTGATATTATCACTAGAAACACCATTCTATGATTCTCAAATAGTTTGGAATCCATATTCCCCCCAGAAAAAACACTGTGAAAGCAATGAAAATTAGGAGGGCGTGTGACCTTCCCACTTGCGCTAGTTCGCCACTGGTGTTGTCATTTATTATTCATAAAAACACTCACAGTTTATATTTCTATTACTATATAACACTTATATATATCTACAGTCTTTATCCATAAGTTTCCTTCAGTAATGGTAGTTTATTGTCACTGTAGGCATTCAATTTCTTTCAGTAAAATACGTAGCATTCACTTTCTCATCCTGTATACTAGCATTGAGAGTGAATGTCACTTTCACCTTCACTCTCATAACTCATAGTAGTCATACATGCTAGAGTGAAACTTTCACTTTCATTACTCCAAGTATATATACTCGTATTCTTATAATACTACTCATTTACATTTCTATTTACGTTCTCTAATATATTTACATTATTTACATTTCTATTTTATTTACACTGTGTTATGCGCTGTCACTTGAAGTAACTTATTAAACTATTTTCCACTGTTCACTTATATTTATATTCATTGCTTTCACTTGCTGTTTACAGATTATTTACACATTATTTACAATTCCACTTGCACCGTTTTACTCAACAGAAAGATCGTAGTCACTCTCTTTCAATTGTCAACCCTTTACCTCTTTCCACATGAGGTTTAGTAGGGGGTAAAGGTCACAGGGCCCTTTGCATGGGGCTAAAAAGTGCGGGAAGTTAGCAGGAGCAAACAGACGTATCTTCACCTTCGAAGATGACAGTGAACTGATAGGGGTGGACCGGGGTGGCCTACCTATGGAAATGCATTACTGCCAATGTCAGCCTCTTGACAGCTGTTAGTATTTAGCAGTGAAATGATTGGCAGGAAATCTTGACAATACATCATAAATTAGGTAGTTCAGGTGAATGTAAATATCACTTAGGCTTCTCCCTTCCCTCCTTATATATATTTTAGTACGAGAATAGATTATACGGCATATTTCAAGGGGAAATAAACAGCAAAAATTAGCAAACGAGTGCATGTGAGGTGTTGTCAGGTGATAATTAGCCAATTCCAGGTGTATGGCACTCTCACCTTATTTCTTTTTGGTATATATTATTTGGTATAAGAATAGGGCATACAGCTTATTTCAATGGAAGAAATCAGTGGAAAATTCCAGGGAAGATTTACTTAGCGTAGCACGGCCGGGCAGGCGAAAGGAGAGGGTAATGGAGGGAAGGCAGGGAGGGGAGTCAAGAACGGGGAGAAATGGCTAAATTGTCAACAGTGGATGGGAGTACAGATGAGATTAGGAGTGCTGACTAGTGTTGGACATTGGCAGTATTGATAGATGATATAATCTACCACTTGAAAGCCCGGGGGAATTCAAAATAACACAGAATCGCAAAAGTGACGTCCCGCGGTATGATCCCTTGCTCCCAAGCATCATGAAAGTGACGCCCCGCAGTTAAGGGGTTAATACCCCAGTTATACAATTTTTCCATTGGCCTCAAGTTCCCATTGAACCTGGACTCACAGCCATATAGGATGGTTAACATTAAGGCTGCTTCAAACATTTTCTTTTTATCATAAAATGGTATGTCTGTATTCTTTTCCAAAAATGACAGATTTCAGAATGTGGCACATTTTTTGCTTGTGCGTGGGCAGTAATGGCGGACGACAAGGTCCCGTTGCTTGTGAACAGACTGCTCAGATACACATACCTGTCACACCATTGCATGACCATCTCACCAGTGCAGAATGGCTCACGATCGCCCACTGACGCATGGATTGCAAAGAACTTGATCTTAATATTATTCACAACCATGCCACTATTTACACAGCACTAATCCAGAAATGTAAGTTTATGTTCCATCCCGCCTTGCGTTGTCAAGAGAAGAACAGTATCGTCCATAAGGACAAGGAGATGAAGCTACTGTAAAAACCCATCTGGCCCACAATTGGGCTTTATCAACTTAATCATGCTGTTTACAGAAATGATAAACAATAAACAAGATGTTGGGGACCCCTGTCTGACGCCGATCCTGGATGTTACGATGGCTGTCCCAGTATTGTTCAAAGTAACCCCATATATCACCACCAGCACTGCTAACATTCGCGACCCGCACCCCAGCTCACGTAACATGCGAAACAATTTGGCGCGAGGGACCCGGTCGTATCCCATTGAATATTCGACAAAGCAAACAAATAATTTATGCTTTCTCCTGTGCGCCAAATCAATTAACAGTCTAAGTGCCACAACATGTTCAATGCAGCCCCGGCCCTCCTGACTGCCTGCCTGCTCCCGATACGGAACAAACCACATACTTAACCGAGTTGATAGCACCATGTCATAAATTGTTTGCCAAACAATTTATAATATTTATACCATGGTAATTCTTGGGTAATGATATGTTACCTTTCTTAAATATCGTAACCATACGGGCCAACTGCGACGATGTAGGATAAGAGCCAGAGGAAAAGACTGCATTAAACAACACTAATATAAAGTGTATCCACTGATGTGGTAAAAACTTTATAATTCCTGAGCTTATCCCGTCAGGCCCACAATCTTTATCTTGCTTTAATCTATGTATTTCTCGCACAACCGCATCAAATTCTGTGTCATCATCAAGAACTGGTATGGTTACATTTGTATTAAACTCAGTAGGTACTATAAGTTTAGCATCATGTGGGTTATATACCTCCTCAAAAAAGGATTTGAAATCCTCATCTGTGGGTTTTTTATTATCGTCATAATCATCATTATCATCTCTATACTCCCCAAGCCAGCCTATAGCTTTCCACTTATGCCTGTCATCCATATCATTTAAAAGTCTCTCCCACCTGCTCACCGTGACATCCTCTGGCACAGTCACGTGAGTACACCGACTGGCACTAGCACACCTGTACAAAATATCTGCCATTTGGCTGACATTAGTATCAATGTCAGGATCAAACTGGGGAATATCGAATCGAGAAAGTTCCCCAATAAAGTTTTCGATGTGAACATCACAAAACTTTATTGGACGTTTTAACCGAGATTTCTTCTTCTTACAACTTGAATACAAAACTGCACGACCACCAAGCGAACCCACCCGCACACCAAGACACACCCTATCCACCACGGGGGGGGGGGGGGCAGAGCAACCGCTATGGGGGCGTGATCCGATGGAAAATCAATGTTCATTATTCACAGTGAAACTTTGAATGCAATTTAAAATTTTGGTAGAAGCAATACACACATCTACTTCAGAAATCCATTCATTACGTTTCCTATACTTCAGATTGCTCTTATAATGTTTTTCACCATATTTCAAATTATTTACCACCACTAAATTTTGTTCTACACATGCAATAGTCATAGTATTTGCATTCTCATTAACAAATTAATTTGATCAGGAATCTCAGAGTAGGTGAAATAATCAGATCCAGGGACAAGTAAATTCACACAAATACTTTGAACACACGTACCAAAACGTGTGTTCAGGTCTCCCATTAGTAGAACATTATAATGTTCCTCTTTTCCACATATGATTTTCTCTTGTATATAACTGAAACTGTTAGGATTAAAGTACTGCGAATCTGTAGGGGGTATATACACAAACCCCAAGAGCACAGTGCTCAATAGGGACAATCTGAGCCAAATTTGGTCTTTCATTTTACAGTCTACACCCATCACAGATGACTGTAAACAACGATTTACCAGTACCACTGTGCCCCCTCTATGTCCGTCTGACCTCACAGTGTCTCTATAACAAACAAAGCCTGGTAGAGAGATACGATCACTAGTTTTCACTTCATTCAACCCTATCACATCGTAATTCATTAACAAAGCCTGTACACACACACACACACACACACACACACACACACACACACACACACACACACACACACACATCATTCATTAGACCAACCCTGGACTATGCATCAGTAGTCTGGAGTCCTCATCTCAAAAAGCACATAGACAAGATTGAAAAAATTCAAAGGGCCGCTACAAGATGGATACCAAGCTTAAGGGACCTAAGCTACAAAGAAAGACTAAATAAACTGAATCTACCAACACTACAGGAGAGAAGGAAAAGAGGTGACATGATAATGCTATATGAGTGCATATCAGGGAAGGAGAAAATAGACATAAATGATTACTTAACATATGGAAAAGCATTAGCAAGAGGACACTGCAAAAAACTGCATAAGAAGAGAGGTGATAAAGACGTAAGGAAATTCAGTTTCCCAAACAGAGCAATTGATCAATGGAATGCACTACCGAAAGAAATAGTGTGTGCCAAAACAATTCACAAATTTAAGGATATGTACGATAAATATGGTTTAAGACACGGGACAGTACGAGCTTGACTCATTCCTGTAAAGATACAATTAGGTAAGAACAATTAGGTAAGAACACACACACACACACACACACACACACACACACACACACACACACACACACACACACACACACAAAGGATTACTGTATACTTGTATTAAACTATATGTACAGTATTTCCTGTTGTTAGATGTGATGTATTTGATCTTAATTCTTTATTCCTTTTTGCAGGTATGTGGCGTTTTTCTCTTGCCATACTACGACATCTGTAAGTATAATGGGTAAATGTAGATATGCTTTTATTTGTTCTCTTCAGGATATTTTTTTAAGTATATTATGGGACAGTAATATCCCGCCACGTTTGGGCCAAACACCTATAAGACCTTTACACTGACCCTTACACAGTGCTCAGAAAAACTTGTTGGACTTCGAGGCTTGTATTGTTTGGTTTCGTCACTGCACAGTTAATTATCACAATGAAGTGTACAAATATTTATGTCTGAAACAGTACAGCAATCAATAAATATACATACTCTCACTGTGCTTACTTTCAAACACAGGAAGAAGACTTGAGACTGTCTTTTTTCAGTAAACATTGCAGTATGTTATCAAGTCTGTGAACGACGGTTACTATATATTTCTCCTACAGGTATTTCATCCTTCATCATATAAATTTCGTGATTTTAATTTCCCTATATTCGCATTACACATTTTCAGCAGTGTCGTCATTTATTTAAAAAGTCCTATCAATTTTGATTATATTACCAAAAAGAAAAAGGATTAGGTTGCACAAAAATATCTTTACAAAAATCCTAAGTATTATACTTTCGAAATGTATAAACATGTGAGTACATAATCTAAAATATTATCTCCGGGGTATACAGTAGTCTGTTTTAAAATTTATAGGGCTGTTTTCTTAGCTGCATAGGAGGCTTAGTAGCACCTCTTCCTTAGCTATTCATTTTGCCCTAACATTCACTTTTATGTTATTCTTGGTGCTTGAATATCGACATACGTGTTGATTACATCAATAACATACACGAGGATATTGCGATGTAATGCGCAGAATACTGTAAATCGCAAAGAAAGTGGTGTTACTCAGTGGCAACGCTTCTTAAAATACAACCTACGTATTTATTGACAAGAACATTGTTGAAAAATGAAGCATGATATATTCTGAAAAAAAAAAAGAAAAAAAAAGTAGCGAGACATAAACCTAACGATGTCCGCCTTCTGCATCCCAGTGATAATATAATGGCTGTAATTTGGAGCAGTGATGATTTATAGAGCCGCAGTATATTCTCAGACATTCCACAAATATTTTGCAATTTACAGAAGCCCCCTATCACATTTCTTTATCTCGAAAGGAGGATGGTAACTGCAGAAAAGCAACATAGGTGTGCATTCCATCTGGTTCACAACAATTCATATCATAATCATCGTCATCATCATTAGGATAGGCATGATCAGTGCATTAGTCATCATTTAGTAACCCAGCTACAACTCTGCCGGGAACATTATAAAGTATCGAAATTCTCCATACATCTCATAGTATAAAATGAGAGAAATCTACAAATCAGCTTTACAATTAACAATGGACCATTAAGTGGCATTTTTCAGTAAATTATAGCCGAATAATTACTAAAGTAGAACATCAGAGAAGCCACATATAACGTTAACTCTCTGTACCTCATATCGTCTGTGTTGCCCACTCTTTGATTATCTTACGACTTCATTGATTACTCTCTCTCTCTCTCTCTCTCTCTCTCTCTCTCTCTCATTTTTCCTCAACGTCTCTCTAGTCCCTGGTTTTTCCCTCCTCCTCTCTGGCTTTTCCCTCTGGCCGGGTCATTTCATCTTATCTCCATTCCCCCTCTTCTTCTTCATCTTCTTCTTCTTCATCTATGGTTTCTGACTGACTTATTACGTCTGTCATTTATTGCTACACCAGGAATGTAGGGGCCTGGGGCGAAAGTTCATATTCCACACACCGAAGACGAGAGTGACCAGTTGCTCCTCCTTGAACGATATTTTTTGAACAACAAAGCTCAACCATGTCTTGGATATAATCCATTATGGGCCACGTTCAGTTAGAGCGCGTAAGATCACTTTCCCACTAGGTGTCCATTTGTTCATGTGGTTACTATCTGGCGTAATAAATAGTTTCCTGGGCTGCAAGAAACCATTTGGCTTATTAGTCAGTGACATTACTTTAAACAGCATTACATCAACTGAATGGATGGTGGGTGCTTTCACCTACTACAAACCAGTATCAATGTTGTTGGCTTCACATTAAAAAAAAAAATGATTTTTAGATTTCATGGAGAAGAACACAGATGATGCAACAGGACTTCCGCAGCCAGTAGTACAAAGGAAAACAAACAGCAACATTTATCAGTCCACTGGTGGCTTCATTTTTTCTTCTTTTTTTTTTCCCAGGGGCGATTATGGGTCGTTATTAAAATTGACTGTAGATTTTCCCAGTTTTATATGGTGCCACCTGCACCTGAATATCCTCAAGTACGTTACCGAGGCTCTGTGTGCTGGTATTAAAGCAATATAAAGAATGTACAAGAAAACGCTTCACTAGAACGGTCAAATTATACCTGAGACAACGGTCATGAAACTGCAAGCATTTTTCGGCCACGTGAACCTAAACATTTTTACTGCAAAAAAGCTGTAAACATAGGGAACAAATTGTCTGCCGTTATGGTCTACTGTGATACAGTACCAGCATTTAAAAGCTGTTTGTTCAAATAATTGCTCTCTTATCCCAGTTCTGCAAGTTTACTTCTGAATAAAAAATTTCCGAAGTGAAGTCTTATGGTAGTAAACACAGAGGACATCACTCCAGAACAACAACGACCTGTAATTACGGTGACTGGTTACAGTATGTATTTCAGGTTACGAATACCTAAATAAAGAATAAGTCAAGAGTGCGAGCAGTGGAAATGTGTTATTTGAGAGGAGCCTGTGGAGTCACATGGAGAGACAGACTGACAAATGAGGATGTGAAGGAGCGTTGTGGTGTGGATGTGGATGTGATAGGACGCATTAGGAGAAACACACTGAGGTGTTTTGGCCATGTGGAGCGGATGGAGGGTGAAAAACTGACGAGGAGAGTGTATGTGAGTGAGGTGGAGGGGGAGAGAGGAAAGGGAAGGCCAAGGATGAGAAGGAGGGATGGAGTGGAGGTATATATATATATATATTTTTTTTTTTTATGCGAGGAAAAAGGAACCAAAGGCCATGAGCCCGCAGTAACAGTTCCCTCCAAGAGAAAAACAAAATACAATAGAGAGCCAAATTCAAGATCCGATCATTTTGAGATGCCTGGACACAATGCGTTTGAAAGACTGGAGATCATAGGCAGCAGGAAATACAGATAGAGGGAGACAGTTCCAGAGCTGACCTGTTGCATAAATGAAAGACTGGGAGTAACGGTTAACTCTTGCATTAGAGAGTTGGACAGAAAAGGGATGAGAGTTTGCTGCCAGACGGGTGCTACGCGCCCGTCGTAGAGGTGGAGGAATGCAAGCAGACAGTTCAGAGGAGCAGTGACCATTAAAGTAGCGATAGAAAAGAGATAAAGATGAAAGAGGGGGATGTGAATTGGGAGCGGAGCAGTGAAATGGCGGGAAACAGGGTGACGTGGAGGCGATTTATTTGTGGCCACCCCGTATAAAGGATTAAAGTGTCTGGCAAGATAGATAGATAGATTACCTAAAATATTATATCCTTTTATTATACCCCATGAAATTTCCTCGATAGCTATACTATTGTGTACTGCAAGGTAGACAGACTAACTACTTCCTCCAGATCTCAGCTGGAGGGTTTGGTGGATGAGTGGGAGCCTTCCTGCTCTGCCCTCCAAGGATTTCACTCACAGGATAGTTACGCTAGTTAGTAGTTTTAACCAATGTTACAACAACCCCGAAAGCACCAAAAGATTTCAAGCTGTTTGTTTTCCTTTGTACAAACGCCCAAAGAAGTGGTGATTTCCAGTACCTTTCCCTTAGAAAGTGGTATCTGGCAACTGCCACGGCCTAGTTATATTTCCTATATTTTATACCGGGAAGAGCAGTATTTACGGAAACACCTCCAAAATGCAATATATAAGTGTTGTTACCGTGTATATCTCGCATTACGTGGGAGGAAACTGCGTTATACCAAAGTCGAGACTTACCCGTACAAAAGATTGTGAAACTCAGCCTACCGCTCAACAGCTTCAGTGTTTAAATGCAGAGAAACTCGTAATGCTTATTTTACATCCTAGGTCAACAGTACTGAAGGAAAATGTCCAATAAAATAAAACCCACAGATGAAGGTAATGTCGAAATCACGAGTGCCATCAAATCACGAAAAATGTAAAAATGTATTTACATTTTAATCTGTGGGATGATATTTAAGCAGGAAAACAAAGTCGTGAGCGATGTAAGCAAGATGGAGCGACGACACAAAACTACAGTCTTTCATCACGTGAAGATAATTGCTCTTTATTTAGCCAATATTCCAGCAAGACATATCCCGGCAGCTCAACAGCAAGAAGAGGACAGTTCACAGATGGATTAAGCTAAACAGAGAGGCAGAACATTGGAAATATGTCAAGAAATGAAGCCTCTCGCCACACAACGCAAGACCAAGACAGACAAATTACTGCATGTTCCCAAGAACAACCCCAATTAAACCGCCTGTGCTGCTGTCGAGAAGCAAATTAATCTGTCAGCATTCAGTGAAGTCATTCAAGTCAGAGAAACCAGCGCAATAATTACAGGGGGAAAATTGGTCATTTTTATTCACACGATGAATTCCAACATGTAATAAAAATATGTAGGGTAGTCTCATAAAAGAGCTGAAGAGGTGATTGTGACTAAGAGCAAGAGTGACAGTGAAGATAACTAAAGACGAAAGGGATTATACTATAAT
The DNA here is from genome assembly GCF_032717465.1 of Coenobita brevimanus. Classification (NCBI taxonomy): domain Eukaryota; kingdom Metazoa; phylum Arthropoda; class Malacostraca; order Decapoda; family Coenobitidae; genus Coenobita; species Coenobita brevimanus. The sequence continues at coordinate 14,610,156 of NC_137063.1, forward strand.
AAAAAAGGCGAGGGGGTGGGGGGGTCGTGACAGGTCGAAACACTCATTCCCGTCCGTGGCGTAATGATGACTGACGTAAGATGAGGGTGGCACCAATGCCTTGCGTACAATGCTGAGTTGTGACGATGGGTGGAACGTGCCAGATGTCGCTTTATATTTAGTGTTATTCTTAAAAAAAAAAAAAAAAAAAAAAAACGCAAAATCTAACATTTTTCCAATATATATATATTTTTTTTTACACCATAAGTTATGTTTGCAGAGCAGGCAAGAAATCCAACCCGTATTACTTTAAAACGGGAAAAACAGTTTTGTAGTTCCTTAACTCCCTATCAAGTGAACGTTGCCAGACCCAGGGAGTTTTGTCCGAAACTTAAAATGAGTCATCACGTCTTTGGGCGATTGTAATTTTTATTTCTTCCTCTAACTTCTCACCTCTCCAGCACCTACCTTCCACCAGCATCCTCTCCTTTCATCCTTCTCCCTTACTTCGTTCCGTCTTTTGTCCTCATTCCCCTCAGCTGACATTTCTTCGGCCCATTCACTCCATTCTTCATTCATTCTTTATTCTTTCCTCCTTTCAGCCTTCTTCTTTCTTTTGTCTCGTCCCTTCACCTCTCAGCGTTCCACTTCATTCCATCCAGCATCCTCTCTTCCATTCTTGCTTCCTTGCTTCCTGTTCACGTTCTCATTCTTTTTCCTTTCTCCTCTCCATTTTTCCCTCATCATCTTTCCTCCTCTCTTTTTTTTTCCTCTTGCTTCCTCCTCCCATCCATCCGGGTAACTATCCTTTCTTTGTTTTACTTCCCTCTGCCTCTCCCGCTCCTCCTTCACTTCGTCTTTCGTCAACTCTTCAAAATCTTTCAATTTCTCGTTCATCTTTTTCCGTCCTATTTCACACTCCTCTGTTCCATTCCTCTCTTCTGTCAGCCATCCTCTCCTTCATCTTTACTTTCTTTCCCCGCACCCGTCTGATTGTTTAGCTCCTTCGTAATTACATTATATTCAAATCTCTCTCTCTTTCTGGTTGTTGGTGGGGCGCCCATCATCCACTCACTTGATGTAGTGCTGCAATCTTCTTCGCTCATGTCTATCATTCTTTTTCTCTCTGCTCGCCTCTTTTCCAGTTTCTTTTCATCTTGCCTGTCACCGTTTTTTACCCTCCTTTCTTCTTCATGTGACAACAGTGAGTGACAAATGGTTTGTTGCAACTCAAGAAACCATTTACTACGCTTAGTGGTAACCATACAGCCAAATAAAAGGGTGACCTGGTACGTTTTATATTGCTCCAGTTAACTGGGTAGAGAGACGCAATTGTAGCGTCCACCCTGGTACAAAACTTCCACAATGATCCCCATGCATTGATGTGACGAAGCGATAGCTGCCGCATGGTTGTCAGCCGTACAGTAAGCACCGGTTTACTGTATGGGATGGCCCTGAAGGAGCGGTGGACTGCACGCGGTTGATGGGTCTGCTCGATCAAATAGGCTGGGGTAGCTCAACAACAGCAACAACACACACACACACACACACACACACATACACACACACACACTCTCTCTCTCTCTCTCTCTCTCTCTCTCTCTCTCTCTCGTATATATATATATATATATATATATATATATATATATATATATATATATATATATATATATATATCTCCTTTTCATTCACCTCCTTTTCCTCTTGGTCTTGCTCCTTTTCATCTTAATTTGCATCCTCCTCCTTTCCGACCTCCTGCTCCGGCTCCTGCTCCTCCTGCTTTTCCTCCCCCTCCTCCTGCTCCTTCTCCTCCTCTTCAGAAACGGAGACGCGTGCTAACCGAGCCTGTACCAGCCCCCGCCCTTCAGGGAGTCACAAACGATAGTGTATCTTCTTCGCCCAACGATTCCATACTCCCCTTGCCAAGTGCAGCCATCTTCACTACAGTAAGAAATGGCGCAGAATCAATAAAAAGTACAAGGAAGCACCTCCCCATAACTATGCAGTCGTTACCACATCCTTGCTGAATCAGTTGACGAGGCTGAACAAAGAAGGCTTACTGGGGACTCCATTATACGCGGTCAGCTGGAGGAAATTTGCGGACGTGACCCTAGCAGCAGAAAGAGGTACTGCTTTCCAGAAGGTGGACTAAATGATATTACAGAAGCCTGTGATGAAGTCACAAAAGACGCAAACAGTAAAACTCTCTATTTAATTCATGTAGGTACAAAAGATTTGATGCACAACAGAACGGAAGAATCACTAGCAAAGTATCATGAGATGATCATGCGGTTTAAAACAAAGTTCACAAATATAATAATATCCGGCGCAGAAAATAGCTTCTGCCACAAGGCCTTCAGCACAAGTAACCATCTAAAATCCCTCTGCATGCAAGGAGTTGACTGTCAGTCTGTGAGACCAGTTCTACAATCAACATGTTCTTTTCCAGAAAAATGGTCTCTATTTGAAGTCAGTAGGAGTGGCACGGTTAGGAAGGCTTTTACATGATAAAGTTGCCCTCCTCAAATAAAAAAAACGTGGAGTGTCTGGGGGCAGCAACCTCAATGTAAGTACCCATAAAGTCAGTTCATCCACTATTTGGGACAGAATTAGAGTCTGCTACGTACGGATGACATAAACCAAACATGGGAAATATTCACCAAAAAATTTAATGAAACGGTGAAGTCATGTGTACCACTACGTAGCAGGCATCCAGCTGGTAATAGTAAATCAAAATGGTGGTCCAGTGAAATCAAAAGTTGCCTAATAGCCAAAAAACATGCTTACCATAAATATAAAACTACACAAAATAATGATGCTAAATCAATGTATGATAATCTGTGCCGCGCCTCGAAAAGACGTATCAGGTGAAGCAAGATAGCACTGGAGTTCCGCACTGCTAATACATGCAAATCAAATCCTAAGGAGTTTCACAATTATGTTACAGAGAAAATGGTTATGACTACATCAATAGGCCCTCTAGAAACAAACAAGGGCACACACAGAAAATGAGGTTGAAATGGTGAATATTAATGATTACTTTGCACCTGTTTTTACAATAGAAAATACCACAAGAAACCTACTGTCACCCATAAACGAAGCAAACAACACCGTCCTCAATAAATACACTATCCACAATAGCAATATCCTTTCAGCCAAAAATAGTACAGACATAAACAAACCCCCTGGCCCTGATAAAATATCACCAAGAATTCTCAAAGAAGCAAGAAATGAGTTATTGCTGCTACTTTCTGTATTATTCAATAAATCATTAAATACTAGGAAACTCCCATGCAAATGGAAACTAGCAAATGTAACACCACTTTCCAAAAAAGGAAATAAGTTGCATCCAGGAAATTACAGACCAGTCAGATTAACATCAGTAGGGTGCAGATTAATGGAAACAATCATAACAGATAAAATAGTTAATTAACTAGAAGAAAACAGTATAATCAGAGAGTCACAGCATGGATTCAGACATCGACATTCATGCTTAACTAACTTATTGGACTTCTTCCATGATGTTTACAAATCATATGATGACTCAAGAGCAGTAGATATAATTTACCTCGACTTTCAAAAAGCATTCGACACTGTCCTTCGTAAGTGTCTCGTAAGCAAAATACACACCCATGGAATAAAAGGAAATACACAGAAATGGTTACAATACTGGCTTTCAGCCTGAAAACAGTGAAATAAGAGTAAAAGTAGATGATGTATATTCTAATTTCCACTCAACGCCAGAGTGCCACAGGGATCAGTTCTGGCACCAACCCTGTTCCTCGGAATGATCTCTTATAAGTCACCCACAGTCCCATCCATTCATGTGCAGATGACTCAGCACTTCATAGTTCATTCACACGCAGACATCCACTTACAAAGTCTGATATCTCTAACTCTCAACTCAGTACAGCTATCTCTTTAAATCAAGACTTATCCACAGTCAGTGAATGGGGACAAAATAACCTTGTCTCATTTAATGCTAGTAAAACTTAATATATACAGTTTACTAATAGACAGGTTTTGCCAGAATCGTATATTACCTTCAATGCTACAGATATTTCCATTTCCAAAAGTTTTGACATTCTCGGCGTCTCGCTCAACAATGCTCTCAGCTGGACCTCTCATGTCAGATCACTTGCTAAAACTGCCTCAAAGAAACTTGGATTGTTGTACAGAGTCCGTAACTTCTTCACTGACGAGCAGTTAGCTGTAATTTATAAGAGTCATGTGCGCTTTCAGCTTGAATACTGCTCACCCTTGTGGAATGGATGTGGAGAGGTTGCACTAAAACAACTAGACAAAATTCAGAACACAGCTGTTAGAATAATTAATAACCTTGCTATTACTAATAAACTACCTCCCCTACAAGTCAGAAGGAATGTTGCCTCCCTTGCGTTATTTTACAGATATTTTTATAGCAAATGCTCAGACGAAGTTGCATCCATTGTGCCACCTCTCCATGCCTTCCATCGTGCTACACGGGCATCCGACAGCGTTCATGACTGGAATGTCACTCAGCCATACTGCAGAATTTCTGCTTATCAGAATTCTTTCATTCCCCGAACTGCATCTCTCTGGAACTCACTATCCCAGAGTTGTTTCCCTCCAAACTTCAACTTACAGCTGTTCAGGTCTAACTGTTACAGATGTTTTATGAACAGAGGACACCAGTAATCTGGTGCATGGATTTTTTCTTATTCATTTGTTTTTCCTTCCTCTGCTCTGTTATTGAAAAAAAGGAGTTATAATAAACGGAAAGGAATCCAAATGGCGTAATGTGATTATTGGCATCCCCCAGGGCTCAGTACTTGGACCGATACTTTTTATTATCTACATAAACGACATACAGTAGATTAGGGTTTAAATTGTAAAATATCCAAATTTACTGACAATACCAAAATAACCAATAAAGTAACTACTGTTCAATGATACAGTGGCAGCAATTACAAAATGACCTGAATACATTGGCAAGCTGGGTAGAAAAATGGCAGATGAAATTCAACATAGAAAAATGCAGTGTACATCATATTGGAAATAACAACGCCCATGCGAATTACAAAATAAACAGTATCCAATTATCAAGTACAGACAATAAAAAGGATCTTGGCGTGATGATATCAAATGACCTAAAACCAAGTATGCAATACACCAAGGCAGTTAAAGTTGCAAGCAAATTGGTGTTTTTTTTTTTTTAAGAACTTTCGAGTTTAAATATGAAAAAAACATACTTGCCTTGTACATCTCGCCAGTGTGCCCCCATCTCGAGTATTGTGTGCAGTTCTGGTCTCCATACCATGGATAGGACGTGAAATAATTAGAGAAAATACAGCGAAGAATCACAAAAATGATACCACGACCGAGAAACAAACCATGTGAGGAACGCCTCGAAGAACTTTAATTATTCAGTCTAACGAAATGCAGGTTATGAAGTGATCTCAAAATCATGAAGGGATATGACAACTTAGACCTGAATAAAAATTTAGAAATAGACCAGTCGAGTCAAACCATGAGTAATGGCTGCAATATTATGGGAAAGTATTTCTAACCCGCATGAAGCAAAATACTTCGTCTTCAACAGGGTCGTAAATATCTGGAACAGGTTACCCTCAGATACCATGAACAGTATCTCCGTTAAAAAAAAAAAAAAAAAAAAAAAATAGATACGTACTTGCACGAGAATCCTCAGGTGACTCTGTTTCTGTCCGAGTAACTTACTTTTAGCAGCTATGCATAAGTTCAGTCCCTTACTGTCTACATGGCACTCCATAAACTTAGCGTACCCTCACATAGCATTGCATCACGTCATTATATATTTATCAGTTTATTAAATGCAATTACAGTTGTATAAACACAGACCAGGATCTGCACAGATAGCCCTGAGTTAATGGTCACTACTTATACTTTTGACCTGTGGTGGGCTGTGGATCACTGAGGGTCCCTGTTAGTTAAGTGACCACCATCAGGATTTTTTAAAATGTACCAGGGGTCACTGCTTCAGGAGGTAACTTGTGTACTTGTCCCTAATGGGAAAGTTCCTTGTCATAGTAGAGTGAACGGAGCTGGTGTCTGATTGACTAGCCTACCTTAAAAGCGTCAGGCAAGGCTGCCGCATCATCCCTGAACATCCACACTGTGCACTGTGTAATTTCCACGCTATGTTTTCAGACGCCCCATTAACTCACCGTACCCATACATAATGTCATGCCTTATATATTTATTTATGTGATTATTCATTTTACCTTTCTACTTTCTACTACAGGTAGCCTATAGATAAAGTATTATAGAATGTAACTTTTCCTTTTCAGTCCTTCCTATGAAATTTCCATATAATTTTTTCCATGCTACATGGTGATCTTTCTCACTTTTTTTCCTGGAGGGTTTCGAGGCAGAGGGAGCCTTCTTGCTTTACTATCCTTATCCTTCAGCATGTAGAATTAGAGGTTGTAGTCATACTCTACTCTGTAACAAGCAGCCTAGAAAGGATCATATGGTCTGATGCTGTTTGCTTTCATTTGTATTCCTTTGTATTCCTCCTCCTCCTCCCCTTGTTCTTCTGCTCCCCTTTGTTTTCTGTTTCATCTGCGTTCTTTTTTCATCATCATCATCATCATCATCATCATCATCATCATCATCATCATCTTCATCATCTCATTCTGTATACCCATCCATTTCATTTTCCATCATTCCCGTTTTTTTCTTTTTTTCCTCCAGTTCCTATTCACCTTCTTCACATCTTCACAGAATCGTGTCTTTTCGTCTGTGCGTGAGCGAGTGTTTCAGTCGTGGTGTTAAGAGATTTTTTTTTTTTTTTCCATTATTTTAGGGAGCTGGAGATGCACTCTTTCACCTACCGGCACACATACAGTATAATCGAGTCGTTATATAAACGTTCCTCAACTTCCTCCGTATCTCCTGAAAAGATCACGTGTACCGCCGAAGGGCAGCTTCAGCATACACTTCGTTGGGTTCACCTCCGGTTAGGCTGAGCAACAATATCAAAAACAAAACGCTTCTCTCACGGTTTGTATTTTTCTGCTTCTCTCTCTCTCTCTCTCTCTCTCTCTCTCTCTCCCTCCCATTTCACCACACTTTCACACCTACCTCTCACGCCCCCTACACCTTTTCCGACCCTCGCCCATAGTCCCCTCCGTTACCCGAGACGTAAATGCTCCCGTAAGCCAATATCCTCATGTCAAGGAAAATTTTACAAGTAGTTATAGCTGGTTGTGCTCTGTGTGTGTGTGTGTGTGTGTGTGTGTGTGTGTGTGTGTGTGTGTGTGTGTGTGTGTGTGTGTGTGTGTGTGTGTGTGTGGTGTGTGTGTGTGTGTGTGTGTGTGGAGAGAGAGAGAGAGAGAGAGAGAGAGAGAGAGAGAGAATGTCGTGGAGGGAAGAGGAGAGAGAAGGGGAAAGGAGCAAACTAGGTCAGGTGGAAAAGGAATGGAATTGGGAAGTGAGGAAACGTAGAGAGGGGCATGGGAAAGACGAATGTGAGAAGGAGGGAAGGGAAGGGAAAGGGAGACAGGAGTGAAATGAGGGTGGATGGAAGGGGAGTGTAATCGAGGAGAGGGTTGGAGAGGAAGCAGAAGGAAAATAAAGAAGGGAGAAGAGGAGAGTGAAATGAAGAGATCTGAAAGAGAGAGGTACACAGAGATGAGAAATGGGTGATCGGGAGAGGAAGGCTGTAAAATGAGGGGAAGAGGCGGTACTCTCTTATCCTTTTTTTCTCTCTCTCTCTCTCTCTCTCTCTCTCTCTCTCTCTCTCTCTCTCTCTCTCTCTCTCTCTCTCTCTCTCTCTCTCTCTCTCTCTCTCTCTCTCTCTCTCTCGATGTCTTTTCTTTTCATTCACACCTTTATTACCGTCATTCCTTTGTTCCCTCATTTTCTGATACAACACAATTTCCACTTATGAATGATGATGATGATGATGATGATGATGATAATAATAATAATAATAATAATAATAATAATAATAATAATACCAATAATAATAATAATTTTATAATAATAATCCATCCATCATCCAGTCCTGTGTTGCCCCATGAGGAGTGTAGGAGCCCGGAGCTAGACAAGTTGGTCCTGACATTTAAGATGAGAGTGACCAGCGTCATTCATCCCTGAGTGGCAGTGTGTGAGCATTAAACCCTAACCACCCCATGGATATAACCTGCACTGACTGAATCCTATTGGAGCACCATAATTACCCACTAAACCACCAGGCGCCATAATTTGGTCATATAGTTACCATCCAGCGTAGAAAATGATTTCCTGGTGTACAGGAAACCATTTAGCTTCTCACTCAATGAAGAGTCACCCATAGGAAGAAGGAAGAGGAACGAATGAAGGAAAGAAAGACATAACAGAGCGTGTAAAGTCACCCGCAGGGAGAAGGAAGAGGAAAGAATGAAGGAAAGAAAGACGTAAGAGGGAGGAAGGAAAGAAGGAAGGAAGAGAGGAAAGGTTAATAATTCGAGATCAGTACTACATCGAGTGAGTGGATTGTGAGCGCCCCCACTTACCACATAATAATAATAATAATAATAATAATAATAATAATAATAATAATAGTTGATGCATGTATAGATAGATAGATAGATATAGATATATATAGATCTATCTATCTGTCTATCTATCTATATATCTATATATATATATATATATATATATATATATATATATATATATATATATAGATAGATACACGAATATGGGTAAATATAAGTATGAGAGAGTGAGAGAGAGAGAGAGAGAGAGACAGGTGGGGGGGGGGGAAGTAATTCAGCCGTAGCAAGCTCTAGAGTGATAAATTTGATATGTAAGTGTATGGGAGATTGTATGGGAGATTCAGGTGAAAGCAAATGGTGATGGAATTATTTAGAGCTACAGTTGGAGGTGGGGGGTGGTAATTCAAATCTAAGAAACGGGAGACATAGGATTTCATATGTAAGACCAAATATTATAAAGAAAACTAGCAAGGGTACCCGGCGTTGCCTGGGCCAAAAAGGCGAACACTAATTCCATTATTTTGTTCTAGTTCATTTTTTCTACTGCAGAAAGACCATGTACCTGTTATGCTTTTGAAGAGGGATTATAAGGGTTCCAGGAACTTTCTGTTTCAGCTTTTGCAGACTAATGCACAGTATTTGTGAGCTCTTGTTTACTATTACCAGTGACCTCAAATGACCTCCAACCGGAGACCTCAAATAACCTCGGAGGTTAACCTCACATTGCCTGTGTCCGAACTGGAGGTCATGTGAGTCTCCATGTCAAAAATTGGGCTGCTGGGTCCAGTAACAGTCGTTCGAGCGTGTATTACCGGTGACCTCATATGACCTCCAACTGGTGGCCTCAAATGACCTCGGAGGTCAGCTTTACATTGCCGAAGTCCGAACTTGGGGTCATGTGAGTCTCCATGCTAAAAAAATGGGCTGCAGGGGTACCCGGCGTTGCCCGGGCCAAGAAGGCGAACACCATACCGGTGACCTCAAATGACTCAGATCTGAATTTTAATCTCCTTAAAACCATCCTTGGGTCACCCTGGTTCGAAATATATATGGGTCTGGGGATCTCTGGCTATTTGGTTTGGGCGTGATTGAAGGACAAAAGTGGCTTTTATATACACACATGGTGCTGAAGTTGGGAGAGAGAGAGAGAGAGAGAGAGAGAGAGAGAGAGAGAGAGAGAGAGCGGCTTATTCCACGTCTATAGCGGAAACAAGTAAATCCTAATCCTTTTGTCCCCACCACAAAAATACATTTAAAAGAGAAGCTTACCTCTGTGTCCTACACTGGACAAAATAAACACGGAAAAATCTCAACTCATACGTTTTGCAGTGGAGGGAAACACATTTAGGGTAAACCTTTGGCGCTGGTTTGTAAAGAATTGAAAGAAAAATATATGTATATTCATTTCTCTAACCCGTTCGGTATATTTTATTATTTGCTCTGAGTATAATTCAGCTTTGATTTTTGTTCTTTGTACGGAGGGTCTTCATCGCCCTTATTTCCTTCATTCCTTCCTTCATTAATATTTGCCTTATCGTCCTTCTATGTATAATCAGTTATCCTTCGTTCCTTCCTTCCTTTTTGTCGTCATGTTTCGTCTCTCCTTCCTTTCCTCCTCATCTTTCATCTGTGTATGAAAATGTCAAAATTTACCGAGGCCGAGACATGCTGTGGCAGGGTCCCGTAGAGAGCCATAGTTGCGCAGTAAAGTCAGTATTGGGTTTCCTTTCCCCCCACGCATCACGATAAAAGCAAATGTGATTTCGTGACACACATACTTCCTCACATATTTCTTGCACTGCGGTAAGTGGAGAGGGTTGGGAAGGGATGGCAAGGGGTGAGCGGAAAGAGATGGTTTTTGATGCCGGTGTGAATGTGTAGAGAGGGGTGGTGAAAGGAAGGTAGGGGATGAAAGTAATACACAATGGTAAGGAGGGGAGGGGAGAGGAGGGGAAAGGGAGGGATAGAGGAGAATTTTTGGTGCTGCGTAAGGGAAGGGAAGGGAATGGAGGCGAAGAGAGGGTTTGGGGGGGTGGAGGTCTAGGATTATGGTTATGAAGGGAAAGGTTGTACGTGTCAGCACAGGAAAGGGAAGGAAAGAGATTTTGGTGATTAAGGGAAAGGGAATGAAAATGAAGGGAAAGGAAGGGAAGATAAAATCATAACAGCGATCTGAAGCATTATACTAAAAGAAATTTTTGAAGAAATCTCGAAACTGTTATTTATTATTCCTTTATGTGTTAGGAATACACACGCTAAGGAACCGTTGCTTGTGTTAGTTAAGGATGGAGACCCTACACCACTGAGGTTTTCCCTGGTACCACTGAGAATTTTCTTGGTGATGTGAGGTGCATGAATGAGCCAATATTGCCCCAACTCACCTGTCACCACTACCACCCGTGTACACAGCCTGGGTGCCAGTGTTGAAGTTCATTGACGTGACAGAGTGGCGGCCTGCCTCACTGAATCACTTTCAGTGACCGTATTTATTACACTGCTTGCTTTTAATTTTTGAGGATATAATCGTCTTGAGGCGGTGTTGTTACCAAGTCGTGTTTTGGAGTTTCCAGGAGAGAGAAAGTCGTCGAAAATGATAATATATCGTCACTCAGACAGTTACCAAAAACTACACAGCCAAACTAGAATGAATGTTAAAGGCAAACAAGCAATTTCTCATAAGTGAACTGCCATGGAGATTTATACATCCTGCAAATTGCTTACACCAATACTTCTCCCGGATACACCAAACCCTGGATACCAAGGTCCATATTATAATACCAAAGCACCATGGCGCAGACAAGCCAAAAAATTTTTACAATAACTTCTGTTGAATGTTGTGGTGATAAAACATGTCTGACCATTCTGTATCGTTAGTGACTACAGTACACTGTAATGTGGGATGCAGGCTGATCACATCTACCTGTTGTATGAGTACGTGTTACATAGATGATGATAACAGATTAGGGGCTTACGTACTCCTTCTCTCAGGCAGTTATAATAATACGGCTGTAATAACAACCGCCACCCACACTTTGAGGATGGGTTTATGCAGATACGAACAGAGGTCATAGCCATATTATCGTCAGTCAAGGAAATTCACCACCACCTTATCATTACACTTTACATGTCTATGCTTTACCAACAATGTTGATTGTAAAAAGATTTCAACGACATTTAAGAGAATAGTCTATCAGTCATCTAATTTCTAATTGCACCGTTAGGAGCGCAGGGTTCTGGGGTTAAAGACTTAGTTCTTGCACTAAAGGCAAGAGTGACTAGTCGCTAATCGCTGAATTACGTAATGTGAAAAAAAATAAAAAACTCACCATTCCTCTGATTTAAACCTTAATGGGCTCCAACCGATGTGAACACCTTTACCAACTAAGCCACTAAGCGTCCAATTGGTTATACAGGTGCCACAAGAAACCATTTGAGTTGCCATTCATTATAGACACATGAAGGTAATACGTCATCAGGTGCACGTGCTGTGAGAGAAAGGAAATGAAGGCGCGTATCCGTTGTGCTTATCTCGGCAATTTAGTCATTGAGTCTGTGGCGCATTATTTACCCATTTTTATGGGATACAAGGCCACTGCATTGACCAAATAATCATAAGTACCTATCTTAGGTGTGATCTTAAGTACTCATTCTACGCAACAACGTACAAGTGGTGAATCGGCACGGGTCAAGCGAGTGGCACTAGCTGTCAGCACCAAGATCACACAAATCCCCAAAACTGGCGAAGGCATTTTTTTCAAGAACCTACTTTGACTCTAAGACTGGATTATTCGGGTGTCATAAAAGGGACAAATGTTCACATGAACCCCTCACAGGCCACACCTATCCTCATCATAAGCACACACCGGACTGAGTATGAAAATGTATACAGGACAGGAATGCATACCTGACTAAAAGCACCTACTCCTCATTGTTTAGCCGGAAAGTACATTGACAGTGTATAAATTGCAGTGCCATGGAATTTAGTTTGCATATATCTGTGGCCAGGTGAGTTAAACTCAAAAAGGTTCCACTGCCCGGTAATGTAAGCGTCCCTCGACTCTCTCTCTCTCTCTCTCTCTCTCTCTCTCTCTCTCACACACACACACACACACACACATACACACACACACAATATTTATGTATGTAATCGAACTGAAGAAGATTCGTAGTCCCTTCACTATTGCGGGGCTATTTTTACTTAAATTCTGTCGTACAGTGGTATCAACACTAAAAAGAACGTCGACACGACCAAGGGAACGCAGGATCACTGAAGTATTAGAGAGAGAGAGAGAGAGAGAGAGAGAGAGAGAGAGAGGCTTATGGTTGTTAGGATGTGGGAGGGACGGGATGCCAGTAATGATGATGATGATGTTTTATAATGGAGGGAGAGAAAGGTATAAATTCATAAGTGTTCCCCTGCAGAATCGGATCTGTCCAAGAAGGGAGGGGTAATGCTAGAATTAATCTCTCTCCATGGTGGTTAAGCACGAATCGGAAGGCGTGTCTGTAAGGGTAGAGGTGCCTAATATATACTATATATATATATCTATATATCTATATCAATATATAGATATCTAGATAGATAGGTAGAGAGAGAGAGAGAGAACTGGAGAAATGAATTCCCTGAGCTAGGCAACTAAGGCCATATAGTCCCGCTGGGGTTACAGGAGGGTGCTACCCCTCTCGGCAACGGTAGCCCGGGCGAGGCTCGAACTTGGGACCTCCTGATCACAAGCTCAGCGCGCTACCACTGTGCTACCGCGCCCCCCCAGAGAGAGAGAGAGAGAGAGAGAGAGAGAGAGATTTAGGTGTGTGTGTGTGTGTGTGTGTGTGTGTGTGTGTAAGTTGAAAGGTTAGAGTGGCTGTGCTCGTCTGAGGGTTGTATTCTGAGAAAACTGCGAAATTTCGTACTATCTCTGTCTTAGCGATTTGTTCTGGATGTTATGTGCCAAATTAATATTCTCTTGAAGATTACGTAATACCTCTTCCTTACTGATTGATGCTGAACATTGCAGCACTCCATTATCTTGTATTTCAGTGGTGCAACCTGTTTTGACATTAAATCGATATAAGTCGCATGCAGCAGAGTGCCAATGTGTAAACTGCATGATGAATTAGGCCTTGAGTCTGTATAAATTTAATGGTTTGTGTCTGAATCAGTATGGGGATGTGTTCTAAAATTTCGCAATTTCTTCGTACATCATAGAACCGTAAACAGATTACACATTTGCAGATCTATGGAACTTCAGCATCAGTTTTTCTGCAAAGTACTTTTGACGTCATTGCCCAAAGGAACGTCAAAAGGCTAATACATATCGAGAACTTTTTGTATGTCATTGGACTGTAACCGAGTCTGTGTAGCTCATCGGCCCGAGTCTGAGGATCGAGTTATTAATACTGAGAGCGAAGAAGTTCCTGTGATAATTTTCGAAGTATGTGATGATAGAACGTGTCTCACTCTTCTGTATCTTTGCAGACTAAACTGTATTGTGGGATCACATCTGATGGTTACATGTGTTCCATATATGACCTATATAATTGAGAAGCTGCCTACACATTCGTTCACTCTATTTAATAATAAGCCTGTGAACATGTTTATTGATTTGTGTAATTGATTCGTCACTGGTTGGTAGTCATATGTTTTTTTACATAATCAGGCATAAAGGACATACTAGCAGCGGTGATTGACTTCTTCAGTTTGTTGACGTATTCTTTACTTCATACTACTGGTTTCAGATGATTTTGTTTAACACTGGAGTGCGATATAGCAGTAAGAGATTAATGAAGGCATTCTCTAATAATTCCGTTTAGAAAAATTTCTGATCTTAATAAAATCGTTTTGGTAACAGAAAGATAACAATAAACTAGAACATTGAAGAGTTTTATTCCCAGACCTTTGGGAGCTTTGACCTAAAACGAAGACAAGGCCCTAATACAGCAGCAAATATATATATATTTTTAATTTAATTAGGCCCCATATTCACTCCTCGTGAATATGACTCAAATCCCTGGGCAATAACGCCCAAAGGCTAGTTAGACACGGAAAAGGAGGTGGCTCCAGTCTGGCCCAGTTCTGTTCTTGTTACGAGTGACTCCCTTGGTTAAAATGAGTAACTCAGAGTTTAATACTATGACAGGTCAGCCCCTGGCGCTGGCAGGATCCGCCAAAAATAATTATGTGATGGGGAAGCACGAGACGATAGGCGCAAGAGTGTGCTGAAGAGGTAGGGGAAATGGGAGGAGGGAGGCAAAGTAAATTCTTGGAGAGAAAAATCAGTCATCAGATTATGATGGAGGATGTGATGGTGTTAGTATATTGTTAGCGCATCTTGCGGCTGAAAGGACTCGAGACCGATTCTGGAACCAGTCACACTCTTCGTCAGTGGTCCTTTTCCACATGGCCCTGCTTACCCAGTGTACTTGAAGACCTGCATATAATATGAACTGTTGCGGGTCGTATCATTTGGGAGCATTGAGATTAAGCCAAACGTTATAGTTAATGACCGTCGTGCAGTCGATAGACGTGTGAAGGGATGGTGAATAATGAGTCACTGTGGTGACGGTGATCGTGGTGAATTAGTGAGGGTGAGTCGGCCTTTTGTGGTGTTGGTGATAGTGATGATGGTGATAGGGATGATGGTGGCACTGATAGTAATGATAGTGATGATGATTATGGTGGTGATAACGATAGTGTTGATAGGAATGATGGTGACAGTGATAAAGAAGGAAGAGTAATACTGTATAACTAAACAGTAGGAGAGCAAGGGGATTATAGTGAGATGGTTTAAGTGGCAGAGGTGGCTTTGTTGTCGAAATAAAGCATCTTAACATTTTCTTTCATGGCAATTACCTATATATCGTTTTAATATATCTTTAATCTGCATAAGAAGCATACAAGGGGACTGTGTTAATAATTCGCCAAGGGAAATGTGTTGGGAAATCACTATGTTAATAAACCCTACAGAGGTATTGAGATGAATGCAACTGTGAGATCTCTGTCAAACCATTTCAGTAGAAGAAGAAGCAGCAGCCCTCCAAAAAAGGAAAAGAAAAGAAAAAAATAAGAGAATGAAAAGCACAGAAAGCGCACGCACACAAAGAAGAAATACGCCATGTTAACTCCATATGAAAAGAAAACGAAGACCTTTGAAAAACTGAGGGGAATTAAAACAGACTGGGCATTGTGAAATCATGCAATGAAGAAGAATAGTAGGAAACGGATGAGGAATCGAGTGTTTTGATGAATGGGTCAGTGGATTTTGCCTCAGATCATAGAACAATAAACAGGAGAAGAGGAAGAAGAAGAAGAAGAAGGAGGAGGAGGAGGAGGAGGAGGAGGAGGAGGAGGAGGAGAAGGAAAGAGGAACGTAAAGAAGACGAATAAGAAAAAAAATGACAAGGAAAGAAACGAAAATGTAAAATATATTCTCGTGAAGTATAAAGTGCTGAGATGAATAGCACCGTGGGATCTGCCTCAAGGTATCTCCGAATTCGTGAATATGTAAATGCCTTTCCCTCAATCCTAGTGCCACACCAAGAGAGATACCCGCATCCTCCTCCTCTCTCACTGTCTTCATAGTCTGTATTTTTAGCTTGACATTTTTTTTCTTTTATCTTTTCACCTTTTTTTTTAATATTTCTTACGGACAGATATGCTGAATGCGTAAATGCCTGCCGAACGAGGAGATATCTCCTCTCTCTCTCTCTCTCTCTCTCTCTCTCTCTCTCTCGTTCTTGCTGTTCGATATCATCTGTTGTCGACTTCTGCGTCGGCCAAAATACTTTTATTCATACATCTGACGGACACTACGAGTGTACTTAGTGTTTCCAGTAACTGGATAAGGGAGCAAACTGGTCAGTGAGTCATTACCCGCTCTGCCTCCTTGGACTCACCCTTAGATGAAGAAAATCGTTTGGAATTAACTGCAACAGAATAGTAAAGTTTTCCATAATGTGATTTTATGGTGTCAGTAGCAGCATTAAAGCGGGTATCACACGGGCAATCCATTCATAGAACAGAAGCCAGTGGTAACACAGAATGGCAGCCGAAAATTGCATTGCCTACCACACGGCATTCCGGTGCAGTACCTAGCCGTTTTCTTCTTCTTCTTCTCCACCTCCTCCTCCTCCTCCACCTCCTCCCCGTTCATCAAATTCGACCCGTTTTTTCCTGGGCTGGCCACAGTCCCGGTCAGTGGTCCTTTTCTGCCGTAGACGACGCACGCTGGACAGCCACGGCCATGTGAAGGAGACAGCGAGTTCTTAACCGAGTACGGACAGAAATGCCTGAACTATCATGAACGAAGTTCAGATGAATATCTTTCCAATAGATATCGCAGTCCTCATTCTTCATGGCGAGGGTGAAGTAGAAGCCTTCCATGTTGCCTTCACATGTGGACCTCTCGGCCTTTTGTTAGCAATAGCATCAAATGACATTCCACATTTCTGTCTGTATTTTTGAAATGCAGTATTTCTCAAACCAGTAAGAACATAACAAGACTTGCATTAAAAATAACTGCAGTTTATAACAGCAGACGACGCAAGCTAGACAGCCTCAAGCAAATTCTATAGAGAAGGAGACTATGGAAGGGCAGAGTGGGCGGTGACGAATGTGTTCAGTGGCGGAACGAATGTGTTTGTCCACAGCACTTCCCTGGCACCAGAATGGTCGTTCACCGATGACTGTTCTATATACGTGCCTCCGTGTGACAGGACCGTTACAGCCAGGCTCGTGTGAATCATTCATTGGATACAATCATATGATGCTAACTGAAAAAAATATTAGAATTGTTCTCTGTATGAAAGGTTTAAGATATCTATCTGTCTATCTGTTGCCAGACTCCATAATCCCGTAAGGGGTGGCCCTTTGACTTTGAGTTATTTGTTTTACGGGGAGGGGCACTAACCTTCCACCAACCCAGTTGTTGACACGTAGGGAGCACGTATGGTTTGGTTATATGGTTACCACCCAGCGTTGTAAATAGTTTCTTGGCTTACAGGAAACTGTTTGGCTTGTCACTCAATGTGATGCCACCTGTAAAGGAAAGAAAAGCAATACGAAGTGACAGGAAAGATGGGAGAAATAGGAAGAGAGGAGGGCAGGCACAGAAAAAGAATAAAAGGCTAAGGAAGTACACACACACACACACACACACACACACACACACACACACACACACACACACACACACACACACACTCTCTCTCTCTCTCTCTCTCTCTCGGTCTGAACGTACCGTAAAGAATTAATTTATAACTTTGGCTCCGCCCTCCTTCGCTCCCTGTCCTTCATATTTACCCCTCCCACCTCCCCTCCTCTCCATTTACTCTCGTCTCTCTCCTCCCTTTCCCTTCCCTTCCCTTTAATTCCCTTTCCTGTCATATTGTCCCTTCCCTCCTCTACCCCCTTTTATTTTTTTAACCCTCTCTCTGATTCTCTGTTTCCTTCCCCCTCTCCTCTCCCGTCCCTCTTTAGTCATACCTTAGTTCCCTTTCTCTTTCCCCCTCTCCTCACAGTACCTCCCTCCACTCCTTCCTTACTTCTTCCCCTCCCCTCCCCTGTCCTCTTCCAATCTCCCATCTACTCTGCACCGTCTCCCATTCTCTTACTTCCCTCCCCCTCCTCTCCTCTCTTCAATCTCCCCACTTTCCTTTCTCAATACTTTCTGCCATCCTTAATCCTTTGCCCTGCCCTTCATTTTCCCCTACCTTTTCCCTTTCCCTCCCCTCGCTTCTCTTCTTTCTCATCTCCCTTCGTCTTCCCTATGTCTTCCACCCACAGTCCCTTGCCCTCCCCCCTCTATTTTCTCCTGCCCTCATCTCGCTCTATTTTCCCTTCCCCTCCCCTCTCCCTATATTCAAATCCCTCGCCTCAACTCCCCTTCCCTTCTCTTTCGACCCCTCCAGTTTTCTAGCCATTTAACATCACCTCGCCTCACCCCGTATCTCACCTCATCTTACCTCTGTCACCCTTTTAATGACCTCCCCAGTCCCCGTGTTAATTAACGCAAAAATCATCACTAATATAATTTTCTGACCAGTGGAGTAATTAACCAACAGTGGATTGAAATTTATGTTCAGAATCTAATATTAGTTATCAACAAGTGTGATGCTTTTCTCCTGTTTAAGTACTGAGGTCCGTAGTCCAGGAGGCAAATCTTCCTTATTATAGGTGGCATAAGAGGCTTCGTAACTTCCTTCCCATATGTTAAGTGGTATAGGAGAATTAGTGCCAATTCTTTATTATTATAGGTGCAGAGGAGGCTGTGCAGCATCTCTTCCCTATTCTAGATGACACAGGAGGCTTAGTAGCATCTTTCCATACTCTGGGTGACATAGGAGGCTGAGTAGCACATCTCCCATATTCTTAGTGGCATCATAGGCTTCGTGGCACCTATTCCTACACTTGGCTTAGAAGGCTGAATAACATATTCCATATTCAGGATGGAACAGGAGGCTTCAAAACATCATTGCTTACCCAAAATGGCATAGTTAAATAGACTGGACGAGGATGTGTGCAGTAAAGGGGGAAAAAAGATGTCTCCGCCGAATTTCTCTCCCATAATAATCTTGAAGTTCTTCTGACTCTCCTGGAGGCGCATGACACGTTTTGGTAGCTCTCAGTGCGAAACAACACACACACACACACACACACACACACACACACACACACACACACACACAGTATATATATATATATATTTAACCCATTGGATCTCAGGGGTGCTGGGAGGGTACTAAGCGTACCGCCCTCCGTTCATCGGCTCCTAGTCGCGAAGCTCATAGGTCTCTACCCGGGGGTCTCCTACTTTGTAAAGGCATGAAAAATCCCAGTTCTGTCCAGTACTCGGGACACTGGGCTCCAATGGGATATATATATATATATATATATATATATATATATATATATATATATATATATATATATATATATATATATATATATATATATATATATATATATATATATATATATATATATATATATATATATATATATATATATATATATATATATATATATATATATATATATATATATATATATATATATATATATATGTATATATATATATATATATATATATATATATATATATATATATATATATATATATATATATATATATATATATAATTAATGTGTGTGGGGAGGAGACACGAATTACTGGTGAGAGTGAGTGGTATGTGAATTAAAGCTTTTTAGTGAGGGAGGGGAGTAGCGAATGTGAATAAACTGTGGTTATGATGCTTGGTGATTTACAGGCGAGTTGTGAGTGTTATAAGTATTTGTGATGATGAGTGAATGGTGATGACACCAAGTGGTGATGAGTTATGCCAATGAGTGTGATGACGGTGATTACAGTGCTGCTGAATGATGACAGTGAGTGATGATGACTGACAGGTGAGTAGTGACGACACTGATGACAGCGAGTGACATTGACAGTAGGTGGATATTAATGAGTGATGACAGTGAGTGGTGACAGCAATGATGAGTGATGACTGCGAGTGGTGATGACAGTGATCGCAGAGAGTGACTGAGTCATGATGACTGAATCGTGATGATGGTAAGTGGCAGTTACGGTGAAAGATGACGTTGAATGGTGAGGACAAACAATGAGACTGAGTGGTGACGAAAGCATGTGATGATGACAGTGAGTGGTAGTGATAGTGAGTGATGATGTCAAGTGCTGACCATGAGTGGCAGTGACGGTGAGTGGAGAAGGAGAATGGTAATGACACTGAATCATGATGGTAATGAGTGGTGATGATCGTGATGACTGAATAATGGTGAAAGGGATGTTGATGGCGATGACAGTGATTGGTAATGAGTGAGTGATAATGACGGTGTAGTGATGACAGTGAGTGGTGGTACTGGCAATGAGTGGTGGTGGTGTCAGTGAGTGGTGGTGATGGTGAGCGGTGATGAAGGTGGGAGGTAATGACATGACCTGCCTGGTCCTAGCAGATTTTCTAATGATTTTGGCTGAATCCCGGAGTTTTGTTGCCCCCACCTCTCTCTCTCTCTCTCTCTCTCTCTCTCTCTCTCTCTTTTATTCACTTAAGTGCATATTATTACACTTTCTTCCATCACTTTCCATTCCATTATTTGGTGATAAAAATGTTTAAAATTATGATACAATATCGGCTTGAAACTGTTAAGAATTTCATTGCGATGGCCTGCTTCTTTGACATTAACAGCAGTGAAACTCAGCGGTGCCCGGGTAAATCCCTATGATCGTGCATACCGGCGTTGCTTGGAAACGTGGACGGCCACTTCCCGTGTGGGACACCACCGAGGTCCCATTATACCCACTGAACCTGTCTTCCTCCTTGAACTCATTTCCCTAGGGATATACTCTTCATGGACCTATTTCTATTATGGATCTCTTTTCCCACTACCTACCTATCCACCCTCCCGCCCTGCCCACCCCATCCATCCGTCCACCCGTCCGACCCACTGTAGCTAATAATGGTATGATTGTAGAATTAAAATACTGTATGTTAATTGGCCACCATGTTTCCACCATGCTGACTTGATTTATTTAAATTAGTTCTAATCTTGGCCATCAGGGGCGCCTCTTTAGCAACTGTACTGTACACATATAAATTCATCTTAATATGTTACACCTGTTAGAGGTATTCAGGGAGTTCTGTATGCATTCCCCTCGATTTTTAAAGAAGATTTTCTGTTTCACATCAATATGAATTTTTGCTGTTTCTGCCCTTGGTCCATGGGCGTAGTTCGAGTGAAAATTCCCACCAGTATAAATATTCCATCGCCACTGCGGGCCAGTATTGACCCTACGGGACTTTATTAATTGTGATTGTATCTGGAATTTCCTTTTTCTTATCCTTTGACGTCTGTATTTTTATGTGTATATTAACTGAAGGTAAAATTTTTTATGGTAGCGTTTTAGGCTCTGAGGTTTAAGGTATGTGTGTGTGTGTGTGTGTGTGTGTGTGTGTGTGTGTGTGTGTGTGTGTGTGTGTGTGTGTGTGTGTGTGTGTGTGTGTGTGTGTGTGTGTGTGTGTGTGTGTGTGTGTGTGTGTGTGTGTGTGTGTGTGTGTGTGTGTTCTTTTTTGAGGGGCTGGACTGTTTGCATTTTGTTAATTGGGTGTTCGTTGATGTGTGATTTTATGTAGTCTGTTTCCAGGAATTTTATCGGCAATCATTCGGCGATATAACTAGCCAGGTATTTTGTCTCTCCTTTTTATTGCACCTGTTGATTACTGTTCCTGTGTTGAGAGAGGCAAGCTGCGTTTCTATGACTATGGATGATTCTCTTTGATCTGATGCTTCAGGGAGGTGACCGACATGCCTGAAGTGTGAAACAGACGTAGGGGATAGTTGGCTATGTCCGTGGCTGGACATAACAGATGTATTGTGCTCCAAGAAACGGGTGTTACTGAATATCTTAACCCCTGCACTACCAGTGCGTCATCTATATTTTGTTTTTGCTGTTGCCAGACAATTTTGTTAAATTTAGTAAATGTACTCCGAACTGGAGACGTTAGATGCACACGTAACACCTTCAACACGAGATCTTCCACATACTAAATAAAGTCCTTTGGAGGTAGCAAGAACAAAGTACAGCAGCATGTCATCGGTCGGAAATTATTAAGCCAACGAAAATTTGACCCATTTAGAAGTACTAACGCAACAGCACCATCATCACTAGTGCTTCCTATGGACTTGACTTTTGACATCGACTTAGTGGTCCGCTCCGTAAGACGCAGGAGTCCTCCCACATATCACATGCCTTCACCTATCACCAGTTATGTGCATATTTTTGCCGTCCATACCAAATATATGCTAGAGTTGTCCCATTCAGATCTGTTGTGATGGTATTAACTGGGACAGTATTACACCATGTTAGTGCAATATGGGGAAGATGGAACTGAACTGGAGAGCCTTGAAGTAGTAAATATATATATATTTTTTTAATTAATGCACCTCAGTTTAAATATATGCAATTGTTGTTGTTGTTGATTCTCTCCTCATTAGAGGAGACCGGTGGTTGGCTTGAGTGGGGTAAGGGGGAAGACAGGGCCTGGGGATTGGCCAGCACACACGCCCTGTCTCCTGGCTGAGTTTGTGGTGTGTGTGTAAATATATGATATAGTAATCATGTTTATATTTCCTGAACGTCATAAACAATGGTGTACTTAGCAAAATAGTGTCAGATATGATTGGGTGTAACAACTGCATTATCCTGTATTTTTTTAGTTAATTATTTTTTGTGATGATAATATTGTAATCAACTCTTTCACCTTTACAGGCACGCTTTGATGTCTTAGTTACGCAAGCACCGAAATACTTTGTTCAAGTGAGTGAAGTCCTAAACTTCAGAGATTAAAGACTATTTCTGGCGACCCTTTTGCGGCTGTCGATACTCCGACGAGTTTTACGGAGGGTAACACAAGACTATTTCATTCAGTTGAGGAAAATCCTAGCAGAGAAATGGTTAAAAGTACGAGCAGTGGCATGTGTAGTAAAAGGTTAAACTTTCTCGTTATTTTCATTTGACCAGTTGCAAAATGTAGAGCAGCGTTATTTTCATGAGATGTTTGTCTATGTAAAGGCACATGTTAATTACTGGTGGTCATGTGTACTAGCCTGTAAGTTGTAATTAGGGAGATCTCTGAGTGTTAATTAGACAATAATAACAACAGCATCATCCCACAACAGTGCATTCAGTGCAAGCCTGATATAATACTCGTAGTAAGATAATCGCATGCAATTCACATTTACCTTTTTACTACGAGGGATCTCTCTGCCAGGGAGATTGTCGTGCAGTAGACAGAGATGGTGAAAGAAGGGAGGCCAAAGGAAAGAAACCTGAGGAGAGGAATATGAGGAAGACCTCTAATGAAAAAAAAAAATCCAAGAGGAGTTTGAAATGAGAGAGAGTTTTAATAGAAATGATAGAGGGTATTAAACTGAGGCAGAAGGAAGGATGAGAGAGGTAAGGGAGCGAATGGAGGAAAAAAAGAAGTAAAGGAAAGAACAGCGGGCAGTCAACAATGGGAAAAAGAGAAGCGAGTGAAACAGGGGAAAGTCTGAGGAGGAATATGATGAAATGATGAAGAGAGGGAAGAGGGAGGAAACGAAAGACTGAATATACATAGTAAACGAAATTGAACAAAATGTGCTTGTGTGTGTGTGTGTGTGTGTGTGTGTGTGTGTGTGTGTGTGTGTGTGTGTGTGTGTGTGTGTGTGTGTGTGTGTGTGTGTGTGTGTGTGTGTGTGTGTGTGTGTGTGTGTGTGTGTGTGTGTGTGTGTGTGTGTGTGAGAGAGAGAGAGAGAGAGAGAGAGAGAGAGAGCGTTAATATCATGCTTACTGCTCTTCCAGTTGGCCTCTCCGACCCATCATAAAAACACCTCCAATTCTTCTATAACACCGGATGTGAATGCGATGTCCTTAGCGTATACCAGTAGAGACAGTGGGTATTATAGTACATTTGTTCTAACCTGACGTACGGTACAATAGGTGTCCAATTTCTTTTAGCTCAATTGATGGCCAAGTTTTTGTTAGATAGTTAGTTTGATTTGACGAGTAACCTACTCATTCCTACCCCATAACTAGACTCATGGAATTCCATGCAACTACGATTTGGCAATCAAATGTGGAAGTGATTCAGTTCCACCAGATAAAAGAAAAAAAACGAGTACAGTGTCCAAGTGCAATTACGAAGTGTGATGGCCGCCGGGAATCGGCCCTTTTTTAATGTTTCGTAACTGAACCAAAGAAACTTTGAAACGATTTTCTTGACCTGTGTCGAGTCGGTTGCTTAAACAGAAATAATTACAATTGTCTTGGTTAGCGATACTGAATATTAATAAAATATATATATTATACTACAGAAAACCTTTTTGGTCGAGCGCCTCATCTGTATTCCATTGTTTCGAATGGCAGACGATTTTACTCAGCTTCTGAATGTAATCTCTTATTAATGAAAGGGTTAATATACTCTTTGTCTAACTTCTCCCAGTCGAAAATTTCTCCCAGGTTTAAGAAAATTGTCTGGAAAAAAAATGCGCCATCTTAAAGAATGGATTAAAAGAGATCATAAATTAGATATATCCTTCATTTAACCTTCCTAAGCGAGTAGAGAGTCGGCTGGAGGTTGAGAAATTAAAACATAAATGTCGTCGTTGATGAATGAGTTAATGGAAGCAGTTTCTATCTCCATTGCTATCATAGGTCTTTTATTTGTTAAATAGGATCACTTGAGGGAAAAAAGGAGAAATTATGTCATGGTGATAAAGGATTAATGAAGACAGTTTCTCTTCACTATTACATGTATTTCCTCAGCTGAATATAATCATCTGTTAGTGGCTGTAATAGAAAATATTTTCACCGTAGTGTTGTGTTAATTCGTTGTACGTCGGTATGAAACAAACTCATTACCAAGTTTGTGTGCAATATGTATGAAAATAAATGTGTCTAACTGCATAACTATTGTGTGGTGCAATTGCTGAAATGTTTTCTACTGCCAATGTGTTATGATGATCGAGCTACAGTCATGAATATGCTGTCTTGCGTTGACCTGCTTCCTATTGCAAAAAGTGTAGAATATGACTGAGAACTGTGTAAAGCTCTTTTATACGCATAAACAAGAAAATTCGTTATCTCAGCATAACGTGATGGCACCTGGTACACGTTGATTCCCTCTTATCTCTCTCCCAACGAAATTAGTGAGACTTAGAAAGCAACTAGTCACCAAGAGATTAGGACGAGCCTCTTCTAAAATGATAAAGTTGCTTGTCGTTGTTGGAAGTGTTTTACAACCTGAGTTCTGATTGTGTGTGTATCGTTCTACAAGTCCAGCTACAATATCTTGGCAGAGATGGACAGAGATTCATCGTCTAAGTGCAGCAATTTGATTCTGATAACCAAGTCATCTTTCATGATGTCACTTAGCCGTTTTATGCTGTACACGATTGAAATCCCAGGTATACATTGAAGCTATTGTTTTGATTATTTCATGTGATTTTTATATATTTTTGGGAGATGAATAAAAAAATGAAAATAATTGTTCTTCATCATGTAACATTAAAAATAAGTTTTTTTTTTCTTCAGTCATCAATTATAACTTGATTTTGTCATTTCACATATAGAGGTTGAGGGAGTGGACTTTCTGACCACTACTTGATGGTGGCCAGAATTAGGATCCAAGTAAGAGGGAGGAATAGAAGAAGGGAAAGACGAGAGGAAGGAGTTGTTGCAAAGAGAGTGGAAAGGTTACAAGAGCATGAGAAAAAGGCAGAGTATAAGAGAGAAGTGGAGGAACGATTGGGCAAATATGAATTGGAGCAGATGGGGGACGTGGAAGGTGTGTGCAGGATATTTACAGAAGAAATATGTGCAGCATGTGATGTGGTGTGCGGGAGGAAGAGAAGACGGAGGGGGGTGCAAGGAACAGCGTAGTGGACTGAAGAGGTGAGACAGGCTGTGGCACAAAAGAAGAAAGCATACAATGAATGGATGAGAAATAGGGGCGTGGAAGAAGTTGAGAGGCGGAAGAGAGAGTTATATGCAGAAAGAAAGAGAGTGGTGAAAAGATTAGTAAGAGAGAGTAAGAAGAGAGTGGATGTGGAATTTGGAAGGAATTTGAGTGTAAAGTGGAGGGACTGTAAGAAAATGATCTGGAAAGAGGTGAAGAGAGGAAGACAGGGTGGAAGTGAGGTTAGCAGGGGGGTGAAAGATAAAAATGGTAGATTACTAGTAGAGAAGAGAGAAAAAGTGAGCAGATGGAGAGAACACTTTAAGGAATTTTTGAACATAGAGGATGGAAGTAATGCGAGTATAAGTGGCTGGGGAATTGCTGGGAGAAGGAGGGAGGTGAGAAGACAGGAAGAAATCAGTAGGATAGAAGTTGTGGAAGCAATGAAGAAAGTTAAATCGGGGAAAGCCCCAGGAATTGATGGAGTGTGTGGTGAAATGCTGAAGCATGGGGGAGAGATAGTAGTAGAATGGATGTGGAAGATGTGCAGATTGGCCTGGGAGGAAGGTAGAGTCCCGGAGGATTGGAAGTCAGGTATAATTATTCCCTTGTACAAAGGAAAAGGGGAAAAAGAAGTGTGTGGTAATCATAGGGGCATTTGTCTTCTTAGTATAATAGGAAAAGTGTATGGTAGGATACTTATAGACAGAGTTAGAGAAAGAACAGAGAAATTAGTTGGAGAATAACAGGGAGGCTTTAGGAAGGGAAGGGTGTAGATCAGATATTCATTCTTAGATCTTTAGTGGAAAAGTTTCCAGAGAAGGGAAAGAAGTTGTATGCGGCTTTCATGGAATTGGAGAAAGCATATGACGGTGGATAGACAAGGATTGTGGAAAGTATTAAGAATATATGGAGTAGGTGGGAAGTTGTTGAATGCTGTGAAGAGTATGTATGATGGTGCTAAGGCTGCAGTGCATGTTGATGGTGAACTAAGTGAACTTTTCTCTTTGAAGGTTGGGTTGAAACAGGGATGTGTCATGTCTCCAAGGTTGTTCAATCTGTGCATGGATGGGGTAATAAAAGAGGTACAAGGTAGGGTAGTGGATGTTGAGGTGGCCCTGGTGAGAGAGGATAGTGTTTGGAAACTCCCTGTACTGTTGTTTGCAGATGATACTGTGTTGTTGAGTGAAGACGAAGGGGAGCTGCAAGTCTTGGTGGATGAGTTTGGGAGAGTGTGTAAGAAACGGAATCTAAAGATGAATGTAGGGAAGAGTAAAGTGATGGTCTTTGAGAGAGGTGAAGTCAGTGAATGTACAGTGAGGTTGGATGGTGAGGAATTGGAAAATGTGAGTACGTTTAAGTACTTGGGTAGTGTGATGAGTAAGGATGAAGGTTTGGAGGGTGAAGTGCTTGAAAGGGTACAGCAGGGAAGAAAGGTTGCTGGTTCTTTGAAAGCAGTGATAAGAAACAGGGAAGTGAGCATGGAAGTGAAGAAGTTACTACATGACAGTATTGTGATACCAACTCTAACGTATGGAAGTGAAGCTTGGACGTTGTTGGAAGGACACAAGTCAAGAGTAAGAGCAGTGGAAATGAGTTATTTAAGAGGAGCCTGTGGAGTCACATGGAGAGACAGGCTGACAAATGAGGATATAAAGGAGCGTTGTGGTGTGGATGTGGATGTGATAGGAAGCGTTATGAGGAACACACTGAGGTGGTTTGGCCATGTGGAGAGGATGGAGGGTGAGAGACTGACGAAGAGAGTGTATGTGAGTGAGGTGGAGGGGGAAGAGGGAGAGGGAGGCCTAGGATGAGATGGAGAGATGGGGTGGAGAGGTATATGAGAGAGGGGAGGTGTGAGTTAGGAGCAGGGCAGTGAAATGGCGGGGGACAGGGCGACGTGGAGGCGATTTGTTTGTGGCCACCCCAAACGGTATTGAGGCGTCTGGCAATAGATAGATAGATTTACATATGGATATTTTATTACAATGACAATATGTTTGAATCCAGTATTTCCACTTAATAACATCCATGTTTAAAACAACACAGATATTTTATTTGATAATATGCCTGAACATAGCTGGAACACAAACCAGTGAAGAGTGATAACAGTACTGGAGTGCGGCAAACATATCTCTGTGTGACTCAGTTAGCTGACTAGTGCGTTTATAAATTACTTTCAGTGGAGTGTTTTTTTTTTTTTTTATTATTATCACAATGATATTTATGAATATAGTGGTGTTTTACTGAAGAAGTAGTAATATATATTTTTTCTATACAGTTAAATTAATATTACGTTGTGCTGTTAACAATCATATTATTACGTCTAGAGGTTGTGTGAACAGTCCTGATCTTTTTTGCTACATTTGTGGAAAATTTGTAGTGAAAAAACAGAGACAGAACATAACCGATTATGTTTAAAAGTTTATTAGGCCTACTTTAGAATAAAACTTGGCAACCAGGACAATAGGTGGGCCCCTCATGTGTGCTCTGTTTGTGTTGAGGAATTAAGACAATGGACAAAAAAGAAGGCACTTGCTTTTGGTATTCTGATGACATGGAGGGAACCCCAAAATCTTAGTAACCATTGAACCAGAAGGATGAAGTCGATGGTCATTATTTTTTGTACGAAGTGTTTCTGTGTATGTCTGTCTGTGTCGAAAACTCAAATCTCAGAAAGTATTGATTGTAGAAGGAAAAGTTATTAAAAGTTGTTTAGAGTCACAACTTGAGTTCAAATGTCACTCAACCAGCATTGGGAGTCATCCAGGATGGATACACAATAGTCAAGTTTAATCTAACAGCATTATTACAGTCTACCTGGCTCACACATGACGGGTAACCTTGTTGTTATTTTTATTCCTGCACAATTCACGGAGACAACAAAATGAATCAGAAAGAAATTGTCCATCATCAGTAAGACCTGTATCACATGGAACTGTTCTACCAATCCCTGCTCCACCTGATAGTCTTGATAATGTAGACACTCACTAAGAGGAAGAAAGTGCTGCAGTAGATGATGAAGAATTTATCCCAATGTGTTCAACTAATGATCCACAGTCATTCTCTCAGGATGAACATAATGATTAACTAAGAGACCTTGGTCTCCCCAGAGATGTTGCAGATCTCTTGGCGTTGCAATAAAAAGATAAAACTTATTACGTCCAGACAACTTTCTCTTGGTACCGAAATACAGAACAAGAGTTTGCACCATATTTCAGGAAAGATGGATCCATTGTATATTGCACTGACGTAAGTGGGCTAGTGGAGAAACTTGGCAGAAATTATAACGCAGAAGAATGGAGACAATATATAAATTCATTTAAAAGAAGCCTGAAAGGGGTACTTCTTCATAATGGTAATAATTATGCATCAATATCTGCTGCTTATTCTTTGTGTAAAAAAGAAAAAAAAAACTACCAGAAGTTGGCAAATCTTCTCGAGAACACTACAATGAACACAGCTGGTTCATATGCAGGGATCTGAAAGTTCTGTGTATATTACTGGGTCAGTAGTCAGGGAAAACAAAATTCCCATGTTTTCTCTGTGAGTGGGGCAGTAGAGCCAAATATTTACATTGAGTTCAGAAGCAGTGGCATAATAGAAAAAATTTACAGCTTGGTGCCAAAAACATCAACAGACCTAGCTTGTTGAATCCAGATAGAAAGCTGCTACGACCAATTCATATTAAGCTTGGATTAATGAAGAGTCTATCAAAGCCTTGTCAAAAAATGGAGCCTGTTTCAAGTGCAATAAAAAATAACTACTCAGAATTGAAACAGTTTTATGACTTTAAATTTGCAGACTTTTGTAATTGTTTTACTCTTTCTGTAGGGTCGATAGAGTGTAATCCTACCAATTCTTCTGAGTTGGATTCAGTCCTGTCTGGGGACTGACATTTGAGAAGCTGAAGTAGTACGTCCTTTCGTCTGTTCTAACCTCCACATGCATTCTCTCACCGTACACACCAAAAGCCTTCCACAGCTACTTGTATACCCAGACATGAAGCATTGGGTGAAGGATAGGTCGGTTCTACAATGATAGGAAGTGATATCCCTTGGCTGTACTGATCAGTTGCCCATCAGAACCCAAAAAACATGGTTTGTACGTGTGTTACAGAGCTGTCCACCCATGTCAGGAACATGTAGTCTGCCGATCCAGTGCATTCTCAACACTGCAACCCATCGATATACTTTTCTTTATAATTTTGTTCATGCTAGCCGCAGAAGATACAAGTGAGAGTAACTGAGAAGACCGTATTTAAAAAAAGGTCCATATAACTGCATATGCATTTTCTTTAGATACCTCATCTCCATCCTTGTTACTCTTGACTTGAATCCATCCAAAGAAATAATTCACATACATACGTTAGAGTAAGGATCGCACTATTATTCTGGTCATTTTGCCTCTTATTAATCTTCCTTTCTTTTCCCCTTTCCCCCATCCCTCTTTCTAAGTCTTTCCTATGCCTCTCTCCCTTACGAACACTCGCCCGGCTTCCATCTCGTGCCATACACCTTTTCCTTTGTCACCTCTTCCTCTCACCCCCCCCCCTTTAGTCCTCTTCCCGTCTTTTCTTCCTCTCCCCTCTTCTTCTCACTTTTTCCTATCATTTTTTCTTCCCCTCGCTCCTCTTCCTGCCTTTCAATCATTCACCATTCTCAGAGCCAGACAAGGGTTTCAGCAAAGGCGAAAATCTCACTGGTTGTTGTCCATATTTTCACCATGTAGAGACATTATTGATAAGAGACGTGACAAGGGAGGAGGAGGAGGAGGAATATCAGGGAAAGAGTGTTGGAATCCGAATAAGATTAAAAAGAATGCTATGTGTGTATCTATCATATCATTCTGTCCATATATCAGACTATCTTTGTGTCTATATCTGTTTGTACCTGTCAGTTTATTTATCTGTTTATATCTGCCTATATATATATCTACCCGTCTGACCTAGGAATTCGTTGATGAGACTACGGTTTTCGAGAAAATATTACTTTTATTTATCCCACACCAAAAATAAACAATCTGTGTGTGTGTGTGTGTGTGTGTGTGTGTGTGTGTGTGTGTGTGTGTGTGTGTGTGTGTGTGTGTGTGTGTCGCTTGTGGTGATCTTTTTACTTTTGTTTGCTTGACTTCGTAGGGACAACGCCGTTGCAAACTTTTGTCAACTCTTTCACTCTGTCTTGTTGTCTTTTGCTTTTCTTTCTTCCTGGAAGTTGTTATTGACTTTAGCAGTGTATTGTTTTTGTTCCAGCAGGAAGTTTTGCAGTAATAGTGTTTGCAATCAGTGGGCTGTGTTCTCGCTGACAAAGATTTTGGCCCTTATTATCGTGACTATAGGGAATTTGACCTTTTCACTTCATATTCTACTAATAATTCCATTTTTCTATCTCTTGGGCTGAGCTTTAATGAGAGAATAATACTTGTATATGGTGCAAATCATGAAGCAGTGCCATGGAATGGATGTAGAGCCGTAATTATTATTTTTTCTATCATTGTGCAGTGTGGACAAAAAAAGGGGGGGGGGGCAAGTTAAGATGAAACTTACAGCAGCACTCCTAATCATTTTGTTTCCATGTGGGGCACATTAATATTCTTCAGTGTCATCTTCAAAGTCTCTTTCGGTATTTGAAAGGCAAGAAATATGGACAAGAGAACATCAAGGCTTAATACAAAATAAATGGAAAAGACAAAGGTTCTAAGCTCACTCAGTGGACTAGAATACGGGCGGTAGTAGTATTCTTCCTTAGCGATATATATATTGCATGTTACTCCTCGGTATTCCCCTGTAAGCTGTTTATATACAGTATGGATGTTTCTAACATAGACATAGTTTGTGTCATTAGCTTAAACGATTTACTAACATTTTCAGCCTTGTATGACTGTCCCCTAGCTTACCAAAATCGTGTAACGTTAACGGGCATATACTGTAGCAGTTACGAGCTGACCTGACCATAAGAGGGTTAATGGTCACATTATTAACACTGAGGCTCATAGGACTCACTCCCAGGTGAGCTAAATCGCTTTGTGTTAAGAATAGAGTACGGTACTGTACTAAACTGTCTCAAACAAGAGACCATTAAGGCGTAATTGGCAAAATAAATTGCAGAGGGGGGGGGGAAAGTAGTTACGAAATCGCCTAATAGAGGGAGAACACGATCATGTATTACTCTGTGCGAGGTTGTGCTTGAATGATTGGGTGCTTGGCTATGATTAGTGTCTTAAGGATGGACAAGGAAGGGGGACTGAAAATACCTCCTGTGTCTCCTTTTTCTCCCCCTCTCACCCCACCCCATCCCCCAAAAAGTTACTAAAATGGTACAGCAAGTTTTTATCCGTTTTCTTCTGCAAGTACAGGGTAAATGCAGAATAATTCCCTATTATTATTTCTTCAGTAAGAACTAAATATATACCCGGTATTACGACAGGGAATTGATCGTAAATATGTTGAGAATGCCACCGCTGTGCTCCATTCCAACGGACGCGTGATCGATGCCAGGTTTGTCTTGGGATTTTCACCCCTTCACTACAGTGAAGTACAGTATCTTTCATGTTATCCTTGCCGCCTCCAGACGATTTCATTCAGCTTAAAACACCCAAGCAGAAGGGAGTTAGACAGGGCTACGGTATATTCAACTTCACCAGCTTGAAGTCTGCCCTTAGTTGAATGTACCAAAGGTGGAAAATAAAATATGTTATCAGACAATAGGGGTTTATTTTAAAACAATATTAACATTTTTGCAGTATCGACCAATATATCTTAGAGCAGCCATGGTAATAAAATACCAGTACTCTTCTATGAGATAATACTAGCAAGTATACAGTATGGAAGGTGGGTATTAGTGTTCAGGTGGTGACATGTGAGAGTTTATGGTGGCATCTGTTGAGTACAGTAGCCAAAGCATGTAACAAGTATGGACAGCGGGTATTAGCACCTCATTGGTGACATGTAAAGGCTTGTGGTGCCACGCATTGTGTGCAGGAGGACTGTTGGGCCCCGAGAACAAACTGTGTAACCTGCTCTGTGTCAGAGTCGGACGTCTAACCTACTCTTTGCTGGGATAACTCTAGCTCTCTATTCCAGCCACCACCAGAGGATTTTATTAAACTTCTAATGAACATAGGAATATGGGAGTGTTAATGCTGATAATGCCAACTCTTATGGTCGGGACACTACTGTGCAATTTTTACTCAAATTTGGCCCAAAACTGCTTTCTTTCCGTCTCAAATGCTGAGTTGTAACAGTAGAGTGGCACTAGAATATGGTGCTGGTCATGAAAACGTTTTATGGAATGGAAGCACAGCCACATATTGTGTTTTCTTGCCATTCAGCTACTTCAAGGAAGCTGAGATGAAAGAAGTACAGTATCCTGTTCCATGTGATGTCAGATAATTTTATTCAGGTGAAAATAAATCATTAGAGCAGTTGATATTAAAAATTTAGTAGATTTGCAGATTCCTATGCATGCATTCAGAGAAAATATACAAACTACAACCCAGTTATGCCATATGCATGCCAGTTTGAAGGAATTATATATTAATATTACTGCGTCATAAAAGAAGCTAGTATCTCGATACAAAAGTCACATGATCTCAATGGTAGCATATGCGAACGATATATATATATATATATATATATATATATATATATATATATATATATATATATATGGTATAAGACGGGTATAAGAAGTGTGATATTCCTGGATACACTCAGAGAGCAGCAGCAGCAGCAGCAGCAGCAGTAGTAGTGGTGGTGGTGGTGGTGGTGGTTGTAGTAGTTACTGGGTGGAAGCCAATTCCACAAGCTGTACTAAAGATACGAAC
The DNA here is from genome assembly GCF_032717465.1 of Coenobita brevimanus. Classification (NCBI taxonomy): domain Eukaryota; kingdom Metazoa; phylum Arthropoda; class Malacostraca; order Decapoda; family Coenobitidae; genus Coenobita; species Coenobita brevimanus. Next base: position 14,643,914 of record NC_137063.1, read on the forward strand.
GTAATAATTGTCCCCCTTTTCCTACTCTGTATCCGTAGTAATCTGTGGAGGGAGACAGGCCTCCTAAAATAATGGTGGAATAATTTATATTAAGGAAGACGTTAAGGGACTAGAACAGACCTGGGAGGATTCGTTGAACCATGCTCTCAATTTCTCTTATTTCTGACCGTTTTTATTTTTGGATGGAGGGCTACCCACCCCCAAGAATAACTGAGGGAAGGGGGTTTCACGCTCCCCAAATATGTCATTGCGGGTGAAAGTCCATTGTACATCATGTACTAAGATAACATAGTCATATCTGCCCTCTTTTCACCATTTCTGAAAACTTTTAAGTTGGTGAGGGAAGGCTGGTCCCCCTAGTCGGAAAACTGTATATAGTGAAAGAATTTCAGAGTAACCAGACGAACTGACCTGGGAAATTTCATTTAATCCATCAACTAGCCCACGAGGAGTTGAGAGAGAGAGAGAGAGAGAGAGAGAGAGAGAGAGAGAGAAGCTGAATCTCGCCCAACAGTATATGGTGAGTTGGTGAAAATTATGCCATCCTGCTTCGCAGGATTGATAATAGCAAAACTGTAATATTCAGCGGAAGAATTCTGGAACATGTTTAGACTGATTTACTGTCGTTGTTTACATTTGTCCTGGCAGGAAGAACTACAGTGATGGAAAAATTCTGCATTCGTTTGTTCCTTACCATGCCTGCTAAGACAAATACATAAACATACGAAAAATTTTCTCTCTTAGCCAAAACTATTTCCGTAGGAGGAACAAAACACATGGGAAGACTCATTTAAGGCTGTACTGTAGGTGGCATAGAAAGCTTCGTGGCACATTTTCCTTAGCGACCTGTTACGCATATTACACCTCAACATATTCTTTCATGTTGTTTATAACTTTTTATGTCACCATGGTTTTTAGTAATAATGTACAAGAGGACAGTGAGGTTTATTTATTTTGCATAATTATTACACCCAAACATTCTTTTATTAATGTTATGTATATGGATTTATATTCGCAATAGTTTACATCAGTAACATATAATACGACTGTGTGTTGTACTGTGCAGAATAAATTGCTAAGGAACAGATGTCAGGAAATCTCCAGACACTTGGAATACGACTCATAACCTGCGTTGTTCTTAAGTTAGGGCATTACTCTCACTTGCCGGACTGAGTAACGAACTTTTTTGTGTGTGTGTGGATTTGAAGATATTTCCACCACCTCTTCTTTGAGGAATTATTCTGCATTTTTTCAATATAACAATATTAATTTTACTACATTAATGCAGAGAGTGTTGATATCATATCAGAATAAGCAACAATGAAGTCAAGGTTAAGCTGTAATGTGCAAAATACGAGTAAGGAATTGGTGGACCTTTTCCAGTGACGTCACAGAAATCACGTAGTTTTGTTTACAACTTCATATTGGACGGTAAACTCCTCGCAGTACTGGCTGTCCAGACATGGCTGTCAAATTTTGAACTGACTGATATATGCAGAAATCTGGATCAACGCCACCAAGATCTGTACAGGAACAAGATAAAAGTGTTTGAGGCTGGTTAATTATAGTCGCGGCGCGTGAGTCTGAGGTTGTTATTATCGTGCTCTGGCAACCTACCACAAAAGTGCGTCTGATTTCGTGTATAACATGAGATGCATGTGATTCGTGTATAATATGTTCGTGTATAATAATATTAGTGTATAACATATTCGTGCATAATAATATGATTCGTGTATAATATAACATGAAATTGGATGCACTTTTGAATGGTAGGTTGCCAGGGTACGATAATGATAACCTCAGAGTCGTGCGCCGCGACTATAGTGAGAAATTCATCTGTTTCAAATACGGGAGACCGAAACCAGATCTCAGATATGGCGATCTCTATCACTATTTGGTGAACACCCTGTGAAACTTCACCGGGGTGTCCTTCAAGGTAAATATGTATAATATATCTAGCTGGAACTGACATACAGTACAATTGTCGTGGTAATCAGTAAATTATTGAAGTGGGGCCAAAGGGGGGAGGGATTGTATACACTGACTGGGAAATGAGTAGCTGATGAATGAGTGGAGGGTGGGGGCGTGGGAGTGGGGGAACGAGGTGAAGGGAGGGTGGGGGGTTTGAATGGTGGTGGGAGGGTGGAGGGGTGGGATTAAGGTTAGTTTTGGGGGTGTGGGTGTGGGTGTGTGGGGGGTGAGGGTGTGGGGGAGGGTTGGGGATGGGTGGTAAGGGGTGGGACGGGAAGGGGGTGGAGGGGAAGGGGGTTGGGTGGTGGTGGGGGGTATTGTGGAGGGCTGAGGGGCTTGTGGATGGGAGTTGGGCACGTGGGGGGTGGGGGTAGGGGGTTAGAAAGTGGGAGGTAGGGGGGTTGTTCGGAGGTGGGAGTGAGGGATGGTGGGGGACGGTGGTGGGGTGGGGGTGGTGGAAGGAGGGGTCGTGGTGGCAGTGGGGGAGTTCGGGTGGCAGTGGGAGGGTGGAGGGGGTGTGCAGGTGAGGTGGGGGTGTGTGTGAGGTGGTTGGGTGGAGGTGGGGGGGATGGGGGTCGGGTTGGAGGGGATGGGGGTGGTTCACCTGATATGAAATGCCTGCTACAGAGTCGGGTGTAGGCTTTCGGTTGCCAATTCTCCCTCTTCACAGCAGCTATCCACTTCTGTTGCCTTTCCTCATTGGCTAGAAACCGGCAGAAGTTTACCCCACTTCCACTTTTCTGCCATGTCTTACAGCCGAAGGCACAACATTGGAATACCATTGTGGAATCTGCAGTTCTCTCTCTGTAGACGTCCGACAATTTACCGTACAGTATGGCATCGTTAACAAAAGTCACATGAGACGTGACGTCACGTAGAAAAGATCTTATACCTCCCACAGTCCTTGGTATATATATATATATATATATATATATATATAAGTAATCCCTCCACTATCCGACATAATAGAGCCAAAGGCATGTCTGGAGTGTGCTCCTGTCCGGATAGTGGGCCCCAGCCTCCTGGACTTTTACTTATGGACCCTAACTCAGAAAAACACCTATAGAACTCCCTCTGGACATGCATAGCATCTATTTAAGACCCAAATCACACCAATAAGGGACATAAAAGACTGAAATAAATGCAAAAGAACCATAAAATGAGGTTTTAGAGGTGAGTTTATACAATATTAAACATTCTGGGTACTTACAAGTCCCTGGCTCCTGGACTGGTACTTATGGACCCTAACCCAGCCTAATTTTGAAAGCCACCTAAATAACTCCCTACCGGACATGCATAGCACATATTTAAACCTATTTAAGACCCTATTCACACCAATAATGGACATAGAGCTTGAAATAAATGAAAAGGAACCAAAGAATGAGGAATTAGAAGTGACTGTACCTCATCCAGGGTAATTACAGCATGTTTGTGGCTGCCTTTTGTAAGGTTTTGACAGTGGTGAAAATCTCTTGAAGCACGTACAGTAATCCGTGTTGTGCTGCACTTACAGTAATTCTTTGCACTGTGAGTTATAACTGTTTAACACTGCACATTGTTAATTGCACCATGCCAGTTCCAACCGCCATTTGCACTCCACAGTTAATCCTTTGCACTCTAAACTCTAATTTCTTAACACTGCACAACATTGTAAATTTCCGTGTGGTCTAGTGGCGAGGTATTGCAGTTTATTCACTGTTTATTCACAAAAAAATGAGCAAATGTGGCTCCCATTACAACATGCTGCCACTAGCGATCGAAGTTAGGGTATAACTACTTGGGTGTTGGTGTGTGAGGGGGAAACAGAGTTGCCAGATCGCAACGGCCACATTACCAAACTCCTCAATTTTCATTATCAAATTTAACTTTTCATTACCAAATTCGTAATGCTAGCATTTATTCTTCACTAATTATATATCTATCTATCTATCTATTGCCAGACGCCTCAATCCCGTTTGGGGTGGCCACAAACAAATCGCCTCCAAGTCGCCCTGTCCCCCGCCATTTCACTGCCCTGCTCCCAACTCACACACCCCTCTCTCATATACCTCTCTACCCCATCCCTCCATCTCATCCTCGGCCTCCCCCTCCCTCTTCCCCCCTCCACCTCACTCACATACAATCTCTTCGTCAGTCTTTCACCCTCCATCCTCTCCACATGGCCAAACCACCTCAGTGTGTTCCTCATAACGCTTCCTATCACATCCACATCCACACCACAACGCTCCTTTATATCCTCATTCGTCAGCCTGTCTCTCCACGTGACTCCACAGGCTCCTCTTAAATAACTCATTTCCACTGCTTTCACTCGACTTGTGTCCTTCCAACAATGTCCAAGCTTCACTTCCGTACATTAGGGTTGGTATCACAATACTTTCATGTAGTAACTTTTTCACTTCCATGCTCACTTCCCTGTTTCTTATCACTGCTTTCAAAGAACCAGCAACCTTTCTTCCCTGCTGTACCCTTTCAAGCACTTCATCCTCCAAACCTCCATCCTTACTCATCACACTACCCAAGTACTTAAACGTACTCACATTTTCCAATTCCTCACCATCCAACCTCGCTGTACATTCACTAACTTCACCTCTCTCAAAGACCATCACTTTACTCTTCCCTACATTCACCTTTAGATTCCGTTTCTTACACACTCTCTCAAACTCATCCACCAAGCCTTGCAGCTCCCCTTCGTCTTCACTCAACAACACAGTATCATCTCCAAACAACAGTAATATATATATATATATATATATATATATATATATATATATATATATATATATATATATATATATATATATATATATATATATATATATATACACCAATCAGGCTGGTAAAATGGAAGAACTTATTTCAGTGTTTAAGGAATACAAGATGGATATTTGTGCTCTTACAGAAACGAGGTTGCTTGGAGTTGATAGAATGAATTTGGAAGATGGTATTACTGTGTTGGTTTCTGGCAGGAGTGATGGAAATCATTACCAAGGAGTAGGCTTACTGCTGAGTAGAGATGCTTGTAAGGCAGTATGTGAGTTTGAACCAATTAATGAGCGCTTGTTTTTTGCTCGTTTAAAATCTGACCATGATAATATCATATGGTTGTAGGGTATGCTCCGACAAATGAGGCTGCTGATGAAAGGAAGGATGACTATTATGAGAAACTGTAGGATGTAGTGAATAGATTGGCAAGACATGATGTGTTAGTTTGCATTGGTGATTTTAATGCGATTGTTGGCAGTAGTAGGGATGGCTTTGAAGACTCTATGGGTAAGGAGGGTGTAGGTATAAGAAACGAAAATGGGATGCGATTTGGAAGCTATTGTTTGGCAGATGACCTTATAATTGGTGGAACTATCTTTCAGCATAGAAAAATACATAAAGCTACATGGATTTCACCTTGTGGTAAATATTGTAACCAGATTGACCACATTGCAATTAACAGAAGGCATAGGAGTTATTTGCAAGATGTTTGCATAAGGAGGGGGGCAGATATAGGTAGTGATCATCAACTTGTTGTGTCAAAGATTAAAATAAAACTTAAGAGAAACGTTAATGGTAATTGTACAGGAGGTAATAATTATGATTTTGATGAGCTGAGAAATAATGAGAACACGAAGGAAATGCTTGATGGGAATGTAGGAACAGGTTTCTAGTCCTGCAGACTTTGATGGAATCTGAAGACAATTATATTAATCAAATGTGGAGAGAGGTAAAAAGGTTTTGCATGAGAGTGCTAAGGTCACTATTAAGAAAAAGGGAAAAGCGAGAAGGAAAAAGTGGATGTCAGATGAAACATGGAATGCATTTCAGAAAAGGAAAGAGGCAAAGAAGTGAAGAACAACATGTTGATGGCCAGGCAGTTGAAGTACTTAGAGCAAAGACTGGAGTTTAACATTCTGAAGTAAAAAGACTCGTTAGACGTCATAAGAGGAGGCTATATGATGAAAAGGCAACAGAGACAGAAATTAAATTAAGTAAAAATGACGGTCAGAGCACAAGAGCAGCGTATCAGGCCATAAAGGAATTAACTGGGACTGAAAAGAGAAGGAAGGAAAATGCCTGTACGAGATAGAAATGGTAAGTTGATGACTAAAGATTTGGATATAAAAGTAAGGTGGAAACAGTATTTTGAATCTGTTCTAAATAGATCAATCCCAGGAGGAAGCAGCTCCTGTGAGAAGAGTGGAGAAATTGCAAGATAGTGAGAAAAGGACAGAGTATAAGAGCATAGTGGAAGAAGGATTGGGAAGGTATGAGCTAGAGCAGATGGAAGGGGTGGAAGACGTATGTAAGATATTCATGGAAGAGATAAGCGCAGCGTGTGAGGCGGTTTGTGGAGTGAGGAGGAGATGCAAGGGTGTGCAAGGGACAGCATGGTGGAATGATGAGGTGAAACGAGCTGTGGAACAAAAGAAGAAGGCATATGGTGAATGGTTGACGAGTAGAGGTAGGGGAGAAGATGAGAGAGAGAGAAGAGAGAGGTATATGTGAGCAGGAGAAGGGAGGTTAAGAGACTGGTGAAGGAGAGTAAGAAGAAAGTGGATGAAGAGTTTGGGAGGAATCTGAGTGTGAAATGGAGGGAGAGTAAGAAATTGTTTTGGAAGGAGGTAAAGAAAGTAAGGCAGTGTGAAAGGGGAAATAGTAGGGGAGTGAAAGATAGGAATAATAGATTGTTGGTGGAGAAGAGAGAGAAATTGAGGAGATGGAAGGAGCACTTTGAGGATTTGTTGAATGTAGAGAGTGAGAGCAGTGTGAGTATAAGTGGTTGGGGAATGGCTGGGAGAAGAAGAGATGAGAGGAGGGAGGAAGAGATCAGTAGGTCGGAAGTAGTGGAAGCGATGAAGAAGATTAAGCTGGGAAAGGCCCCAGGAATTGATGGAGTGTGTGGTGCAATGCTTAGGTATGGGGGTGAGATTGTTGTGGAGTGGATATGGAAGTTGTGTAGATTGGCTTGGGAAGAGGGAAGGGTTCCAGAGGACTGGAAATCCGGTATAATTGTTCCTCTGTACAAAGGAAAAGGGGAGAGAGAAGTATGTGGTAACCATAGGGGTATTTGCCTTCTTAGTGTGACTGGTAAAATATATCTTAGAATACTCACTGATAGGGTTAGGCATATGACAGAGGAGCTAGTTGGAGAAGAACAAGGGGGATTTAGGGAGGGAAAAGGGTGTGTAGATCAGATATTTGTTCTAAGATGTTTAGTGGAGAAGTATCTAGAGAAGGGAAGGAAAGTGTATGCTGCCTTCATGGACTTGGAGAAAGCTTATGACAGAATAGATAGGCAAGGTATGTGGAAGGTATTAAGAATATATGGAGTGGAGGGAAAATTGTTGAGTTCTGTGAAGAGTATGTACGAGGGAGCTAGGGCTACGGTGCGAGTGGATGGTGAGCTGAGTGAGTTCTTTGATCTCAATGTGGGACTGAAACAGGGTTGTGTGATGTCTCCATGGCTGTTTAATATATATATGGATGGGGTTGTAAAGGAGGTGCAAGGTAGGGCAGTGGATGTGGGGCTGGGCCTAATGAATGAGGGTGAGATTTGGAAGCTTCCGGTGTTGCTGTTTGCTGATGATACAGTATTGTTGAGTGAAGATGAATGGGAGTTGCAAGGTTTGGTGAATGAATTTGGGACAGTGTGTAGGAGGAGGAAGCTGAAAGTTAATGTAAACAAAAGTAAAGTTATGGTGTTTGAGAGGAATGAAGTCACAGAGTGTGCAGTGAGGTTGGATGGTGAGGATATGGAGAATGTGAGTGCATTCAAGTACTTGGGTAGTGTGATGAGTAAGGATGGAACTCTGGGGGATGAAGTACGTGAAAGGGTACAGCAGGGAAGAAAGGTTGTTGGTACACTGAAAGCAGTGATGAGAAATAGGGAGGTGAGTATGGAAGTTAAGAAGTCACTGCATGATGGTATTGTGATCCTTACCCTGACGTATGGAAGCGAGGCGTGGACCTTGCAAGAGGGGAACAAGTCAAGAGTGAGCGCAGTGGAAATGAGTTACTTGAGAGGAGCATGTGGAGTGACGTGGAGGGACAGGTTGACGAATGAAGAAGTGAAGGAACGTTGTGGGGTAGATGTGGATGTGGTTGAAAAGATTAGGAGAAATACACTGAGGTGGTTTGGACATGTGGAGAGAATGGAGAATGAAAGACTGACTAAGAGGGTGTATGTAGGTGAGGTGGAGGGAGGGAGAGGGAGGGGTAGACCGAGGATGAGGTGGAGGGATGGAGTTGAGAGGTATATGAGGGAGGGGGGGTGAGTTGGGGGGGAGGGGAGTCAAATGGTGGGTGACAGAGTGACTTGGAGGCGTTTTGTCTGCGGCCACCCTTTGCGGGATTAGGGCGTCGGGCTATAGATAGATAGATAGATAGAAAAGAGAAGGAAGGAAAATGCCTGTACGAGATAGAAATGGTAAGTTGATGACTAAAGATTTGGATATAAAAGTAAGGAGGAAACAGTATTTTGAATCTGTTCTAAATAGATCAATCCCAGCTGAAGAGGACATTTTGCCAGCCCAGAGAGATTTGCAGATAGAAACAGGGGATATAACTTTGGAAGAGGTGGCAAAATCTATAAAGGAGTTAAAGAATTTTAAGGCCCCAGGAGAGGATGGAATATTTCCTGAAGTGCTAAAGGTGGAAAATGATGAGTTGATGAACGAGCTTTTGAAACTTTTTAATGTGGCTTGGGATAAAGATGCAATTCCAGAAGAGTGGAAAAATGGAGTGATTATAAAAATACCAAAAATGGGAGATTTAAGTGTGTGTGGCAATTGGGGAGGGATAACTTTGACACCTGAAGTTGCAGAAGTCTTTTCCACAATCTTGTTGAACAGAATAGAGCCAGTAATTGATAAAATTTTAAGAGAAGAACAAGCGGGATTAAGAAAGGGTCGAGGTTATAATACTCAGATTTTTATTGTAAGGCATCTAATGCAACAAGCTAATGAGATGAAAATGCCACTTAGTATGTGCTTTGTGGATTTTGAAAAGGCGTTTGACAGTGTTTCACGTGGAGCTATGTTGAAAATTATGAGATTCTATGGTATACCAGAAAAGTTTGTAACTATTATTAGAAGCCTGCTTGAAGGTACTGTTTGTAAGGTAATGGTGGGTGGTTCTTTGAGTGATCCATTTGAAGTTAGGTCAGGAGTGATTCAAGGAGGAGTTCTTGCGTCATTGCTGTTTGTATTGGTCATGGATTATGTTATGAAAAAGGTTGTAAGGAGAACAGGTGCAGGAATTAACTGGAAAGAAAATAAGAAGCTGGTGGATTTGGACTATGCTGATGATATTGTACTGATTTGCAGAAGTATTTACGAGATGCAGAGGGTGTTTGATTTCTGGTGGAGGAAGGAGAAAAAGTGGGATTGGTAATAAATTGTGGAAAGACTGAAGTTATTAATATGAATGTGGAGAACCAAATCGATTGTGTAATTGGGAATAATATGGTGAAGAATGTCGAAAACTTTAAATATCTGGGAACGATTGTATCATCTAATGGATCATTAAACAATGAAATTGAGGAGAGGATTAGACTGACTTGGCGAACTATAGGAATGTTGAAATCTGTTTGGAATAATAATATCCTTTCGGTACATACTAAAGTAAAAATTTACAAGTCCATGGTTAGACCAATTTTAATTTATGGGCATGAGTCATCCAATTGCAAGAGATTAGAAAGTATTAGGATTTGAGAATAAAATACTGAGAAGGATTCTTGGGGTAAAGTGGCAAGACAGTGTTACAAACGAAAAAGTAAGGGATATTACGAGAGTGAAACCAGTTGATGCATATGTGAGACTATCTCGCTGGAAATGGCTGGGGCACATACATAGAACAGAAGGTAGTTTAATAAAGGATGTGCCAGAGTGGACTGCTAGAGGAAGAAGAGGTATAGGTAGGCCGAGGGAAACCTGATTGAGGACAATGAAAAGAGAAACAGGAGAGGAGTGTTCGTGGGACCTGAAGGAGATGGAAAGAGACAAATACTGGTGGGGAGAGTTCATCGAGACCCTATGTATCCCGTGGGGTGCCACAGGAAATGATATATATATATATATATATATATATATATATATATATATATATATATATATATATATATATATATATATATATATATAAAAGAAAGTTACAGTAAATATATGGATGTAGAGGAAAATGAGGATAGAATAATTAGAGCCAAATGAAGAAACATAGCAGAAAAGACATGATTAAGTGATGATGACAGGTAATGAAAAAAAATCATAACGGCGAAAATTAATAATTGAGAAAGGTGGATAGAATTTTAAAGATAAAAAAGTTATAGTAAAATGATAATGATGCTAAAATTAGTTCCAAAGCCGAAGGACAAAAATGGCTGGTGGAAAACGAGTCCCTAAAATAGAAGATAATTAAACCGATGAAGGAGTAATGTAACTAAGAAAGATGTATGGAGTGAAAGGATGTAGCAGATTGTGCCAGAAATATATCATTGTGAAAATTAAATATGAGTTTCCTTAATGAACTAAATGTCTGTAACATCAAAGGAAGAAATATTAAGTGAAGTGAGTGGGGAGGAGGAGGAATAAGTCTGGAGTAGCGAGGTTGGAATGATGAGAGGGGAGCGAAAGGAGGGAGGTTGTGGGGGTCGGGAGGTGTGAAAGAAAGGGTGAGAAGAGAAAGATGGGGCAGATATCAAGATAAGTAAAGGGACTGGTGGGAAAAGGAAGTTGATCGAAAGGTAGGGAAACAGGGAGGAGGAGATGTGTGGTTGTGAGAGAGAGAGAGAGAGAGAGAGGGGGGGAGGTAATATTATCTATATTACCTTCATTGCCTCCAATATTCCTATCTCTAACAGCATTGAAGTTCTCGGTGTTTCGCCAAATAGTTCCCTTTCATGTTAGATCACTTGCTAAAACCGTCTAAAAAAAGAAAAAATGGGTTATTGAACAGAATCTGAAACATCTTTACTGAGGAGCAGTTAGCTATACTTTACTAGAGGCATGTACGATCGCAGCCCAAATATTGCTCACCCTTTGGAGTGGATGTGAAGTTGAAACAAAACAACTAGACAAAAGTCGAGACAAAGCTATAAGAATAATTAACAGCCTTGTAAATACATATGAGCCACCTCCCCTACAAATAAGACGTAGCGTTCCCTCTTTTACATTATTTTACACTTTATGGCAAATACTCAGACAAAATTGCATCCATTGTGCCACCTCTCCATGCCTTACCCCGTGCAATACGGGTATCTGGTAGCGCACATGAGTGGATTTTCACACTGCCATATTGCAGAACTTTTGCCTATCAGAATTCCTTTATTCCATGAGCTGTTTCTGTTTGAAACTCACCCTCTCAGATTAATTCCCCTCAAACTTCAACCTGCTGCATATCAAGTCCAACTGTTACAATATTTTTAATGAATGGAAGACGCCTGTAACCTGGTATATGATTTTATTTATCTCATTTATTTTTTCCTTACCCTGTCCATCTTTTGTACAAACAGATGGAGGGGAAGAGGTGCAGAGAGGGAGAGGAGGAGGAGAGGAGATATGTAATTCACGAAAGGAGAAATAAGTAAGGAGAGGGAGGAGGTAACAGAGGGGAAGAGGGAATATTGAACAGGACTCGTGGACGGAAGAAGGAAAATCGATAGAGAAGAGGGAAGGAGGAAGGGAGAACGAAATATGTAAGGAGAAAGTGATATGAGGGGAAGGAAAGGAAGACGAGGGTGAAGATGTAGACTAGATAAAGGATATGTAATAAACAGGAGCATAAGTGAGGGGTAGAAAGGGATTACGGGAAGAGGGGAAAAAAGGAGAGTGCGGAAAAGTCTCAGATATACAGATGGGAAAGAGGTGATGGGGAGATGAAATGAAGGGGAAGGAATGAGAGGGAAAGGAAAAGTAACGGGTGCAGAGAAGCGGTTGAAGGATTTGGGGGAGAGAAAAGGCAGATAATATATGTTAACAAAGGAATTCGAAAGAATATTTAGAGAATGGGGATAGAGAAGGGGATGGAAAAATGGGAAGGAGGATAGAGAAGAGAAGAAGAAGGAAGGAGCTGACAGAAGGGGGAAGGAGTAGGTGAGCAGAAGAGAGGAAGACAAGGGAACGGGGTAGGAGAAGAGGCAAGAGGTAACCGTCAGTGTAAGTAAAGAGAATGGAGAGAGAGAGAGAGAGAGAGAGAGAGAGAGAGAGAGAGAGAGAGAGAGAGAGAGAGAGAGAGAGAGAGAGAGAGAGAGGTGGTGGTGATGATCATGATGGTGGTGAAGGAGGAGAAGAATGGGAAGGAGGAGGACTTTAGAATGAGAGGTGGGTGATAAAAAAGGGGATGCGGAAAGGAGATGGAGAGAGAGGGATGGGTGAGATGAACACGAGTAAAGAAAGAGGATAGGGAAGAAAGAATGAATAAAATTGGGAATCAAGGAAGGACGATGAGGGCAGGACAAGATAAAAGAAGAGAGATGGAAAGTAAGTGTGAGATGGGGAGGGAGGTGAAGCTAAGTTCAGGATAAGCAGGAGGAGGGGAAGTAGGCTTGGAGAGTGGGAGGGGAAGGTGTAAGGAATGTGTGAAGGGAAAGAGAGGAGAGGAATAGAAGGAATGTGACAAAGAAGGAAGAAGGAAACTGGATGAGTGAACAGCCTTCCATAGAGAGTCACAGATATTGTCCAAATGTTTCCCTTTGTACCTCCACCTATTACCAACTTACGCCATAGCATCTGCTAGGGATCTCTGTCTCTGTCTGTCTGTCTGTCTGTCTGTCTGTCTCTCTCTCTCTCTCTCTCTCTCTCTCTCTCTCTCTCTCAAGAGACGAGAGTTGTGGGAGGCGGAGGACTGGCACCTCCACCTCGACAATGTTCCAGCCCACTCATCCCACTTCATTTAGGATTTAGTGGCCAAACACAAGGCTCACACAAGTCCGGCAGGGTCCCTACCCTCCTGACATGGCTCCCTGCAACTTTTGGCCATTTCGTAAACTGAATATTCGAAATTTGAGGACAAAAATGAGATACATACAAATGCTACAGTGACCTTGTTGGTGATCCCCAAATATGACTGCAAAATGTTTCCAGCAATGGAAGAACCGTGGGGTAAATGTGTCGAGTCCAAAAGGGAGTACTTTGAAAGGGATTAAAGTCTGAACTCTCTAAGTTTTTTTTTTTTTTTTTTACCCTCCACCTGACAAAGTCAGAGGAGGGTATTGGCACCACTGGTGTCCGTCCGTACAGCTGGCCGGCAGGGAGTAGAGAGTTTCGTTTGTAGAGCAAGTATCAGAAAGTATTAACTATAGAGTCATGAAATTTCACATAGTTCTGTGTTTTATAGTGAACTTGTGCCTTTTGATGGAATGATGTGTCTTAAGCATTTTTTTTTTTTTTTTTTTTTTTTTTTGAAATTAAAAATAATTTATCTCAGATTTCAACACAGTCTGAGCTAGTAATCTCAAGCCACTAATTAAAAAGTATTCACTATGGAGTTATGAAATTTCACCTAGTTATGTATCTTATAGTGAACTGATACCTTTTCATAGGTAGAATGTTGTGTCTTCCGTAGTTTTTTAAATTATGAAAAAGTAAAAAAAAAATAATCTCAGAGTTTTTAATGTGACCTGCTGACTCTGTGTTATGCAGAAGTGGCGGGGGGGGGGTGAGGGCCGTTGGGCACTTGGTTAGGTGTGCAATGAGGTGGGGGATACGTGTTTGGTCGCTGTTTGCAATAGCGTAGCGCTGATGGTGGTGGTGATGGTAGTGATGATGGTGGTGATGGTTGTGGTGATGATGATGATAGTGGTAATAGTGATGGTGGTGGTTTTTTACTTCCTATCAAGCATCCCTATATATATATATATATATATATATATATATATATATATATATATATATATACTTTATATAGATAGATAGATAGATAGAGATCTTTTATCAAGACACCAAATGTTAAAATTAAAGTAATAGGAATCTCTTTGAATAAGTGAGGTATAAACTGACTAACTCGTCTATTATCACCTCCTTTATCCTAGCTAGCTCCCCTTGATTTGGCCGTATCTTAAAGGATACTTAGCTAGATAAGTCGGATTGACAGATAATGACGGGCTTGCGGTCTTGGTCAGGTTCGTGGGTCAAATCCAAGCATCCTTAAGTGCTCTCCCGTTAGCTAGCTGACTTGAACTGAACTGGAAATGGCATATCTCCTTCTCCTTCTTTGGATTCAGATGCCAAATGTTATTTATTTACAATTACAGTACTTAAATACAATGAATTATTTCATGAAATTTACAACGAAGTTTTGAATAAAAACTAATGCCAAATATTCATTTTATGAATGTTAAGATATATTTGACTTTCATTTTCCATGTCACCATACCACACATGCCCAGTCATGTGCATGGAATATTCCTATAATTTTAGGAAATTTATACACATACATTATAATTGCCTATAAAAGGTTAAATGCAGTAGCATTTAATTTATTAATAATAAAAACTATTAACCAGAAAACTAGAGCCAATCTCAGGATTATTAAACTACTTTGAACCGGTACCATACGGTCTCTGGAAAATTCATCTGATTTGAACAGGAAAAACTATATTAAAAAGTGTGCTTATGCCGCTACACGCCGGATATCTCCTTCTGGGGGAAATAGTTTCCACACACACACACACACACACACACACACACACTATATCTATCTATCTATCTCTCTATATACATATACACAATCCCTCTTCTGTCTGTCTTTCCTTCATACTTTCCCCTTCCTTCTGCCTGTGGGTGACCCTACACTGAGTGACAAGCCAAATGGTTTCTTGTACACCAGGAAACCATTTACCACGCTGGGTGGTAACCATGTAACCAAATTTTGGCGCATGGTGGTTTATTGGGTAATTACGGCGCTCCAGTCGGATTGAGCCGGTGAAGGTTTATATCCAAGGGATGGTTGGCGTAAATTGCCCACGTAATGCCACTCAAGGATGAGTGAGGCTGGTTACTCTCATCTTAAATGTCAGGAGCAACTTGCCTAGCCCTGGGCTCCTACACTCCCCATGGAGCAATGTAGGATTGGATGATATATATATATATATATATATATATATATATATATATATATATATATTTTCACCATCTTCATCAGCCGTTTGAGTATTCACTGCAGGACCGGCCTATCCCGACCGAAGTCGGGACGATACAGCCAATGTATCTCTACCAAGTGGCTTAGGCTGTCTGGTAGAGATTGTGTGTAGGAGAGAAGTGCTTGTAAGTGTATTTGTAGTGTTGGAGTGGCTTTGGATATGTGTGTAGTCCGTGAACCAAGTGTAATCGGCCCGTGCAAGCCGACTGGGTGCAGGCATACTTTATAGTAAGTGACACTGGTTCAACCACAGCACCCCTTGTGTCCGCCAATGCAGTACATGGCGTGGTGAACACCCTCAAAGTTTATTACCCTGGCGGGACGCGAACCCTGGCTCACCCGTGTACGAAACGCACACTCTACCACTACACCACAGAGGCTCCATATCTATCTATCTATCTATATATATATATATATATATATATATATATATATATATATATATATATATATATATATCCATCCATCATCCAGTCCTACGTTGCACCATGAGGAGCGTAGGAGCCCGGGACTAGGCAGTTGGTCCCGACATTTAAGATGAGAGTGACCAGCCTCACTCATCCCTGATTGGCATTACATGAGCAATCAACCCCAACCATCCCTTGGATATAAACCTTCACCGGCTCAGTCCGATTGGAGCGCAATAATTACCCACTTAATCACCAGGCGCCAAAATTTGGGTATATGGTTACCGCCCTGCGTAGTAAATGGTTTCCTTGTGCACAGGAAACCATTTGGCTTGTCACTCAGTGTAGAGTCACCCACAGGCTGAAGGAAGTGGAAAGAATGAAGGAAAGAAAGACAGAAGAGGGAGTGTAAAGTCAACCGTGGTCAAAAGGACAAGGAAAGAATGAAGGAAAGAATGACAGAAGAGAATGGAAGGAAAGAAGGATGGAGAGGAAAGGGCAGACACCCGAGAGCAGCACTACATCGAGTGAGTGGATGGTGAGCGCCCCAACACACACACAGACACACACACACACACACACACACACATATATATATATATATATATATATATATATATATATATATATATATATATATATATATATATATATATATATATAGACACTCAGTTACCACTTTCCTTAGTATTACACCAACATAGTCTCATTTTTTTGTTCTCTTTTTCTTTGTCCCACCTGCTTTTATTTTGCATCCTATCCATCCTGACTGTAAATCTCTATAGTAATCTCTTAGTTTGATTAGTTGATTTAATTTCTTCTTCTTCTTCTTATTATTATTATTATCTCACTTTTCCTCACAAATTCCCTGTGTTACTTGTTTCACCTCTTATTTTCTTTTTACCTGCAGCAAAGCCGACAGGTGTATAAGTGGTACTCCAGGGAGATCCTCTCTCTCTCTGTCTCTGTCTGTCTGTCTGTCTGTCTGTCTCTCTCTCTCTCTCTCTCTCTCTCTCTCTCTCTCTCTCTCTCTCTCTCTCTCTCATAGAAAGTTCGAATATCTGCTCATGGAGAACTCTGAGCGATTTTCTTATGAAATTAAAAGTTGTTCAGCTTTAAATTTAGAGTTAATTTAACAAGTGAGCTGCTGAGTGGAAGGCATCAGCTGATTATAAGGTGATAACATTTTCGGCTATAAGGAATATTTTAGCGACTTTCCTATGGAATACAAAGTTGTTCATCTTGAAAATTCTATTTGATATGGCATGTCAGGTGTTGCATCAGCTGATGCATAGTTTCGCATCATAGACATGAAGATAGTCTCTTCTCGTTCAGTATTGACTTTAACTTTTCTTATGATTCTCAAAGAATATGAGCTATTTTTTTTTTTTCACTCTGCTCTTTAAAGGATCTCAGTCACAAGGTTCTTCAGCAGTTAAACCCTCGAAACCCGGTGTGGTTCTTTTAAAAATATTTTTGCCACTACAAAGCTATTTTACCTAATTCCAGAAATGGTCTGCAGTACTGATGGGATTTATAATGTAATCACTTCCGTTTGTTAAGTTTAGCCAAAGATTAATGAAGTCACCAGGAAATGGCAAGAATAAAATGAAAAAAGTCATTTCTAGTCTTATTGAAGCAAAAGCTGTCTTGCTGTTTTCTTTTTTTTCTTTTTCTCTATTCCTCTTTTTCCTTCACCCTTTTCATGTGGACATGTTTGCTTATTTATATCTTTCCTTTTTTTTTTTTTTTTTAACACTCATTCTTAGAAGATTGTGTTACACATTCTTTCCGATATATGAAAATTTGTATCTTGGTCACTGATCCCTTCATTCATTCTATGAGAGTTTGTTATTTATTAGAAATTTTGGGTTACATATCTGTCCTTATATTCATCTCTCTTACTTTTAAGCTGTTGTATGTGAGCGGATGTTTGTTGCTTAGTCATCATGACTCAGATGCTGTCAGAATGTCACGAACTGACAGTGGTCGGCTGCCTCTTGTCAAATTTGCAGTTTAGACTTCTTTTTTTTTTTTATGTACACAGCATAGTCATGACATTGGGTAACACATAAAGGAAACTCTCTTACCTTTTCCTTAAGAGATTTTGTGTAAGACAGAGATCGAGTAGATTCTGGAGGTGTAACACAATCTTCTTGCAGTAAAGCACAGCATCCTGTAGTAATACGGAGTCTTTAAGAATAACTTGAAATCTATGGGCCTACATCTCACATTATGGTGGCAGTGAGGTCAAGAACACTCATTCAAGTCTGTCTACCGCCAAATCCGACAGCCTGTAAACCGACTGTCTGAAATCTGTCGCCAAGCCTGGCTCTCATAGAACCTGTCTGTCATCTTGCCCGTCTGTCACTGAGCCTGTCTCTCATCTAGCCTGTCTGCCACCGAGCCTGTTTGTCATCTGTCTCATCTGTCACCAAGCCTGTCTGTCACCAAGCCTGCCTGTCACCATGCCTGCCAGTCACCAAGCCTGCTTGGCTCCTCGTTCCGACCACAGTTGTACTGAATGTCAAACCCCCAGTGACCCGGTGACCTGCAACTCGCCCTTTTGAACTCCCACCAGCTAGCAATACCAAATCATGCCACACCCCATGCCATATGCTATAAAAACTAGGTAGATAAAAAAACAGTAATTTAAAAATAGGGAATAGGGATCGCTAAAAAAAGTAAACAAACAATGAAGGATAGCTGGAGAGCATGCAAAACCAGCAAGGATTCAAGTAACGTTGACAATGTCTATCTATCTATCTATCTATAGCCCGACGCCCTAATCCCGCAAAGGGTGGCCGCAGACAAAACGCCTCCAAGTCACTCTGTCACCCACCATTTGACTCCCCTCCCCCCAACTCACCCCCCCCTCCCTCATATACCTCTCAACTCCATCCCTCCACCTCATCCTCGGTCTACCCCTCCCTCTCCCTCCCTCCACCTCACCTACATACACCATCTTAGTCAGTCTTTCATTCTCCATCCTCTCCACATGTCCAAACCACCTCAGTGTATTTCTCCTAATCTTTTCAACCACATCCACATCTACCCCACAACGTTCCTTCACTTCTTCATTCGTCAACCTGTCCCTCCATGTCACTCCACATGCTCCTCTCAAGTAACTCATTTCCACTGCTCTCACTCTTGACTTGTTCCCCTCTTGCAAGGTCCACTCCTCGCTTCCATACGTCAGGGTAGGGATCACAATACCATCATGCAGTGACTTCTTAACTTCCATACTCACCTCCCTATTTCTCATCACTGCTTTCAGTGTGCCAACAACCTTCCTTCCCTGTTGTACCCTTTCACGTACTTCATCCCCCAAAGTTCCATCCTTACTCATCACACTACCCAAGTACTTGAATGCACTCACATTCTCCATATCCTCACCATCCAACCTCACTGCACACTCTGTGACTTCATTCCTCTCAAACACCATAACTTTACTTTTGTTTACATTAACTTTCAGCTTCCTCCTCCTACACACTGTCCCAAATTCATTCACCAAACCTTGCAACTCCCATTCATCTTCACTCAACAATACTGTATCATCAGCAAACAGCAACACCGGAAGCTTCCAAATCTCACCCTCATTCATTAGGGCCACCCCCACATCCACTGCCCTACCTTGTACCTCCTTTACGACCCCATCCATATATATATATTAAACAGCCATGGAGACATTACACACCCCTGTTTCAGTCCCACACTGAGATCAAAGAACTCACTCAGCTCACCATCCACTCGCACCGTAGCCCTAGCTCCCTCGTACATACTCTTCACAGCACTCAACAATTTCCCCTCCACTCCATATATTCTTAATACCTTCCACATACCTTTCCTATCTATTCTGTCATAAGCTTTCTCCAAGTCCATGAAGGCAGCATACACTTTCCTTCCCTTCTCTAGATACTTCTCCACTAAACATCTTAGAACAAATATCTGATCTACACACCCTTTTCCCTTCCTAAATCCCCCTTGTTCTTCTCCAACTAGCTCCTCTGTCATATGCCTAACCCTATCAATGAGTATTCTACCATATATTTTACCAGTCACACTAAGAAGGCAAATACCCCTATGGTTACCACATACTTCTCTCTCCCCTTTTCCTTTGTACAGAGGAACAATTATACCTGATTTCCAGTCCTCTGGAACCCTTCCCTCTTCCCAAGCCAATCTACACAACTTCCATATCCACTCCACAACAATGTAAACCCACAAATCCCTTTTAACTCTGGTATTACCAGTTTATAATGAGTCGCAATAGAGATTTGTGGGTTTACATTGTCAACGTAACTTGAATCCTTGCTGGTTTTGCATGCTCTCCAGCCATCCTTCCTGGTATGTTTACTTTTTTAGCGATCCTTATTCCTCATTTTTCAATTACTATTTTTTTTTTTATTTACCTAGTTTGCTTACTTTTTTTTTTTTAATCCATGTATCAAGAACCAAGGCAGTGGTTCATAAAATTTAATATAGTCATGCTGCTAGTGATGCAGTACTGATACTTGACGGCAATTCCATACTTGAATGGTTTCTAACGTGCTTGCAGTGGCGTAGAGGACTCTCTTTGGTTCTGGAAGGTGGGTGATGATCTTTCGATTTGTTGTTTTAAAATAGGCTACGGACACGCGCAGTGACCCATTAAGTATGACTGGCTAGTTTTTATCCCGAAATACTGAATAGATTTCCTTGTAGACCTGTGAAACAATAATATGAACAAACTGTCAAATTTCGAATGTACCGAACTTTCTTATAACACTTCTTTTCCAATTATCAATGGCTGGCTAACCTAAACTATTGAAAAGGAACCCTCTGGATGTTTCAAGAATAAGTTTGCTTTCTAAGATGGTTTTTAGGTGACTGTTCTAGTTGAGTTTTCAGAAAATTCTTGGGCGATGCCTATTATGAACCACGGTAGTGGTTCACGATAGGTGGTGTTTTAAAAGCATTCAGTAAAAAGCTTAATCTATTATCTCTGGACCAATAACCTTTATACAGTTTCGTCTCCTCTCTTACATGATTAAATCAGTGTACTTACAACATCCTCCCAGGATTATTTTTCATAGTCTTGATTTTCTTTTACTGAATTCATCCATATGAGGACTACATATTTAAACACTTTATGCACGTAATGGCTCTCATTTGTTAACTGTTACTGTACGCATTAGTTTATTCTAGTTTAAAAAAAAACATCTCTTCACTTGTATTCATTACCTACGATAAGGAAGTTATATTTTAGCCTGCATTTGTTTGTTTGTTTGTCTGACTGTCTGTTAGCAGGATTACTCAAAAAGTTGTTAATGGATTTTGATGCAATACTGTTGAAGGATGGGCCATATACCAGGGAAGAAATGATTAAATTTTGCGGTGGATCCGGATCCGGAGTATCCTGCACAATATCTCCAAAATTCTCAATTAATTTCATTGAAATTTTGTGGAAAGGCGAGCCATGGACCAGGAAAGAATTGATTAAAATTGGGGGCAGATCCGAATCTGGAAACTATATCCACGGATCCCTTTTAATGGTAATGACACTGGCAAAAGTATGCGCTCTCTGAGTGCTTTCTAGTTTACTTAATACATTCTTTGTACTTTTTTTTTTCAAATTCGTTTCTTAATGACAACTCAGTACTGTGAAAATATTAATTTATCTGAAAAAGATACACATAATTCCAGAGATGAAACAAAACCGACCCAGACTGAAAGCTCACACGACACTCTTACTCGTCTGAGAAACGGAAAGACTTATCTTGGAAGATGCATCGTGTCCTAAATTTACGGGAATGAGTTGGGGGGAGGGCAGTCAAATGGTGGGTGACAGAGCGACTTGGAGGCGTTTTGTCTGCGGCCACCCTTTGCGGGATTAGGGGGTCAGGCTTTAGATAGATTGATAAAATCCTGCTATTAGCGAATATGATTTCATTGGTAATGTCAGTCTGCAGTTACAAACAAGGGACTTACGACAGGCAGTGCTAAAATGCCTACCTTAGGAGCAGATTAAATGATGTTTACTCTCGAGTGGGATCTCTTTCAAGATGTAGATTCTTGGATAAGTTTATTTCCCTTGATGAATGCTGTAACAAATTTCTATTTTTTTTTTTTTTTTTTTTTGTGAAATGAAAGCAAGATATCTGATGAGCGTCTACAGATTATTGCAATGTACTGTATGAGACATAATTATGTTCATCCCTTCCAAACAACATATGCTGTTAAGGGTGGCTGCTGTAGCAGGTACTGCAGGAATGAAATTTTGTAGGCAATGTGAAACGGTCCATGAGCAGAAACTGATTATATGGGAAAAACCACTTAATGCCAGATAATGTGGCAACCATTATTTAGTTATCCCAGATTCCTAAATCGTCTTAGCAATGATGAGTTAAATGCTGTGACTGAGATTCAGCTTTCTCCTGGGGATGACATAACCATGTTAGCTGTACAGACAGAAGAAAAATTTGGTATCATACCTGCACAAACAGGTCGCACAGTTCAATCAGTTACTAGCCTAACACCATCTTTGCAGACACAAGGTCAAAGACACATTTCACATCCACTCAACAGACAAAACATCACATCACAGTCAACAGCCATGTCACGTGCAAGAACTACGGAAATAGCAGTTTCTCTCACAATCGTGCCAGATCTAAAAGCAGAGCTAAGACAGTATGTTAGTACTGTAAACAAAGAGGTCATCACATAGCTCACTGTTATAAGAGACTAAATGATGAACGAGGACACAGACGTGACAGTAGATCACCTTGATAGAGTCTGTCAAGACAAATTCTCTCTCTATGTACCCAACCTGTCAAAACTATGCTATTCATTCACATAACTTTGAAATGTTAGTACCTATAAATATCTCTTCGCTTTTCCTCATTGATAGTGTAAGTGCTACCTCTTCTCAGCAAGACATAATTGATTGCCTAAACTGTTCTTCCTTTGTGAGTATTCAGATGTCTCACTTTGTGCAGCACTCGATTTTAAGCCATGATTTTTTATATCCTCCTCCGACAGTAGTTCCCAACCTATTCCACCATGCAGCCCATGCAATGAACTATAAATTCTTTGTTGCCCATCAAACTCATCACCACTTGAAAGTTCCAGTAATCTCATTTCAAGTTTAATAATACAGTGCAAGCAAAATGTACACGCCTTATAGTGGCTTTTACAGTATATTACTGAAGAGACTGGGACAAAGTGACATGAAATCTATAATCAGTACAACAGAGACAAAAACCAGACTTCTTACCTACTGGGAGGGCAGGTGTTGCAAGGCGGACGTCAAATAATGAATGTCAGGTTGCAGGGATGACAGTACCAATCGGAGAACGGGTTCGACACTCAGTTTGTTTCTATATTTCTTCAGTGCCACCAGCTCTGAAAATCCAGTTTCATAGAAGCCTGTTACGGGGCAGGGCATTAAATGCCACACCACTCTGTCAGACAGGACGGGATAAGCAGATGAAGCGTGAATCCAGACTTTTCTATGAGAATATGGGCTTTAAAGCACAGTCACATGATAGATCCACAAGGCTGTCTTCCTCTCCTGTGCTCAGGTCGACGAGAGCGTTGTTGCTGTGGTTGGTGCAAGGGTTTTCAGTCCAGCTGTTCAGCACATCACGAACTGGGAAATATTAGTGCATTTTGGTTCTCAGAGTAAGAAGGTGTTCTTTGATATCACTGATCACAATGTGAGAAAGCTGCTTTTCTCCCTGAGTCAGAAAACTTGACAATTTCCAAATGAGTCAAAGTTCCCTTGTCAGCTTACTTAGTCCATAATTTGAGCTACTTTATAGTTCCTTCTACTTTACTCTGGACTTGAAAAACTGTTACTGTTTTACCTTGAAGCAAGACATTCAACCCATTTAAGTGGCTGAAAATGTCTCTAATATATTCCAGTTCAAACCTCTCTTGGGATGCCAGTTCAGACCTCAGGTCAGACAGAAATATTCATACTTCATCATGCAGTTCAAATAGATGCTCGAGTACCTTGCCCCACGAGAGCCACTTCATTTCGGTGCCACAGAGTGTGGTAGCACTCCGTAGGTAGGAATGGCGCAGGTTTAAAGTGGCGTCCAGTACTATAGGGTATGAGAGCATTCACGTGAAAATGGTCACAAAGCTTAGTTCTAAGCTTTTGAACTAAAAGACCTTCGCTATTCGTGTAAACCTACTCGCAAAGTCTTGCTAACCTTCATTAGAGTTGCAAAATTGAACCGCAAAAATATTGATTTTGTTTTCTTTCTTTCTTCTTCATTAGTCATAACTCCAAAAGAAAAAGGCATACTCGAGTGTACTATACAGCGAAACGCTACTTGTCATGTGTTGATGTTTCTTTTTGTGTTTAGAAAAGCATTTAGGCTATGGTTCGCGAGTTACAGCTTGAAAACCGCATCGTGGTCACCCGTAAGTACGCCATGTTGTGCAATATTGGTTAGCTACAGCTCACCTAGGGTTAAAGAACTTATCAAAACACTTCTTTTCACGGGAAGGCACCCTCGTTTTAGTCGATCAAAATCCTAAGCATGTAACAATCCAAACAGAACACTTGCTTTATGCATAATTATACTTCCACAAAAAGATCATAAACTAGAAAACAAAAGTTTTCTTCTGAAATGATTGTTAAGGAGTAGTAATGGCAAAAGTGCACAGATAAGAGATGAAAAGAGCACAGAAACAAGTGAGCATTCAGGATGGGAAGAGATCTGAAGACCTATACCAATTACTACATTCCACCAGCTACAAGTCTGTGGCTAAAGTGTGGAGTGTAGTAATGGGTATAGATCTCCAAATCTCTTCCCATCCTGAATGCTCTCTTGTTTCTGTGCTCTTTTCGTCTTCTATATGTGCACTTTTTCCAATCCTACTTCTTAACAATAATTTTAGAAGAATTTTTTTTTTTTCTAGTGTAGTAGTAGTTGATTGTGGGTACTGCCATTCTCATCACACAAAACTGCAAATAACCGTGACTGAACCAGGCAGCTCTTAATCAAGATGGCTGCCCTCACAGCTTCATCTAAAACAGTTTTCAGGGCTGCTGGCATCTTCTTAGTAGCTAATGTTTCTCTGTGTATGCTGCAATGAACAGTCGTTACTTGCAGAGCTAATGCTTTCACACGTCAGACAACATCACTGTGCTGGCCTAGCATTATTGCATGAGGTCTATCGGTGATCACTTCACACATTTTGTCCAGTCTGTCTCGTTTGAAACTATGAATGTGTTCCAAATGTCAAAAATAGCCTTAGCTGAAGAAGGTGTGGGCAAAGATATAAAGGAGTCATCTTGTATTTCTCCCTGGTATTCATACCGTATGTTGGTGAGCAAGTTTGAAAGGTTGGCTATGTCCCAAGATTCATCCAACAGCAATGTGTAAAACCTGACGTCTTGTAGTTTGGCTGTCAACTACTCAGACACATCCCTGGCCATCTCTTCAGTTCTCCGTTTAACTGTGTTATCTGGCAATGAAATCAGGCATAATTTGTTTGCATTTTTTTTTTCTCCTAGCATCACTCCTGCCATTTCTTTTGCTGCAGACAAAATCAATTTTTCTCCGATTGTGTGGCTTCCCAGCCTTTCCTGTGAGTCGTGTCACCCGATAGGAAGCCTCCACTGCTTTTGCATTTTCAGTACCTGCTTAGGGCACTCCATAACTTTCTTCTTTCCCTTATAATCCTGTAGCTCAATTTCAAAGAATTCAATTGGTTTGGACACGTACGCCCTGTGTTTGGTCTCAAGGTGATGACAAAGTTTATTTAGTTTTAAGGCTTCATTTGACAAAGCCTCAAAACACACCAGGCATAATGGCAAGGGTTCATCTTCAATGTCAGTGGAAGTTAAACTCATTGCTATGTAATAACTGCTGTACTTTCTCTGAATCTTTTGTTTCTTTTTCATTGTTTCTTCCATTAAATCTGGGTCTGTACTTGTGGATACACAATCAATAGTCTCTTTTCTTTTCATCTTACCTGATGCAAGCCACTTATCCATTTTTCAAAAAGTTTTCAACGATGGGGAGGACGAAAACACATGCACCTCTCTCTGCGATTTGTGACAACTGGACTGGGGTTCCCAGATGGTCACTCACACCACTGTTGCCACTCAAAGTTTTGGAAAATCACTAGATAAGTCTATGATTTTTCTCGTGATCAAAAGAAAATGATTTAAATATTTTACTGTTTTATCATCTGTCAATCTATTAATCTATTGCCAGGCGCCTTAATCCCGTAAGGCACGGCCAAAAACAAATCGCCTCCATGTCGTCCTGGTCCCCACCATTTCACTACCCTGCTCCCACCTCACACCCCCCTCTCTCATATACCTCTCCACTTCATCCCTCCATCTCATCCTTGGCCTCCTCCACCTCACATACATTCTGCTCGTCAGTCTCTCCACATGGCAAAACCACCTCAATGTGTTTGTGTTTCTCCCAACGCTTTCTATCACATCCACATCCACACCACAATGCTCCTTCCCTTCCTAATTTGTCACTCTGTCTCTCCATGTGACTCCACATACTCCTCTCAAATAACTCATTTCCATTGCTCACACTCTTGACTCGAGTCCCTCCAACAAAGTCCAAGCTTCACTTCCATGCGTTAGAGCTGGAATCACAATACTGTCATGTAGTATCTTTTTCACTTCCATTCTCACTTCCCTGTTTCTTATCACTTCTTTCAAGGAACCAGCAACATTTCTTCCTTGCTGTACCCTTTCAAGCACTTCACCCTCTAAATTTCCATCCTTATTCATCACACTACCCAAGTACTTAAATGCACTCATTTTTTCCATTTCCTCCTCATCCAAGCTCACATTCACTGCCTTCATTTCTCTCGAAGACCATAATTACTCTTCCCGACATTCACCTTTAGATTCTGCTTCTTATACACTGTCCCAAATTCATCCATGAAGCTTCGCAGCATCCCTTTGTCTTCACTTAATACAGTATCATCTGCAAACTACAGTACAGGAAGTTTCCAAACACTGCCCTCTCTCATTAGGACCGCTCCAACATCCACTGCGCCACCTTCTATTTCTTTTATAATCCCATCCATAAACATACTGAACAACCATGGAGACATGACACATTCCTGTTTCAGTCCAACTGTCAAATAGAAAAATTCACTCAGTTCACTATCCACTCGCACTGCAGCCTAAGCACCATCATACTTTCTCGTCACGGCGTTCAGCAACTTCCCATTTACTCCATATATTCTTAATACTTTCCACAATCTTTGTCTATCTACCCTGTCATATGCTTTCTCCAAATCCATGAAGGCAGCGTACAAATTCTTTCTCTTCTCTAGAAACTATTCCATTAAAGACCTTGGGATGAATATCTGATCCACTCAACCTCTTTCTCCCATAAAGCCTCCCTGTTCTTCTCCAACTATTTTCTCTCTTATTTTTCTAACTCTGTCAATAAGTGTCCTACCATATACTTTTCCTATTACACTAAGAAGACAAATGCCCCTATGATTACCACACACTTCTTTTTCCCCTTTCCCTTTGTACAGGCGAATAATTATACCTGACTTCCAATCCTCTAGGACTGTACCTTCCTCCCAGGCCAATCTGCACATCTTCCACATCCATTCTACTACTGTCCCTCCCCCATGCTTCAGCATTTCACCACACACTCCATCAATTCCTGCGGTTTTCCCCATTTTGACTTCTTCATTGCTTCCACAACTTCTGTCCAACTGATTTCTTCCTCTCTTCTCACAGCCCTCTGTCTACCAGCCATTCTCCAGCCACTTATACTCATATTACTTTCATTCTTTATGTTCAACAGTTCCTTAAAGTGTTCTCTCCATCTGCTCATATTTTCTCCGTTCTCCACTAGTAATCTACCATTTTTATCTTTCACTCCCTGATTAGGCCTAACTTTTTGACACCCTATCTAACTCTCTTTACCTCTTTCCAGAACATTTTCGTAAATTCCCTCCACTTTACACTCAAATTCCTTCCAAATTCCTCATTCACTCTCCTCTTACTCTCTCTTACTAATCTTTTCACATCTCTCTTCCTCTCTACATATAATTCTTTCTTCCGCCTCTCAACTTCTTCCACACCCCTGTTTCTCATCCACTCACTATATGCTTTCTTCTTTTGTGCCACAGCCTGTCTCATCTCTTCATTCCACCATCCTGTTCCTTGCACCCCCTTTCATCTTCTCTTCATCCCACATACCACCTCACATGATGCACAGATTTCTTCTGTGAATGTCTTGCTCACACCTTCCACGTCCTCCATCTGGTCCAATCCATATTTACCCAATCGCTCCTCCACTTGTCTCATATATTCTGCCTTTTTTCTTACCTCTTATAATCTTTCCATGCTCCTTGTATGAACTACTTCCTCCTGTCCTTCCCTCCTTCTATTTCGCCATTTCATATGGACCTTGATTCTGACCACCACTTGGTGGTGGTCAGAAAGTCCACTCCCCCAGCTTCTACATGCTCTCGCATCCATTACACACCCTCTCATCCTGTCATCCACACACACACACATAATCATTGTCTTCCATTCATTCAGTTCACCACCCACCCTTCTCACCACTCGCCATGTATACCTGTGGATCATTAGTGTATGAAGAGGGTATTGGCTATCACCAACCCCTCCGGGTACAAATATCCACTAGGGCACTGCCTTTCTCATCCACCTCTGCAGGCACACCCTACTCACCAACTACTTCATAAATATATATTTAATATAAATTATGAAAAAATATATTTATTATAAAATATAAGGGTGTTACATGGATCAGTGGACTAAGGCTCCACTGCAGCAATTTCAAGCTCAACGGTTCGAGTCTTGCTACATCCACATTGGGTGCAGGGATCGTAAAAAAAACTATGTAATATTATTATAAAATGGTGGCAACATAGTTATAGGGCTTCCACGGCCCACCATTGGGCTGTGGTCCACGGGTTGTGAACCACTCTCCCATTGTTTAGCCTACTCTGCTAGGATATTTGGTCATGGTGGTGTTTGTCTTGCCGTTAAAAGTATGGAAAAAAGCTCCATGAGGTTAGGTCCGAACATGGAAGAAGGAAAACAGTGGAACTTGATGAATGTGGAAGTGACAAGAAGAATTTGTAACGCGATGCTGAAGCTGGAGAAATTTGAGTGGTACTGTTATGAAATGGGCAAGCCACGGCCCACTCCACCTTTACTATACATTGCTGATTTGGTTGAATATGTACGGACACCCAACTAATTTTGTAAGCACTATTTAGTTATTATGAGACCGTATTCTCTTATGATACCATTGTAATTCCTGTATAACCAGCCTTTGTGTTACTATAATTTTATTATTCATTGCTGTAACATATCAGTATTTTAACATTCTCTTATCTATCTATCTATCTATTGCCAGACGCCTCAATCCCGTTTGGGGTGGCCACAAACAAATCGCCTCCAAGTCGCCCTGTCCCCCGCCATTTCACTGCCCTGCTCCCAACTCACACTCCCCTCTCTCATATACCTCTCCATCCCATCCCTCCATCTCATCCTCGGCCTCCCCCTCCCTCTTCCCCCCTCCACCTCACTCACATACACTCTCTTCGTCAGTCTTTCACCCTCCATCCTCTCCACATGGCCAAACCACCTCAGTGTGTTCCTCATAACGCTTCCTATCACATCCACATCCACACCACAACGTTCCTTTATATCCTCATTCGTCAGCCTGTCTCTCCACGTGACTCCACAGGCTCCTCTTAAATAACTCATTTCCACTGCTGTCACTCTTGACTTGTGTCCTTCCAACAATGTCCAAGCTTCACTTCCGTACGTTAGAGTTGGTATCACAATACTGTCATGTAGTAACTTTTTCACTTCATGCTCACTTCCCTGTTCCTTATCACTGCTTTCAAGGAACCAGCAACCTTTCTTCCCTGCTGTACCCTTTCAAGCACTTCACCCTCCAAACCTCCATCCTTACTCATCACGCTACCCAAATACTTAAACGTACTCACATTTTCCAATTCCTCACCATCCAACCTCGCTGTACATTCACTAACTTCACCTCTCTCAAGGACCATCACTTTACTCTTCCCTACATTCAACTTTAGGTTCCGTTTCTTACACACTCTCTCAAACTCATCCACCAAGCCTTGCAGCTCCCCTTTGTCTTCACTCAACAACACAGTATCATCTGCAAACAACAGTACAGGGAGTTTCCAAACACTATCCTCTCTCACCAGGGCCACTCCAACATCCACTGCCCTACCTTGTACCTCTTTTATTACCCCATCCATGTACAGATTGAACAACCATGGAGACATGACACATCCCTGTTTCAAACCAACTTTCAAGGAGAAAAATTCACTTAGTTCACCATCCACACGCACTGCAGCCTTAGCACCATCATACATACTCTTCACAGCATTCAACAACTTCCCATCTACTCCATATATTCTTAACACTTTCCACAATCCTTGTCTATCCACCCTGTCATATGCTTTCTCCAAATCCATGAAAGCCGCATACAACTTCTTTCCCTTCTCTAGAAACTTTTCCACTAAAGATCTAAGAATGAATATCTGATCTACACAACCTCTTCCCTTCCTAAAGCCTCCCTGTTCTTCTCCAACTAATTTCTCTGTTCTTTCTCTAACTCTGTCTATAAGTATCCTACCATACACTTTTCCTATTATACTAAGAAGACAAATGCCCCTATGATTACCACACACTTCTTTTTCTCCTTTTCCTTTGTACAAGGGAATAATTATACCTGACTTCCAATCCTCCGGGACTCTACCTTCCTCCCAGGCCAATCTGCACATCTTCCACATCCATTCTACTACTATCTCTCCCCCATGCTTCAGCATTTCACCACACACTCCATCAATTCCTGGGGCTTTCCCCGATTTAACTTTCTTCATTGCTTCCACAACTTCTATCCTACTGATTTCTTCCTGTCTTCTCACCTCCCTCCTTCTCCCAGCCATTCCCCAGCCATTTATACTCGCATTACTTCCATCCTCTATGTTCAACAATTCCTTAAAGTGTTCTCTCCATCTGCTCACTTTTTCTCCCTTCTCCACTTGTAATCTACCATTTTTATCTTTCACTACCCTGTTAACTTCACTTCCACCCTGTCTTACTCTTTTCACTTCTCTCCAGAACATTTTCTTACAGTCCCTCCACTTTACACTCAAATTCCTTCCAAATTCCTCATCCACTCTCTTCTTACTCTCTCTTACTAATCTTTTCACCTCTCTCTTTCTTTCCACATATAACTCTCTCTTCCGCCTCTCAACTTCTTCCACGCCCCTATTTCTCATCCATTCATTGTGTGCTTTCTTCTTTTGTGCCACAGCCTGTTTCACCTCTTCAGTCCACCACGCTGTTCCTTGCACCCCCCTCCGTCTTCTCTTCCTTCCACACACCACATCACATGCTGCACATATTTCTTCTGCAAATATCTTACACACACCTTCCACGTCTCTCATCTGCTCCAATTCATATTTGCCCAATCGTTCCTCCACTTCTCTCTTATACTCTGCCTTTTTCTCATCCTCTTGTAACCTTTCCACTCTCCTTGCAACTACTCCTTCCTCTCGTCTTTCCCTTCTTCTATTCCTCCATCTTACTTGCATCCTAATTCTGGCCACCACCAAGTAGTGGTCAGAAAGTCCACTCCCCCAACCTCTATACACTCTTGCATCCTTTACACATCTTCGCATCCTTTCATCCACACACACATAATCAATCATTGCCTTCCTTTCATTCAGTTCACCACCCACCCTTCTCATCACTCGCCATGTATACCTGTGGATCATTTTATGCCTGAAGAGGGTATTGGCTATCACCAACCCCCTCCCAGCACAAATGTCCACTAACGCACTCCCATTCTCATCTATCTCAGCAGGCACACCCCACTCACCAACTATTCCATCCACCTTCACATTACCAACTTTACCATTCATATCACCAATCAAAAACACTCTTATGTATGTACATTAATTTAGATAAATGGATTCTTTATAAACTAGTATGTTATTATTGTTAGTGTAACATATAATCATATAATTTTCTTATTTTTCACGTATAATATAAATGTTTTATTAATTAAAATGTCTTTTTTATTAATTTCTACATCTATAACATGTCAGGAGATATCTTATTTTCCCCAATGGAAACAAATGTGGGCGAGCGGATGCTTGATGCTTAGTTGTCATGACTCATACATAGCCAGAACGTCGTGAACTGGCAATGGCTGGCTGCCTCTTGCCAAATCTGCTGAAAAGACTGTTTTGTGTATACACAGCGTGGTCATGACACTGGGTAACATACTAAGGAAACTTGTACCTTTTCCCTGAGAGATTTTTTGAGACAGAGATCGACTAGACTTCAAGGGTGTAACACAACCCTCTCCCAATAAAGCATCAAGTGGTCATAGAGTCTCTTTATGAATAAGCTGAAATCCTGATGATACATCTACAGGCCTACATTTCATGCTATTTCAATAAATTTGTCTTTATATTTTCTTCTCATATGTGTCTCATTCATCATTTCAGAATTATGTTACCATAAAATAATAGGAATATTAACCATTTGACTATCTTACTTCTAAGACTCAACACATTATCCATGTCTCCTTCTCAAAACTTCATTCTAAGTAGTGCCAGTGTTCACCACCACATTTGACTGTCCTGTCCTCTCCTTTCAGTGATCAATACGGTGAACAAGCCTACATCTTTCTATCCTTAAGAACCTAGAGCAGCTTCCACCGCACCGGACCCATATTCCTGATCCTTTGGAGAATATTCCACCATACCTAACCTTCTCCTTACAAGTAATCCCTCAGTTCGCTGTAAATTTTTTTCTTTCTGTTGGGTGCTACTGATCAAACCCCATCATCTTAACCTGTCCTTTTGCTCTGGGAAGGCCTGCAGCCGTTTTCCCGATGTGGAGGCTGTGGCATTTTGAAACGGTTGATTGGGAGGCCCTTAGGCAATACATCTATTATTTTTTTCCCTGGAATGACCTCGAGCGATCTGAGTGTGCCTTGTGCATTACGGAGGCTATTCTCTTGGGCATGGAAGCATACATTCTTTTTTCTTATATTCTGATGAATAGAAAGAAGGAAATAAATTGGTTTAATCACACTTGTTCTGATGATGTCCACAGCAAAGGGAAGGCCTCCAAAAGGTTCCACCGCCAACTCACTCCTGAATGTCATCGCTTTTATGTTTCTGCCCCAGATCATGCTGTGTCCTTCACTCTTCTAAGAATAACTCAGTTCATACCAAATACTCTGCATTCTCCAACTCAAATTCTTCCCTTTCCTTTTGGTGCCTTGCCAAAATCCTTTCTGAAAAATTTACTTCATACTCCTTGCCTCCTTTTTTTTTTTTTTTTTTTTTTTTTTCATTCGAAAGGCTCTGCAGCTGTTTTTTTTTTTTTTTTTTCTACTGAAAAGGTAAAACTCTTCGTTCAATACATTCTCCTTCAGTTCAAATTTAGACAATTACGGTGCTGTTCCTTCATTACTTTCCCTTTCTGACTCCCTTATGACTGGCATTAAAATGTCTTCAGTTGGTGTACTTCCTGCCCTCAATAGCTTCAGTACTATCAAGGTGTACAAACCAGACTGGGTCCCTCCTCTTGTTTTCAAGAACTGTGCCTCTGTGCCTACACCCTGCATAAGTAAAATGTTTTGCCTATGTCTGTCAACTTGTATCTTTCCTTTTTGTTGGAAGAGTGCACCCATTCAACTTGTCCTAAAGCAGGGTGAGTGTTCCAAGCCCTTTAACTACTGCCCAATTGCTTTAACATCCTGTACAATATAGGTTTATAAAAATCTCTTTAACACAACACAACACAACACCCCCCCCCCCACACACACAAAGCACTTTCCTTATCATATCCTTCTCTCCAGTCACCAGTATGGCTTCCACCAATTTTCCATTGCACTTAATATCTCAAAGGCCTTTTATCATCTAGCACAAATCTTTAATTTTCAAACTGCCCCCTAAGGTTTCTTTCCATCCATATGTACCTTCATCTCCAGCTTCCATTCTGGCTGTTCTATAGCTGCTGCAGTAGATGACCACAATTGTCTTCTAGAATTATCAGTAGTGGTGTTCCTTAGGATTCTTTCCTGTCATCAACTCTATTTCTTCTCTTCATCAATGACCTTTTAAGGTGTACATCTATCCTTATCCACTCATAAGCTGATGACGCCACCCTCCACCTCTTCATCCACTTCTCACAGCGTCATTCACAACAGTAGTTAGACAAACACGAGACAAGGCTATGACACACCTAATTTCTGATCTGGCATATCTCTCTGATTGTGATAAAAGCAATCTTGTTGTTTTTAATGAATCCAAAGCTAGGTTTCTACTTCTTTCGACCTGCCATAATCTTCTGCAGGAGTATATGTTAATATTGATCAATATTCAGCTCAATCCTGCATAGTCTCTGAAAATAACAAGGGTTTATACCCTTGGGATTTGTCTTGGAAAGAGCATATTACCTCTCTTGCAACATCTGCCTACATGAGATTATGTGTGCTAAGCTGGCTCCGTGCCTTCTTTACCCATGCACAGATAATGACTTAATACAGAGGTTTTTATTTGCCCCTATGTAGAGTACAACTTTCATGTGTGATGTTTATTAGGGAGGGGGAGGGGCTTCCCACATACAGCTCTTCTCAGTAGGGTGGAGTGAACGGCTTTTCTTTTCATCATCTCTCCTCCTCCTCTTACTGAGTCCCATCAACCTCTGTCATTTCACCTCACTGTGGCATCTTTATTAAACTCTTACTCTCGCTACTTTAATGGTCATTGTGCTTTAGAACTGTCTGCATTCCTCTTCCATTATGGTGGGCACGTAACACCTCCTGGCAGCAAACTCTCACTCCTTCTCCGTCTAAATCTCTAATGCTAGAGGTAACCGATATTCCCAGTCCCTCATGTGTGCAACAGGCCAACTGTAGAACTGTCTTCTGTCTGTATTTCCTTTTGCCTATGACCTCCAGTCCTTTTAAACGGAATGTTTCCAGGCATCTGGAAATCTAACGTACCTCGAAATTCGTTTTTTTTTTTTTTTTTTTTCGTGGAGAGAACAATCTTGCTGATTTATAGCCTTTGGTTTCTTCTACCTTGCATAAAAAAGTTAAAGCTATCTCGTTTTAATCACCTTTATCTCCTTTTCCCTGATGTTTTTCCTTACAACTTTAGTCAGGTTACTACGACTTGCATTTAGCTAGACTGGCGTTAGGGGGAAGAGAATTGCCCCCCCCCCCTCTCTCTCTCTCACTTTGTTTCCTTTATTAATATCTCCTCTCTTCACACCCAACAGCTCTTGCTCCCCTCTTCCTTCCCTCTTTGTCTCCCTCCATTTCTGTCTCTCTTTTCATTTCATTTGGCGAATACTTTCTCTCTAGTCATCCTTCCTTCTTACCCACTATTTCGTCCTGCCTTCCAACCATCGTTTTTCTTTTCTGCTTCTCTCCTTTTTAGTATCTTCTTTTTTATTTCCCTTTTCACTATGTTCACTCTCCTTACATTTCTTCCTCGTGAAATGACCTTTTTCTTTGACTTTTCATCACAATTTCCTTCCCTTCTAAGCAATCCATCTTTTTCCACCTTTCAGATTTCCTTCCAACTATTCTTTTTGCCCGGCTTCCCTCCCTCTCTGCCTCCCTCCTATGTCTCTCCATTTCAGTCTCTCCTGTCTGGCTTGTTCGCCTTTGTGACGACAGAAGGGGAGAGTCTAATTCGCGATGCATTTTTTGCTCAGTCCTCCAATAGGGAATGAACGCCCTTCAATTGTCAGACCTAAATTGGTGAGAGAGAGAGAGAGAGAGAGACAGACAGAGAGAGAGAGACAGAGAGAGAGAGAGAGAGACAGAGACAGAGACAGACAGACAGACAGACAGACAGAGCAATAAAGAGGGAGCGTGGCAGGACTTTATATTCAAATATGCAAATATAACGGCTACATGTGAAATAAAACGGGAGATGTGTAACTGGGGTTCAGGCGTAAAATGAGAGAGAGAGAGAGAGAGAGAGAGAGAGAGAGAGAGAGAGAGAGAGAGAGAGAGAGAGGATATACAGTTCAGAGAGTTCAGGTCTCTCTCTCTCATATATATATATATATATATATATATATATATATATATATATATATATATATATATATATATATATATATATGGTGTAACGGTATATAAGGGAACCATGGGTAACATTATTATGTTTTCTTCTCTGGTGGTATGGTGTAGGGGTAGGAGGTTGTTGTAGTGAAGAGTTGAAGTCTCTCTGTCTTTGTAAGTGTCTTTCTGTCTGCACTTTGTCTCTGTCTGTCTGCCTGTGTCGTATTTTCCCCTTTGTTCTCATTTAGTTTTCCAGATGCATCCCATAGTCCTTTCTTCAGAATTGTCTTACGTTTAATAATACTGTCACGTAGCTGTCTTTATTACTCTAATTTTTTCATAGTCGTGTCAGTTTTAGTTACTAACTGCAAACTATTATTAATCTGTAAGTGAATCGCAAGAACCTCAGAGTGCTAGCCAGCATAGGTAATATCTTTTGTCTCCAGTTTGCCTCCGATGTATAGACTTGGACGTACAAAATCTATCTATCCATCCTTCACTGCGCGTTTATATAAATATTATATATACTGCATATATATATATATATATATATATATATATATATATATATATATATATATATATATATATATATATATATATATTGTCCGACTCTGGGCACAGGCTTCAGGGCCTATCTCCAAGTCCCAGTAGTCCTCCTTGAGGCCCAGTAGTCCTCCTACATCTCCACATGTAACCACTTCGGTGCTAACACCCACCGACCATATTGAATACATGCTAGGGCTATCTCATACAGGACTGGTGTTCTGATATTAGCGAGGGTACCTTTATTAAGAAGTCACTGCATGATGGTATTGTGATCCCTACCCTGACGTATGGAAGCGAGGCGTGGACCTTGCAAGAAGGGAACAAGTCAAGAGTGAGAGCAGTGGAAATGAGTTACTTGAGAGGAGCATGTGGAGTGACGTGGAGGGACAGGTTGACGAATGAAGAAGTGAAGGAACGTTGTGGGGTAGATGTGGATGTGGTTGAAAAGATTAGGAGAAATACACTGAGGTGGTTTGGACATGTGGTGAGGATGGAGAATGAAAGACTGACTAAGAGGGTGTATGTAGGTGAGGTGGAGGGAGGGAGAGGGAGGGGTAGACCGAGGATGAGGTGGAGGGATGGAGTTGAGAGGTATATGAGGGAGGGGGGGGTGAGTTGGGGGGAGGGAGTCAAATGGTGGGTGACAGAGTGACTTGGAGGCGTTTTGTCTGCGGCCACCCTTTGCGGGATTAGGGCGTCGGGCTATAGATAGATAGACCTTTATTACATGTCGGCGGGTCGTCTGGTTGATCAGATTATATATATATATATATATATATATATATATATATATATATATATATATATATATTTGAAATTCAAATCCTTAAACTGTTCCCTTCCCCAGCCGTGATTCGAACCTGGGTCCAATCAGGACTGCAGGATGCCTCTCTACCGATTCTGCTACCGCATCCCCATATATATATATATATATATATATATATATATATATATATATATATATATATATATATATATAATTTATTTATACAGACGCCTCAATCCCGTTAGAGGTTGTCAAATAAAAATCGCCTCCGTGTCGCCCTGTCCCTTGTCATTTCGCTGCCCTCCCACCAACTTACACCCCCCTCTTTCATATATAGCACCTCTCTACTTCAGCCTTCCTTTTCATCCTCGATCTCACCCTCCCTCTCCCCCCCCTCCATCTCATTCACATGCACTCTCCTTGTTAGTTTCTCACTCTCCATACTTTGCACATGGCCAAACCACCTCAGTGTATATCTTCTAATGCTTTTTATCACATCCACATCCACACCAAAATGCTGTTTCACTTCCTCATTTGCCAGTCAGTCTCTCCATGTAACTCCACATGCTCCTCCAAAATAACTCATTTCCACTGCTCACGCTCTTGACTTGTGTCCTTCCAACAAGGTCTAAGCTTCGCTTCCTACGTCAGAGTGGGTATCACAATACTATCATGCAGTGACTTTTTTGCTTCCATGCTCCCTTCCCTATTTCTTATAACTTTCTTCAGTGAACGAGCAACCATTGTTCCCTGTTGAACCTTTTCAAGCACTTCATCCTCTTAACTTCCATTCTTGCTCGTAACACGTCCCAAATACTTCAATGCACTCACTTATTCTATTTCCTCACTCTCCAGCCTCGCGGTGCATCCAGTGACCTCCTTTCTCCCGAAAACAACAGCTTTACTCTTCCCTACATTCATCTTTATATTACATTTCTAACACACTCTCCCAAACTCTCACGTCACAACCAACAAACAACACAACAGAAAGTTTCCAATCATTGCCATCTTTCATTAGGGCTGCTTCAGCATTCACTGCCTTATCTTGTATCTCATTTTATAAGTCCATTCATATATAGTACAATTTGAACAACCATGGCGACATGATATATCCCTGTTTCAATCCAACATTCAGGTAGAAAAATTCACGCAGTTCACCATCGACAGTCACTGCAGATTTAGTGCCCTCATACATACCGTACTCTTCACGGCATTCAACATCTCCTCATTTGCAACTTTTAATTTTTTTTTAATTTTTCCATGTTTGTCTATCCACTGTCATATGCTTGCTGCAAATCCATGGTAGCAGCATACAACTTCTTTCCCTTTTCTAGCAACTTTTCCACAAAACACCCCAAGATGAATATCTGATCTACTTAATCTCTTCCCTTCCTGAAACCTCCCTGTTCTTCTCGAACTAATGCCTCTGTCATTTCCCTAACCCTGTCAGTAAATTTCTTGTTGCACTAAGACTAATGCCCCTGTGATTACCACACACTTCTCGTTCCCCTTTTCCTTTCTAAAGAGGAAAAATTATACCTGACTTCCAATCCTCCGGAAACTCATCCTTCATCCCAGACCAATCTACTCCTCTTCCATATCCATTCTACTGTTATCTCTTCCCCATGCTTCAGCATTTCACCACACACTCATCAGTAAGCTCCACCTCTGATTTAGCTAGATTTAATTTTCCTAGTTATATCCTGATACAGATTTTCAGACCCAAAGGAGGTGTATGTTGCCTTGCTAAATCAGAAATTGCCCTGGAGGAGATTACTAAATTTAATTGTCCTTATTTCGACTATTCCATATACAAATTAAATTCTTTTGGTAAAATTAAGTATTTCTGTTGTGTTTATCTTTCCTCTAATGCCCCTCCAGAGCCGAGTTTATTTGATTCTCTGCCTTCACAACTAAGTGTCCTCATCATTAATGCTGCATCAGAAATTACTACTCTGGGTGATTTTAATGTCCATAATGTCGAATGGCTCTCTTATTCAACCAGAACTGATGACTCTGGTTTTGAATGTGAGCTATTTGCTGACTCATTTAATCTCACCCAGTTAGTCAGTCAACCCACCCGTGTACCAGACAACCCCGATCAAAATTCCCACCTATTGGACTTTTTTAACAACCAATTCAGATAAATATAATGTCGAAGTGAAGTCCCCCCTCGGATCCTCGGATCATAGTCCGATTCAAACCACCAGTTTAACACCTACCACACCCTCCTGCTCTGAATCTGTCGTGATGACAAATGGCACTATGACAGGGCAGACTGGGAGGGAATTCAAAATTTTCTCATGGATGTTCCTTGGATCTCCTTTTTCTCCCATGATGCAAATTCCACATTGGGCCACATACAGGATTTCATTAAAGTCGGCATGGAAACATTCATTCCCCATCACTTACAGAAAAAGATGTAATTTTCCTAAATGGTTTGACCACAATTGTGCTAGAGTAACAGAACATAAAACAATAGCCTATAACACTTATACAAGGACAAAAACCAAAAAAGCCTTTAACTATTATAAAAATATCAGAAACCATGCCAAAACTATTATCAATCTTTCTGAATCAAACTTTCTACATAGACAAGCTAACAAACTACTAAACAATCCAAATGATAACAAAATATTCTGGTCAACCTTTAATTCATTCAAAACTAACTTCACTAGCACCTCTTCCATTCCACCTTTACAATCCCCCAGTGGAAATCTAGTAAGTGACCCATGTGGAAAAGCCAACCTTCTTGTTGACATTTTTTCAACAAACTCAACCCTAAATACAGAAAATCACAACATTCCTGTACCGGTACTTGATTTTGATTCCCCTCAAATATCTCCTTTCATGATTCACACCAAATACGTACAAGCTGTATTACAGAATCTCTCAGCAGACAAAGCCACTGGGCCAGAAGAAATTCCTTCAATAGTACTTAAAAACTGCTCCACAATGTTGGCTCCTCTATTAGCATTATTTTTTCGCTTATCCATCCGTACCTCTATTTTTCCTTCCTCTTGGAAAGAAACAAATATTCATCCTGTTCCTAAAAAGGGGGCAACTTCTGATCCATCAAACTATAGACCAATTGCAATAACTTCTGTTCTCAGTAAAGTTTTTGAGACACTAATTAACAAACACATAGTCAAGCATCTAGAAATCAATAAATTAATCAATGATCGGTAGTATGGATTGGTCTTTGGTTCCTTCTTCCTCGGATAAAAAATAAAAAAGACAAGAACGTTCAACTGTAGATATTCTTTGCATTCTTACCGATCAGCTTAACAAAACAATAGATCAACTTGGTGAAACACACACAATAGCACTTGATATATCAAAAGCATTTGACAGAGTATGGCACCAGGCCTTATTGTCTAAGATGTCACACTATGGCCTTGCATCACTGGTTCCTTTGATTTCTTCTTACCTTCATAATAGAAAAATACGGGTCTTGGTAGATGGAATTTATTCTCAGTTTTATTCAATAAATGCTGCCGTACCTCAGGGATCAGTTTTGGCGCCAACCCTCTGTCTCATTCATATTAATGACCTCCTATCTGTCATGCACAACCCAATACACTATTATGCCGGTGACTCGACTCTTCATAGTTCTTTCACATTTAGTACCTCCTTTACACAATTTGATATTATAAATTCCCAAATAAACACAGCAATTTCTCTGAATCAGGACCTTTCTAAAATAAATCAATGGGGACAAAAAAAATCTGGTCTTATTTAATGCTCAGACAACTAAATAAATAAATTTCTCCAACAGAAAGAATCCCTCAGACTCTCACATAACTTTAAATGATGTCATTATTCCCATATCCACTATAATTGATATCCTAGGTGTTACTCTAAACCCCAACCTAAGCTGGACAGCTTATGTTAAATCCCTTGCTAAAAATGCTTCTAAAAAACTGGGACTTACGTACAGAGCTCGTGAGTTCTTCACTGACGAGCAGATGGCCAAAATATACAAAAGTCATGTACGTTCTCATATAGAATACTGTTCACCACTGTGGAGCGGATGTGGAGCGGCTGCATTGAGGCAGTTGGACAAAATTCAAAATAAAGCCATTAGATTAATCAATAATCCTGCCATAACGCAGGACCTTCCTCCATTATCAGTATATCGAGATGTTGCTTCTTTAGCATTATTTTATCGATATATTTACCGTAAGTGCTCTGACGAACTGGCTTCAATTGTGCCTCCCCTTCACATTTTCTCCCGAAATACTTTGGCAGCTGGGAGTGCCCATGAACTCACACTCTCTCCCCCACAATGCAGAACCTCTGCTTATCAAAATTCATTTATCCCCAGAAGTACAACTCTCTGGAATTCATTTCCTGGGAGTTGCT
This sequence comes from Coenobita brevimanus, assembly GCF_032717465.1. NCBI lineage: Eukaryota > Metazoa > Arthropoda > Malacostraca > Decapoda > Coenobitidae > Coenobita > Coenobita brevimanus. The sequence continues at coordinate 14,685,211 of NC_137063.1, forward strand.
TCTCACAGACATTTAATCCTCTCGAATTGAAATCCAATTGTTATAAGTATTTTATGATTGGAGGATGCCTTTAGGCACATGGACTTATTTTTTTCCCTTTGTTTTTCCTTCCTCCATTCATTATTAAAAAAAAAAAAAAAAGTTCCCGGGGTTTTCCCCACTTTGATTTTCGTCATTGCTTCAACTACTCCCATCCCGCTGATCTCTTCCTCCTGTCTCATTTCTCTCATTTTCCCAGCCATTCCCCAGCCACTTATATTCGTATTACCTTCATTATCTGTGTTTAACAATTCTTTAAATTGTTCTCCTCATCTTCTCACTTTTTCTCCCTTCTCCATCAACAATCTACCATTTCTATCTCTCCCTCCCCTACTACCTTCTTTTTCACTCTTCCTTACACTCTTAACCTCCTTCCAGAAAATTTTCTTTCATTCTCTCCACTTAACACTCAAATTCCTTCCAATCTCTTCATCCACTCCCTTATTAATCTTTTCACCTCCCTTCTCTTCTCTTCATATAACTCTCTATTGCATCACTCAACTTCCTCCATGCTTCTTCCTATCCACTCACGATATGGTTTCTTCTTTTGCGTCAAAGCTTGTCTCACTTCCATTCCACAGTGATGTTCCTTACACTCCCTTTTGTTTTTTCTTCACCCCATGCATCACCTCATGTGTTGTACAGATTTCTTATGTGAATACCTTGCATGCACCTTCCACCACTCCCATCTGGTCCAAACCATATATATTTAATCGCTCCTTCACTTCTTTCTCATTTTCTGCCTATTATTTCATCCTCCTGCAACCTTTCTACAGTCTTTATATGGACTGCTTCTTCCTGTTTCTCTCATTCTACTCATCCATTGCATTGTACCTTGACTCCCACCACCATCAAGTGGTGATCAGAGAGTCCACAGTCCACATATCTTCTCGTTCTCTCATCCACACATTCAGAATTAATGATTACCGTTCGTTCACTCAGCCAACCACCCACCCTTCTCACCACTCGTCATGTCTACCAGTGGATCATTTTGTGCCTAACTCCTAAACGCCAGGGTAGTTTTTACCGTGGTTTTCTCTCAGTATGGGCAATTTTTCCAAAATTGCCTGTTTTCAAACTTTATTATTAGATTAGGGAAAACACATTACTCACCAACTCTTCCTCTATCGAATGAAAGCATCCCCAGGTCTGCAGGTGGTCCCGTTGATGAGTAGGGACATGAAGATAGGGTAGTTTTGGCGCTTGGCGCAGTGTGTGTCCTGGTGTTGGTATGTGGCCCAGACTTTGGTTCCAAGGCATGCAGTCTGGCTATTGTTTGTAACACTGACTCGCCAGGCAGAATGGTGCATTAGTAATGCTGCCCTGCCTCACGCTGTGGAATTTTCCCTATACTCACATATCTTCTTCACTTCCCATACTCACTGCTGTGGGTATGGATCATCGCCCTGTGCATTTGGCTTGTTTATGGTTTTCCAGCTGTAACAGTCACACTTTGCCTAGTTGGTGTGTGGAATAACTCACACATGTACAATGAAAAGTGAAGAAATCCACATTTACTCATTTTCCAATCATTGTCAAATGACTTTGGACTTTGTATTCACTTTCAGAAAAAAAAAAAACTTTCTTCTTCCCATTGTTTTTCTTCCACGGAAAGCACACATAACTGGTATGTAAACCTTATTCCTAACTTACTATATGTTTGGAGGTAGGCATTTGTACTAATTATTTTGATGTTTGGCACTTCCTTCTGGCATGGGGCTAATACTCTACAAATGTTCTATAAGACTTACTCTACTTGCACTTGTAATCATATTTACAGTTCATTTTACATATTTTGCATAAGAATGATCATGAGCAATACCACAGTGCCACCCAAAAAGGTGAACTTCTTTTGATGTGAATCTCATTTTCTTTCATTATTGTTATGCCGACTCAAGATACTGCAACAACTTGACGTATCAGCTTAGCACTTACATTATCACTTAGAAGCTACTTGCAAATATCACATCAAGTGCACTTCATTCGCTGCTATTTACAATTTCCAACACACCTGTGCTTAGACTTCTCAGTCTCACTGTCAGAGGGAAATGCGTCACTGTCATAGGCACTCTTAGCCTCCTGGAGCACTGTGAAGACTTTTTCAGACGTGTCAGACTGGGCAGGGGAAGGGGCTTGTGATACCTCACTCTCTACATGGTAACTTCCCCCTGTTTCTGAGGAAGTTTTGCCACTGTCACTTACATTGGTGACTGTCATGTCCAAAGCATGCCCTACTGCACTATCACTGAGCACTTTCGATCTCTTCTTCAGCAGGAGATATGTGGAGGTGGATGACACAAGGGGCCTGCCCATTGTGGGGAGGGAACCGGACACGAGGGAATCAAAAGACATCGCTCTCACCTGGTCAAGGCATGGGACAGACTGAACAATGCTTGCGTGCGGGGAAGGGAGTGTCTTGAAAGCCTTTGGTGACAAGATAAAACATGAGTCAGTCCAAACAATGGTGGGAGGGAACAAACTGCATATCACGTCGACCAGCAGCCTCCTTGCACCTGAATCACTACTGTATATCGTGTTCCTCGGCGGTCAGGGGCTTAAGAGGATAGTGGCTATCATCAGTCCCCTTCCCACACAAATGTCTACTAAAACACCACCATTTGCATCCACTTCTGCTGGCACACCCAACTCACCAACAACTCCATCCACCTTTACATTCCCCACTGTTTCATTCATATCTCCAATCAAAAATACTCTCTCACTCCTCTCAAAGTTTTCCATCCATTCTTCCACATTTGCCAAGGACTCTTTTTTAACTCTGCTTATATGATCATTTGTCAGTGCATGAGAGGTGTATGGTATGTAGGAGGACTGTTGGGCCTTGATAGCAGGCTGTGAAGCCTATGCCCAGAGTAGAACACATAAAAAAAAATATATATATATATATATATATATATATATATATACACAATTGCCCACACTTGAATTCCTACTTTCAATCTTACCCACACAATCCGTGAACCAACTGATCCATACTCTCTTATACTCCCCTTCCATATCTAGCACACATCAGAACATACACCCTCCCTTGCTTTCTCATTCTAACCTACTGCTGCACATGTACCGAATCCATACTCTCAGTGTCACACTCTTGTGTCTCCATTTGGTCTCAGTCAATCCACATATGTCCTCTTTTGCATCCTAGAGCATATATATATATATATATATATATATATATATATATATATATATATATATATATATATACAGGTATATATATATATATATATATATATATATATATATATATATATATATATATATATATATATATATATATATATATATATATATATATATATATGTACTGGGACAGGGAAGGTTTGGAGCCAGCAAATCCAGTGTCTGGCCCTTGGCCTTTGATTGATACTGCTACTGTGAGTGAGGCAATAGGCAGGATGAGGGTGGGGAAGGCAGCAGGTGTGTCTGGGTTGACTGCCGAAATGTTGAAGGCCTCAGGCGATATAGGGGTGAGTTTAGTCACTGACCTGATAAATAGGATTATTTATGAGTGTGTTGTCCCAGATGATTGGCTGAAGAGTGTAATTGTAAATGTGTATAAAGGGAAGGGTGATGCCCTGGAAAGAGGAAATTATAGAGGTATAAAGCTTTTAGATCAGATAATGAAGGTAATGGAGAGAGTTTTAGAAGGTATGATTAGAGAAAGAGTGAATATTGATGAGATGCAGTTTGGGTTTATGCCAGGTAGGGGGACCACTGATGCCATATTCATTGTTCGACAGCTTCAGGAAAAATATATTGGTAGGAGAAGGGATCTTTATTTTGTTTTTGTTGATCTGGAAAAGGCCTTTGACAGAGTCCCTAGAGAAGTGGTGAAGTGGGCAATGAGAAAGCTTGGCTTGGAGGCTGGTTAGGGTGGTTATGGCCATGTCTGTGGGTGCTCACACCCAGGTGAGAGTGAATGGAGATTTGAGTGATGAGTTTTCCACGAATGTTGGTGTGCATCAGGGGTCAGTCTTGAGTCCCATGTTGTTTATCATGGTACTTGAAGCCCTTTCACGTGACTTTAGAAACGGACTCCCGTGGGAGTTGTTGTATGCTGATGATTTGGTGTTGATTGCAGAGAATGAAAGGGAGGCGGAGGAAAGGTTTAGGAAGTGGAGAGATGGTATGGGGCAAAAGGGTTTAAGGGTAAATGCAGATAAAACCAAAGTGATGATATCTAGGGTTGGTGGCGGTACTGTCAAAGACGAGGGAGAGTGGCCATGTGCAGTCTGCCACAAGGGCATGGGAAGTAATTCCATCTTGTGCGGTGTGTGTGATAAATGAGTGCATAAGAGATGTAGTGGTATCAGAGGTAGACTGCGAGATAATGCTGATTTTATGTGTACGGCGTGCCGGGGTGAGCAGGTGGAGATTGTCAGATGTGAAAGGATTGAACTTGCTGGTGAATCTCTTGAGTGTGTGGAAGAGTTTTGTTATTTGGGAGACATGTTGTGTGCTGGAGGTGGGGCTGGAGCTAGCTCTGTGGCTAGGGTGAGAAGTGGTTGGAAGAAGTTCAGGGAGCTCTTGCCCCTCCTGACATTGAGAGGGCTCTCCCTACTTGCTAAGGGGTCTTTGTATGCAGCATGTGTTAGGAGTGTAATGCTGTATGGCAGTGAGACCTGGGCAGTGAAGGAGGAAGATATTCGCTGGCTCAGACGTACAGAAATGACAATGATTAGGTGGATATGCAGTGCGTCCCTGCGTCCAAGGCCTGGAGGGGCTGGGTTTACAATGGAAGAGTTGAGAGGTAGGTTGGGACTGGAGTGTATTGGTGTTGTGATGAGGAGAGGTAGATTGAGGTGGTTTGGACATGTGGAGAGGATGGGGGATGATAATTGGGTGAGGAAGGTGAGAAGTGTTAATATTGGGGGTGGGGTTATGAGGGGTAGACCGAGAAAGACATGGGACGAGGTCATTAAGTGTGACCTTAGGGTTAAGGGACTGAACAGGGAGGCTGCAATGGATCGTGCAGCATGGACAGCCGCCATTAGGTGACCAAGGCCGACACATGCAAGCATGTTGGAACCTTTAAAAAAGAAAACGAAAACATACATTGTCACTGGCGTAGTTACCCCAGTAGTGAATGGGTGAAATAGAGGATAAGGTGATAATGAAAGGGGAGAGAAGCGAGCCATTAATAACACAAAATCTTTTTCTTATCAGTTTTGCTGCCTGTAAGGGTAACCCTAGTCCCCACGTTTATTTACCCAAGCGGTCACTTTTTGCCTTCTCAACTGATAAGACCCCAGATGTTTTTCTCACAAATTATGCAGAAAGTTCCTCCTGTCCTTGAACTGTGGGTGTGACATACGAGTAATGTGGGAGGAGCAAAGTAGGGACGTTTGTCAATTAGAAGCCTATATGGCGTTTTCGTCATGTTCTTGATGGCACACACTTGGTTCTGTGTGAAGTGTATGAGGCCCTCATTGGTAGCAGGTGCCTCTATTGTTTCTGTATGGACAGAGAATTTTTTAAGACAGCCTAGTGGTTAATTAGCTGAGAAAGGCGGAGTAAGCTCCTTTATAAGCTCCAGGAAAATGTGAAGAGACACATTTAGTCTCATTTTTGTACACACATCTCTGTACACATTTGTCATTTTGTACACACATCCCTGTACACGTTTTGTCATTTGTACACATTTTGTCCCATTTACTGTCACGTTACACTTTTGTCAAACTGTGTTGCACTTTTCCTCAACACTACTCAATACGTGACTTTGATTACAAAACACACTGTTTGTGTACAATTTCCCATTTTTGGTTCACTCCTCCATTTACACTAGTGTGTGATTTATATCTGGATTTAACCTTCGAAGTCTCCACGTTTCCTCGAGCTTTGTGAGTACCGGTACTTAGCTTCCACTGAGTGTATTCTGGTTAGGTAAGAAATAACTTGTTTTATATTTGAATCCTGAGGCCTATATGAATCCTTCCTTTTGTAAAACGAACCCTGGTTTCTTCTTTGGTTGTGTATGTTATAGTGTATAGTAAAGTGAAGTTAGTTTTCTTGCAAACTTTATCTTATCCCTTTTGGTGCTTAATTAAGGGTTGAGAGTGCACCGTAATATACACTCCCATAACAATATATATATATATATATATATATATATATATATATATATACACATAATGAAAAACACTGGTGAAAGTTTATCCCCTAACGTTTCAACCAGAGGCCTTTATCAAAGAGAATGCTACATTTGGACTGACGTGAGTTGCTTAACCCTTAGCCAGCGGGGGGTTCCTGGCCGCTGCACACTCCTCCCTACGGGCGAATTCCAAGATTTTGAGAAAAATACCCTTACTTCAAACCCTTATACCTGACAAACTATAACAGCTAGAGATTCAAATAAAAGTTCATAAGACTCACCAACTCTTCCTCTTTCCAGTGAAGATATCCCGAGGTCTCTAGGTGATGAGTAAGGATTAGTTGAAAACGAGTGGTTTTTCGTGTTTTTGCGCATGGCTCCGAGCGCGCGCCACTGGCCATGACCTTGGCCCAGCCGGCTAACGTTGGCAGCACTGCCTGGAGTGGTGATTGTAACACTGCCCGTGCATCCTTGGATAGAATGCAGAAGATTCCACTCATTGTTTCTACTCCTCCTTACTCACTGCCGTGTTCATGTGGCTCAGCCAAGGATTTACCGCCCGCTCCATTATGCCTCTATACCCCGTAGGTGTGTGGGCAAGGAAATATCTCGTCGTTTTTCTGTACTCACTTCTCCCGTAAGGAATATTTCTCCTTTACTTCGTTTTTCTGTACTCACTTCTTCCTTAATCATATTTCTCATTTACTATGACAATCAGAACTGCACTGTACATCACCATTACGCTTAATTGGACTTTGACAAGTAAATATTGTTGCTCTTTCACGCATTATCGTAGAGTATGAGGTAATTATTTGTACTGTAAATCAGACTGCTTTGTACTAATCAGGGTTATAATGAAAATCATATAAATGTTTTACACAACTAACATTATTTGTACTTCACTTCACAGATACACTGATGCTCATAGTTGGCACAATCTCCCTAAGTATTGAGTGGAATAATTTAGGTATAGCCAAGCAGGTATTATTCTTTGTGGTCCACTCACAAGTGGTTTTCTTTCAGGTAACATGTAGGCAAACGCAAAGTATTTCCAATAATTTTCTAACCAATATCCAATACACAGTATCAATTTCTGTATTGCACTTACTATAAATCACTTATATGCTCTTGTAGAACTTATTATAAATGACTTACATCTTAGCACTTACTATAGTTCACTCATAATATCACACTTTTCACTCATTTATGAAAATTCACAAACTTGTGCATTTCTGTACACTATTTACACTTCCCCAGACACCTGCTCAGTACTCACACTCGGAGTGATACTCTGAGAAGCATTTGGGGCATAGGAGGACCTTGCATTCTGCACATTGGTACGAGGTCTCTTTTCATGCTGGAGGACGGCGTTTGGTTGTGCGGCAGACGTGGCACCGCCTATGTGCCAGACGACCTGCTGCGGTTCTCCCGATCTCCACAATCTTGTGCCAATAGAAATATTCAGCACAGCTGAGCCTGTTCGTTGGAGCCGCTGTCCCCCACCTAGCACCTGTCACCTGAGCAGTTGACTATTGCTCAAGGAGTTCATGCCAGCTCTCTCTCAAACTCTCGTAGAGAGAGAGGTTTCCTGACAAGCTCCTTGAACAGTATGAAACTGTTCAGGATGGCGATATCAAGAAGGTGTAAGAACGCCTTCTTGTACCACCTGCAGGACTTACATAGGCAATCGACCTCACCAGTTTGCATGTCTGATTTATCAACCAGCCGCATGTTGATATTGTAATCATTGACTGCATCTGGCTTTACCACGGGTTCCCTGGTCCTGTAGTCTGTTTTACCAGTTTCCTCCAGCACACCCTTATGAACTGTAGACAACATGTTAACCCGTCTCTTGTCATGCCAGAGAAGGGCTAACATGTTCTCACATTTCTTTGTCATAAGGGCTCCTTTCTCAGTATTTGCCAGAAATACTGGGAAATTCTTTCTGTTGGCCCTAACAGTTCCACAGGACCCAGTACCATGGTCAAGCAAATACTTGTCAATGCCAGGGCTGTGTAATAACTGTTGGTATACAGAATGTGGTGCCTGTTGAAAACCTTTCCATCAGCACTTTCACTACTGATGCAGAGAATCCATGAGGATCATCGCTAGGTATATCAACATCTGTTGCCGAGTAAACTATTTCATCCAGCACATATCCAGTTTTACAGTCACAAAGCACAAAGAATTTGAGGCCAAATCTGTGACGCTTTGATGGCACATACTGAATAAATGCAAGCCTGCCCCTGAATAACACCAGCGACTTGTCAATAACTACTTTCTGGAACGGACGGAAAACCTTGGAGAATGACTCTTTCAGCATTGTAAGGATTGGTCTTATTTTCCATAACCTGTCGTTCGGTGCAGGCCCGTAATTTCGATTGAAGTGTAGAAACCTCAGGATTGCCAGGTACCTATCATGGGCCATATACTTGCCGAAGGCAGGTGTGCCTACGAGTTCATCCACCGACCAATAGTCGTGAAGCACATGTTTTTTTTACGTGCACCATCAGCATGGTCAGGGCGAGCCACACAAACATCTCCCCCACCTCAACAGGTATCCATTCACACATGTGAGTGCTCTCGCTTGCAGGCACGTCCAGCCAATGCATGCATATGGCATGGTGGAAATTGATGTCATCCACCAGGTACTGCATAATTGCAGTCGTGAAAATGACCTTGAACAGACTGTTAATAATCCAGGGCCTGAGGGGAAGTGCATCCTCCTGCACACCTACACCCTCCTCATCAAATGCTGGCACAGACGGCTCAAAGCCAGCACCGTCCTCCCACACAATGTGTCTACTCTACCCACACGTGGTAGAGCAGGCCGTCTGGCAGTTGCACTGCGTTTTTCCATCACTCGTGCACGACCACGTGCACGACCACGTGCACGGCCACGGGCAGGGGGGGCGAGGAGAGGGAGTGGGAGAGGGAGAGGTGGGGAAGGTGGGGGAGTAAGCGGGTGATGACTCACCTGATGCGGAACTTTCCATAGAAGATGCTCGGTGCTGAGTATCACCACGTGGCTCCCGTCTTGGAAATACTACTCCTGAAGGGCCTGGTTGAGGCGATTCTGCCCTTGAAGTGGTAGGCTGAGGTGTGGGGGAGTGGTGGAGGAAGATACGTCGGTGAGCAGGCGGGGAGAATGTGGGGGAAATGGCTCTGCGGCGTTTTTTCCTCAGATGTCTGCCAGGTCCATGGCCACTTTTCCGATCTCCTGTGTCATCTTGCGTCTCCTCATCACAAAAATCATCACACTCGTAGGCTCTCCCTTCCTCCTGAAGAAGTCGGAGAGCCCTCTCTGATGTTGGAGAGCAAGTAGGGGTTAGAGGGTGAGAGAGTTCGCTCTCCACATGGTAGCTTTGTTTGCCCTCAGACGACATACTCTCACTCAGTGTTCGAGATGACACAGTTCCGTCTAGGGCACATCCTATGGCACTATCACTTAGCCCTATCCCTGGCACAAAGGGCTTAACTTTAGTGGGGGTCGATGAGGCAATCAGCCCTTCACACAGTGGAACAGAATCGGTCGACGTCGAGGAAGGTGACATGGCTCCTTTCGCTACCACTGCCGAGTATAAACTGAACCGCACAACCGTGGGGTATTTGTGGGTCCTACCTACCCCATAGGTATCATAGAAAATGGTCCCATGCTCAAACAGTGGCGGGAAGGTGAGTGCGGTATAGGAAGTGAACTGGCGGCCCTGCATGCCCTGAATCCTGTCGTCCATACACGTCAACTGGCGGATAGGGGTTAAGTACCCATGGGATCACCCCCTCTGCTGGCTGTCCATCTTCCCCATGACCTGACCTGACTTCGGCCCCCTCCTGATTACTGTTTCCACGCCTGGCCTCGAGCTGCACAGAAGGCCATGTAATGGATGTGTTACCCTTGTTTGCACAAATTTGAGCTGCTTCCATTGCTCTCCTTCCACATTAAATATTATTTAAACCCTTGTGCATTATTTACGCCTCCTCCCAATTGGGCTAGTGATTATACTCATCAGTGTCAACGACCAAAGAATTTGATGTTCTTTGACACCTTATATCATTCTTATGTTCATATAACCACTTATTAAGGCCCCGGGAGGATTCACCATAATAGGCTATATGGAAGAACAGTTTCTACACGGTATTGTATAGACCACACTATTCTCGATATTATTCCTCTCCTTGTTTCTCATCTCCACAACATCACTTATTTTCTTTCCTAATGATGTTGCTTGTGCTTATCATAGTTCCTCTGAAGAATTTCTCCAAACATTCTGATTCTGCAGAGTTTGGAACCGTTGTGTACCTCGTCTTTTCCAATTTGCATCCTTGTGTCCATTCTTTATGGTATGTTTACAAGTTTCTCTTTCAACCTCATTAATACCCCCACTGGATAACTTATGTCAGTGATATATTGAAACTCTTCTTCCAGCAACTCAGTGCTGCATATTCTTAACGCTCTAAGAAAAAATCCGATTGCCACACCCAATTTTGTTCTCAAACTGTGTCCTGATAGAAATTGGATATAATCGTCCTTGTTTGTGGGTTTGCGGTATACTGAGGATTTACTCCCTGTTCTTTCCTCCATATCAGGGTATCCAGAAATGGTGATCTCCCATTCACTTCCTCCTCCACTGTAAACTGTATGTGAGTACTTTATTTAACATTCTCAGTTTGTTGTCGATGTTTGTTTTCTCGAGGACGCTTACCAGGACATCATCCACATACCTATACCATTCAGTTCCTGCCAATTATTCTCTTGTAGCGATCTTACTCCATGGTTTCCATGTACAGACACGCCATGACTGCACTGAGGGGTAAGCCCATAACTAGACCCATATGTTGCATGTTCTCCTCCCCGTTGAAAACAAACGCGCCGAACTTAACCCGTGCCGTCCCGAGGACGTACTTCCACGTCCTCACGTTTTGTCACAGCTAATCCCGAGGACGTACTTCAACGTCCTGCAATTGCAAGGTTCATAATTTCCACAATTTTCAATTTTCGCGAGTCATTTTTGGTACGTATACACGGGACACCTGCCTCAACAAGATGCCAGGCAGAGACAATGCCTTACCCAGCATGACCTCCTCCCCCCCCCTGCATGCCCTTTTCTCAGCAATTCACCTGTTATCAGTGACCTGGCCAGTATAGCCATGTCATGCCACGGTACGAAATTCAGGGCCAGAGTGATTCCCCAATCAATGCCAATGTGGAGGACAAACTTTACATAGCATTAGAGGAAGAAACAGTTAGAAATGATGATCAGGTAATGGGGCAAAAACAGGTCAGGTATTAGCGAGTGAAACAATGCTTATAATGCCTATATTACTGCTTGAAAACCAATATACTTTTGTACTACATATAAATTCGTAACAGTAAATAAATAAATACCGTTTATGAGTGGTGTGAAATAGTTATCCTCCCATAGAACTCGTTTTCTTTGGCACCAGCCTGATAGAAAACCCAGTAAAGTAAGGAGGCTCTCCTACCTGTAATGAGTATTTTAAACCTCAGGTGAGCGATTTCTCTATGAAATTTCGATGTTTCTCACCAAAAGCGAAAGTTTTAGCAAAAAAAAAAAAAAGGTCAAAAATTGCCCGGGATTGGGGGGTACCAGTGGTCAAAAAGTGGCCGGGACTGGGCGGGTTAACACACAACGATACGAGTTTCAAGATATCACATTTTGGGACCGGTATTTTCTCGTCATTGACTCCTTCCAAAGCTGTGCTAACAGCACGTATGGCTCCTTCCACTAGCACATTAGTAAACAGAGCCTTGATGACGAAATTCGCTAGAGTAGTTTCTTTCCTTTCATATCCACGTTATTCACACTTTCTATGAAATTCTAAGAATTCGTATGAAGAGTATCACTTATAGAACCTAAGAGACCGGAGAGTGGTCTGGCCAGGCGCTTAGCCAGTCGGTGTGGGGCACTCCCTATCCCTGATGTTATAGGACGCATGGGGTTGCTCTGTTTGTGCACCGTAGGTAGTCCTCTCATTTGCGGTGGACATTGGGCGTCCTCTAATAGACCGAACAACTTCTTTCCCCTCTCGGATTTTCTTCGTATTTTTCGCACTTCCGTTTCAGATCTGATCTGCATACCCGTCACTCTTCTTTTCATAAGTCGTTGCATCATTCAGCAAGTCCATCATCTTACCAACTTACACACACACACACACACACACACACACACACACATATATATATATATATATATATATATATATATATATATATATATATATATATATATATATATATATATATATATATATATATATATATATATATATATATGTGTGTGTGTGTGTGTGTGTGTGTGTAAAGGAAAAAACTTCTTCAGTTGGTTGTTTCGTTAGATATTACCTCCTTATGCTTTACCCTTCCAGTCTAATGGCGTATTGTTATACGACTTTTTCCTCAACAGGCGTGTCCATTAATGGTGCAGAGATCAATCAAAACTGTATTACCTTTCTCATTTGAAAATTTTCCCTTGGTGAAAACTGTCTGTATTCAGATAGTAAGGATACTGAAAAGCCAGTCATCGAACGAATCTTGAAAAGGAACTTTGTAAATAAAGCAGAAAGTAAATATTCTGTTAGTTCCATTACTAACGTACAGTAGTGAATTGTGGGCGGTGGTTGGGTGACATCAGTCAGATAGAGAAATCAGTAAAAGGTGGCAGGAAAAACAATAATGGAGAAGGAAAGAGTGTGTAAATTTTTAATAATAACGTACAGTAGTGAAATATGAAGGATACTCGAGGGACATAAATCGAAGAAATGTGGGGAGTGAGGAATGTGCGGTAAAAACTAACAGGACAATATAACAGTTCCAACATTAATGTATATGAATGGATCGCTGTCGATGTTTAGGGACGTAAGTCAAGAGTGAGAGCTATTAGTTCAAGTTACCCAAAAGTGCCAGTAGAAGGACATGAAGGGATGAACAGACAAAGGAGGGTATTCGTGAAGAACATAATGTTGAGGCTGATGTCGTAGGACGTGATAGGGAAACGCATTAGAGCAGTATAATTATATGGATGAAATGTAGTGTGAGAAAGTTACGCATTCAACTCGAGGACGCCATACTCGTACCGTGTACGTTTTATTTTTGCAGCTCTCGGATGATTATATTCAAACTGAGTCGTCAGGTAATACTGGTGCTAATGAAAACTATCTAACCTGTGCAGCTCGAAATGCCTATAGCAAGTTGAATAAAATCGTCTAGAAATAGGAAGTAGAGAAAACATCACACCACACAGGGTTGAATAAGTGAACAGAAGTGTATGACAGAGACGTGGAGGGGAGGAGAGGAGGAGAAGACAGAACGAGATGGGAAATATAAGGTGTTTGATTATGTACCGGTAAATTAAAGTGAAACTAAACAGGAATGTATGAAAAGAGTTGGAGAGGAGGAGATGTGAGGGAGACCGAGAATGAGATGGAGAGATAAGTTGCCAGGGTATATAAGGGAGAGTAGTGTTATTTCGTGGTCAAAGGGGTCATTACTCAGTAGGAGCAGATACGCCTTGATATTCTTTTGGCCGGACCATCCCTCACAGGATGCGGCGTTAGGCAACAGATAGATAAATGGTTACAGATAAACTTATTGGTTAATGCATAGGTAGGATATTATTCAAAAGTAGCTATGCGGGTTGTTTATTTCTTCGTTTGCCTGAATTTCTTTTAACTTTTTCTTCCATTCATCTAAGCCATACCTGAATTATTCGTTCAATTTCTCTGTTTAAATTACCATTCGGCCTTATATATTTCCAGCCACCTCGGGAGGCTCCTGGAACCGAATTCCCAGTCGTAACCAATTAATTATTGCCTAATGGACAAGAAAATTAAAATGAAGAGTGTCCCCATGTCCCCTGTTCCACCCACAGGCAGAAAAGTTAGTTACGAGAGGATAACTATTATAAGTTATGCTTGCCTGTTTCCTTCCAGGAAGGACAAGGAAGGCAGAGCACAGAATCTTGCCGTATCTCAAATTCATCATGCAGTGGCAAATCAGTGTTCTGACTGGAAATCCATCGTAATTACCTCCATCGAAGTTGGGCAGCGGATATGTATTCACCGGCGTCAGTTTGTTTCTTTGTGTACAAGAGATCTCAACAAGTTGTTATCGGAATTCAATGCCATCTGGTGGATAAGTGCGCAATGGGGGAATTAAGAGCTGACTAAAGTTACAAGTGGATCCGAATCAGGAAACTACAATAATTAATAAATTTCTTTGATGTTGGCGACATACTCGCTCTCTGGCTGTATAACAGGGCAGACTAAGACTATGGACTTCACCAAGTATATGAGACCCTAAAAGTATTTGTCTGGTAGGGAAGAGTAATTACAGAAGTACATCATAAAATTTATTGAAATTAGCGGAGGCAAGCGTTTTCCGTATGCTTTCTAGTTATGGTTGTGAATTCCTACCTTGCCAAGGTGTGGGCTTCTCTCAGTTGTACATAAGTCTATCCTTGTTTGGAATATAACAGGACCAGCACTGTTGATCTTCACTGTTCGTCAGTTCTTCATCGTGCTCAGGTTTTCATTGTTCCTCTGATCCCCGCATACTTAATGATGGGGGAAGAATCAGTTTGATGGTGATGATGATCATTATTGATGGCATAAAAAATTTACCTGTATGGTTACATGTGTACATTTTCTGCTTACTTGTGTGTGTGTGTGTGTGTGTGTGTGAGAGAGAGAGAGAGAGAGAGAGAGAGAGAGAGAGAGAGAGAGAGAGAGAGAGAGAGAGAGATGAGGAGATGAGGGAGATAAACCGGAAAATAGGGAAAAATAAAAAGTAATGAAAGAGGGACACACAAACACAAAATGACATTAAGAAGAAAAGAAAATGGTAACAGAGGCGGCAAAAATGAGAGGTGTACAAAGAGAGAGGAGAGGAGAGGCGAGGGGAGCCACTGATAACAAATAAACATGTAGGGCAGAAGATAAGAGAAGAAGGGAACGATGGGGAAACACTCAAACGCTATGGTGAGTGGGAAGAAATAGAGTGGACTAACCACGAGGGAAAACTCCGAGTGAAATGAGTGGAGATTAATGTGAGGAGGATGTGACGTGAATGAAGATGGGTGTTCAGTAGGGGCGAGGGAGGGGATGAAGTGTATGTGGAAGAACTGAGGACAAAAGAGCTGTGAAGCCTTTTTTTTTTAATTGTTGCTACAATATATGATATACTTTTTCAAAGGCCTTGTGCAGGGAAAAGATAGGAAATTAGTCAGCGGAGGAGGTAAAATATTTGAAGACTGGTGTATATACAGAGGTAAGGAAGAGGCTGACATGTTTGTGGAAACGGAAAAAGACTAAGGAGTTCCGGATCATTTACTGTGTACTTGCTACTGACAGATGACTTTATTTAACCTGGTAAAATGGTTACAGAAGTGGCGTGGGTGAAGATGGGTGTAGGTGTGTGAGAAAGGCTGAAATATGAAGGTTGGTGAAGTGATACGAGTTACATAAAAGGAAATGGAAAGATAATTGATGCATGAAATATGACAAGGAATTTGTTCCTACTGCGACCACGCAATATTATATAGCATAATAAAGAGGACAGATGAGCTTTATAAGCTAAACCTCTCTCTCTCTCTCTCTCTCTCTCTCTCTCTCTCTCTCTCTCTCTCTCTCTCTACCATATTTAGAAAGAACACACACACACACACACACACACACACACACACACACACACACACACACACTCCTTACTTCCCTTTCCCTGTTCCATTCAGTCTCACTCAGTAAAGAATTCGGCTTCTCTTACTCTCTCCTTTTTTAATGTTTTTCTTCTTCACCCTTTTTATGTTTTTCTTCCTATATTCCTCGCTTTCATTTCCCTTCTTACTTTTCCCTGTGAGTTGCGACTCTCTCTCTCTCTCTCTCTCTCTCTCTTTGTCGAAGATCTGGCCATAATTATGATTAAAGAATCATGGTTAAACCCTCATGACAAGCACCCTTCTGGGGAAGTATCGCTACAAAACTGTATGTATAAATAAAACCGCGACTGCACAAACTCAGCAGGGAGTTCTAATGTATATAAGAACTACATAAATGAATTACCCATCGGTAAACTGGATATTGGAACAAGATTTTTTGTATGTCGAAAATTTCACAGAGAGTAATAAGCCTGTTCTCTTCGGTGTAATATACAGACCACCCATTTTAGACGAGGAAAATGATATTCTGTACAACGAAATACAATCAGTAATGAAAAACAGAGTGCGTTTTTTTCAGGGACGTAAATAATCCGAATATTGAATGGAAAAATTCGTGTGCACACAAAGAAGTTAGTAGATTCTTAGAAGTGTTAGCTGATGCATTTTTAACTCAGGTAGTGAATACACAGACGCAGGGTAATAGTATTCTCGAGATTACTGACTGTGATCTAATAAATTTATGTGATGGTGAAAAATTAAGCAACGTTGACCATAATACAGTTAGACTCGAAATTATTACCAACTGTAAGACCAATATAAATAGCCTTTTAATTCTTAACTTTAATAAAGGTCTCGTCGATAGTATGAGAAACGAAATTTCGAACACTAACTGGATAAAATTACTACAGGTGGATAACCTCGAAGAAATGTGGGAAACATTCATTAATGTATGGCTATTCACCTGACTGCCAGCGGGCCAAATCCGGCACTTGAGTCGTTTTTGTTTGGCTCTTTGAACGACTCAGAAGAATGAAAATAAAATAAATAAACATAAAACAGAAAGTTTTGAGCTTTTCTTTTTATTTATGTATTTAGCGGAAAAAATAAGCTCAAATAATATGTGAATTTTTCGTTTCTTTCTGTGTATAAATGTTTAGATATAGGGGAAAAAGACAGGTAAAATAATGTATGGCCCTTTTGTTAATATGAGTTTTATATTTCTGCCCTACCTCTACCATGGATGAATAGCCTTGCACTAATCGACTGATGTATAATGACCAATATATATATATATATATATATATATATATATATATATATATATATATATATATATATATATATATATATATATATAAAATACTGGAGAAATCATTGGCCGTAAGAGAAGAGCATATAACAAATACTGTATAAATGTACAGGATATCACGATGACGATACTGAATATTTTAAATCACAACGGAAGTGTACGGAAATTATTCTGAAAACTAAACGGGACTACTAGTCAAATTTTTTTGTGAAACAAAATCAAACCCTAAACGTTTTATAATTATTATTATTATTATTATTATTATTATTATTACTATTATTATTATTATTATTATTATTATTATTATTATCGTCATTATGTGAGGAGTAAGAAAAATGTAAAAACTAGCATATGTTGTGTACTAAGATCGGAAGAGGTTTCGTCCATTATAATCAGACAATAGCGACATTACTGAACGACTCACTTTGCTGTGTTTTCAGAAAAGAAAACTGTATAAACATTCCCGTGGCCCACTCGGTTTTCTCTGGACCAGAGGACGATAAGTTATCACTGAAGGAAGTGACGGAATACTAGGTGTTAAATTGTCTCCAGAATATAGGCCCAGATAAATTAACTGGCCCATGCCGGATGTCTCCTCGAATACTGCGTGAATGTTACTGACAGTTCACCTTTCCTAAAACAATAATATTCAGTAAATCATCAGCTGAATATAGAGTACCTAATCAATGGTAACTCGCTAATATATCGCTGATTTGTAAAAAAAAATGTGATTAAAATGGTGCCACAAATTACCGTCCGGTAAACCTGACATCAGTACACTACTACGGTATGTAAACTTTGAAAAAATAAAAATGTTAGAGATAAAATTGCCATTTTCCTTAACAAGCATGAGCTTATTATTAGGTAATCGGCATGGGTTTCAAAACAATATATCATGCCTCACAAATTTACTTGCTTATTTAACTACGAAGCAAAGAGTAGACACCTTCGGAAATCATCTACCTAGATTTCATGCAAACGTTTGATAAGGTCCTCCGTATAAGACTACAGAAACTAAAAGCCCATGGCGAATCATCTGACTGGCCAGAAATAGGAAGCATAGTTCGTCAAGTCATTTCTAGAACCAGTTCTCTTCGCTATTCGTATCAGCGGTCAAGGTCATGGACTCAAAATTGGTAACGAAATTTGATGAAGGCACGGAAATCTGAGGCAAAGTAATTACGAAAGCTGGCTGTGATCTATACAAAACTTGAAGCTAATAAATTGGAGTAAAAAATGACATGAAATTTAATGTAGATAAGTGTGAACAATGCACTTTGGCCATAAAAAACATTAAATACATGAATACCGCATGCTCGGTACCCCAGTTACGGAAGTAAAGGACAGGAAGGATTTAGGTGTTATCAGTAACGACCTCAGAAATTCAGAACAATGTATAACAGTCAGTAACAAGGCAAACAAAATGCTCGGATTCGTCGCAAGGAACTTTGAGAATAAAACACTCAGTGAAATTTTTAAGTTTTACACGTCATTAGTTAGATCACACATAGATTACTGTGTGCATCAGTGGTTCCCGAATCTTATCATGGAAGAAGACCGGCTGCAAAGAGTGCAGCACAATCATTAAATTTAATGATCCCATCGCTGTGAAATTTATTCTACGAAGAGCAACAAGAGAAACTAAATATTTCTGTGAAGAAAGCGACGAGATCGAGACAGTTATTTAAATTTCTTAACAAATTTGACGATGTTAGAGATAACCATTTACCCTCAATAAAGAATTATACTGTGGCTAGAAATAATGGAATGAAAAGCAAGAGATGGAACACTAATATAGGAAAAAACTGTTTTAATATTCACTTAGTGGAACAACGGAATAGGCTACCAGCAACAGGAATTAGGGCAAACATTATTGATACATTTTTTTTATTTGATTAGGGAAATATTTTGAGAATATAGGCTGTAACTAACTTAGAAAATTTATTTCCAGGTTGAAGTGATGCTGACGACTGTGAGACGTTTGCTTTTCAATGAGAATAATCGACGATTGCTTTGCATTTCTTTTACCGATGTGTAGAACAGAGGTTATGTATAGCATATTCGTTCCTCATATGCCTCTCGTATAAAATTATCATGGTTATTCTTTTAAATAAGCATGGTATATTTTGTTTTCAATCTTTATCCTATTGCATTTACCGAATGGTGCAATTGGTGAGGGAGAGCCTTCCTCTTTTCTATCCATTTCTCTTACACGCTGGTTAGATCTTAGTAGAATTGGTCTTTTTTCAAGCAGATCGCCTCGTCGTAGGTCAACAGGAGGCTCCTGTGTACTCTCTATCTCTCTGGTTTACATCCCTGTCACACATCCAGGTCATCTATGCCTTTGTTGGGAGTTATTCTTTTCAATTCTCATTGCCAATTCCTTTGCGATTTTACTGTCTGTGCTCTCATTGACGCCCTTCATAACTTCTTCCCTTTTCCCATGTTTCAGTAACGGATGATCCATATATTGTGTTCTTCTTTTCATTTTCTACCGTGCAACATTTTCTGCTTCCAAGAATCTCTTTCATGCATTAATATGTGTGATTTTACATCGACTTATGACGCTGTTAAATATTAATTTTATGAGACTACCGAAATTTCTGCGCTACTTACAACAGCAGAATGAACTTTCCCTGCAACACACAAGATACATCCAGGTGAATTTCAAAAGGAACCAGTACATGAGCCACTTCATATTTTCGTTCCCTCCATGTGTCTCACACTGTCCCTTTCTCTAACTTCCCTAAACCCATTACTTTGTTATACCCGTCGCTTTTTATCCCAACCCATCACTTGTACAACTCTCTTTTTTGTCCTTATCGCATGCACAGTCACTTTCACCCAGTCAATTCTCATATTTCTCTCTTTGACCAGTTCATGCACGTCCCATCAAAACATTCCTTTCTCTTACTACCTCATTTCATCACATACAACCCTCTTTTCCCACCCATTTCATTCATTCATTCTCCTTCTACTAAGTTCCATTTATCTCTCGAGCACCTACCTTTCAATCTGTTTAGTCTGTGTCAGTGAAACTCAGCTATACCCTTCCCTTTCTACCCCAGTCCACCACATAGAGCTCCCTTTTACCATCTCTTCCTCCCACATAGCTATTTCTTTCAGTGTATCAAACCATTGGCCTTTTCTTTCTACCAGCTCAACACATTCAACTATCTTTTACCACCATGGTCTCACTTCCTATTTTTTGTTGCCTAATAAAATATGCTACTTCCATTTCCATAATTCCCCTTTGTTACAGATGATTTGATGATTTCTTATAAACTAGATATTATTTTTTCACCTTATTTATTCTTATAGAAATGTTAGTGTATGTATAATAATGTGTAATGTATAGCTTGTATAGCCATGTATAGCCATGAGAGACCTGGATGATAGAATGCATGCTAAGCTATGTGGCGCCAGTATAAGTCTGCTGATTTGGTCGTCTGGGGTCAGAGGGAGATAAGAGCGTGCCGGCTTCGCCGGTTAGTTCAGCACTGGAGCTCACAGAGGGTGTTGCTGTAATTAACTTGTCTACAATAATGATGCTAAAAGTCACTGGCCATTTGGACTAACCCTGACAACAAACCAGTTACATTTTTAGCAGCAGTGATGTGGGCAGAACAAGATAATTAATGTTTCCTCAACATTAAATTGGTACGCCCATCTTACTGTCTGTGAGCTCCGCCCTGTCCTGATCGTGCTGCCCTTTGTCTTCTTTAAGCTCTGCCCCGTTAGCCAGATCTACCCTGCCGGTGTCCTTCATTGTCCTGGGCTTTCTGTGTTTGACCTGCCTCATCCTGCTGTGATCCCGATCCTTACTGATGCCTGCTGTTGCAATTTCTGCCGCCTCCTGCCCTTTGACATGTGGAGCTGGTTTGTGTGTCCTGCACCTTCCTAGTGAAGTGAATTGTCACCAAACTTTGCCCTGTCTTGTCCACTGTGGGAAACTCACGCCGTCCCCATCCAACTCCCACACCCAGGTACTGGCGGATGCAGCGTGCCGTATTCATAAAGTACTTTGAATTTGAGCCGCTCACCAAAGGACACTTGGCCACACCCAGCCCCTTCATGTCATAGCTACGTCATGACCAGCTGTATGTCACTTCCCACATTGTTCCGCGTCATGACTTTCGTCATCCAGTTTTCTCCAATCAACTCATTCGTTCTACTCAGTGGGAGGAGCTTCAACCCACACTTCACTTTTATTCATGCCAGTGTGAGAATTCCCTGACTTTACTCAGTGGATTGACTCAAGTCTTTCCTATTGCTTTGCCACTTTCTCTACAAATTGTCAGTTTCTCTAAAGATTGTGATTAACATTATTATTATTCATTTCTTATTTCATTCAGTGCTTAAGATTTTTTTTTCATTTTTATTAATATTTTCTTCTCTCTCTTTATTCATCCTTCATAAAATCACCAATTTTCCTCCACGTAGTGTTCATTGTGTATGATTCATTCTTTATGTGTGGCTGTAGCTGTTTATTTATTTATTTTTTTTTCTGTTCATGCTTAGACTCCCAATTTATATATAAAGTATTTTGAATAGTAGAACTCTGTCCAACTGGCCAGTCGGCTAGAGATGATAATGATGGTAACGGCAGTGGTGATAGTGAAACAACCTTGCTTTAGAGTGGCAATTTTTATGTAAAACTAAGCTCAAACACTACTACTACTACTACTACAACTACTACTGATGCCATTCCAACTCCTACTACCATTTATACTACACCTTCTACTAGTGCAACTGCTGTCTTGGGTCATCCAGATAATTATAATCCAGATACTTTTACTCCTTGTCCCCCAAGAGACCCTCTACATTATCCATTTTCTCATTTTCCTACCAATCTCCCTTCAGGGAAGTGGACGCCAGCGAGAACCGATTCTAGACTGACAAAGGCATTTTGCGGAAGTTACCCCATAAACTAGCTCCGATTATCACTCGTTCTCTGTAAAAATTTGACAGCCGTACGACAATTCATTCCCCTTTAAAAAAATTATTTTGTAGTTCCAATTTTGAGGACACTTCCCTGCAGAAATCCCTGTTTTCTATGCAGTATATTATATGACCACTTTTTTCCCAATTTTTATCCTCTTTTTTTTTTTTTCTGCAAAAATTATGTCATACGTCTGGCAATGGGACTGTGAGTGTGTGGAGGGTGGCAGTGGGGGGGGTTCGTTCGTCTGAAGATTTCCTCCACCTATAGTGGAGGCCAGGCCAAACATTAGCCCGGAAACAGAAAGGTGAGGGGGTGAAATGCCAGAGACAATATGACACTGGGAGAGGTGATTGTTCCAGCCTTGGGCTCAACCAGTGAGGGGGTGAAACGCCAGGGATGATATGACACTGGGAGAGGTGACTCGTGCCAGCCTTGGACTCAACCTGTTCTCAGTCTGTGCTAATCTTGGCCATGTCTCATCGTTTTTGCACACTTTTTGAAGATGGGGCAGCCATCTAAGAAGCTACTGAATTGTCAAAGCAAAGCAGAGAAGAAGTTGACGCCATTTTGAGGGGAGAAAAATGTGCTGGAAGCAGCAGTTTTCTCCACCATCGCCACGTTCCCTCGCACCTGCTCCCCCCACTGCCACCTCACCTGAGGCATGGCTCTGGCTGGTGGCAAGCAAGCAGTCTGCATGGCAGTCATTGAACTGGAGGCAGTGGAAGTGCAGGCGGTTGAGAGAGTCAGCAACATCGTGGAAGTTAGCCTCCAGGTAGCAATCTTGGTAGTCAAAGATCTCGTCCCATGTGAGTGATTCAAGGTAGGTGCGAGTCTTTTTGGGAAGGGATGGAAGGCGGGCCAACACGTGCTGACACTGTTCGGGCGAGGTGATGCTGGCAGGAGGAGGAGACACTGGATGGTCAGTCTCCATCTCGTTGGGTGGAGCAAGCCTGGCTTTCTTCCCTTTCTTGTTCTTCTTTTTCTTCTTGCATGGCACGCCGTCAGCAGCAGGTGGTGGAGTCAAGGTTGGTGGTCCTCTTCTTGCTGGTTGCTGGAAGGGATGGGAGAAGGAGCCCCTTCCTCGGCTACTGACGGTGGTCAGCGGAAATCCTCAGGGGGTGTAGGCTCGGTGGTAGCCAAGGGCGGTGCAGAGGTGGTAATGGCGGCAGCGGCAGTCGCTCTGTTGAGGGGAGCGTGTAGCTGCAGCCTTTTCCACGATGTTGTGTGGGGTTCGGGAGGCTGCAGCTTAGGGGCACGACACTCCTGATGAGGGGCAGGATGTACATCGCGGGTGAAGCATTGTGGGATATACAGTGTGCAGAAGCCTGTTCTTCTCAAATATCTGTGGGAGAAGAACGAGCATCGCCGCCTTGTCACCACCGCAAAATGCCCATGCCGTTGCGATGCATATGGTGACAATTGTGTCAATCCCCCAAGTGCATCGAGGACCCCTGGCCCAGTGCCCCTGAGCCACAGGGCTCCACCATGCATAAGCTGAACCCTGCACAGCTGTGTCCCCCAGCCCGGTGACATCAATAGCCTCGGGACCCTTCAGCTTCTGTAGAAGAAGGCACACAATCAACTCGCCCTCACACAACGAGCATTTCAGGCCTTGTGAAGTGGTAGCAACAATCCCCAGGCAGTGTACAAATACATCAGTGCTGGTGTCCCAGCGCCAGATGAATCCATACCCCGCCCTCACATTATACCACTTCACTGTGCCTGAGGTGGTCTGGGCCTGTGGCGAATGGAGACCTACACCATTAGCCCCCCTTAACCCCTAAACCACGGGGTTGTTTTTGGCTGACTTGCGTGTCTTATTCGTGCTCTGACAGACTCTCTAAAAATATTTGCCAAAAATCAGTTATTAGCCCTAGATTATTATAATTATATATGCATATGGCACATACCTTCAGCTTTCTCCTGGGATGTTTGTTGAGCCTTCGTCGAGTACCGTAGGACTTGTGGAGACCTATGAAGTAGGGTAACGAAGTCTCCACTTTACACTTCCCGACAACCCGTAGTATGTTTACCACAGCCTGATATTATCACTAGAAACACTATTCTATGACTCTTAAATAGTTTGGAATCCATACTCCAAAAAAAACCCACTGTGAAAGCAATGAAAATTACGAGCGCATATGACCTTCCCACTTGCAATCTTGCAATCGTTCGCCGCTGGTGTTCTGTCATTTATTATTCATAAAAACACTCACACTTTATATTTCTATTACTATATAACACTTACATATAGGCTATCTACAGTCTTTATCCATAAGTTTCCTTCAGTAATAGTAGTTTATTGTTACTGTAGGCATTCAATTTCTCTTTCAGTAATATACGTAGCATTCACTTTCTTGTCCTGTATACTAGCGTTGAGAGTGAATCTGTCACTTTCACTTTCATAACTCATAGTATTCATACATGCTAAAGTGAAACTTTTACTTTTAATACTCCTAGTATATATACTCGTATTCTTATATTACTACTCATTTACATTTCTATTTACATTCTCAATTTTATTTACATTATTTACATTTCTATTTTATTTACACTGTGTTTGCTGTCACTTGCAGTAACTTATAAAACTATTTTCCACTGTTTGCTTATATTTACATTCATTGCTTTCACTTGTTGTTTACACATTACACATAATTTACATTTCCACTTGCACTGTTTTACTCACCAGATAGATCGTAGTCACTGTCTATCATTTTCATTGACAAATTAGTCAGTTCACGTTCCACAGCAGGCACTTAGCCCTTTACCCCTTTACACACGAGGTTTAGTAGGGGGTAGAGGTCACAGGGCCCTTTGCATGGGGCTAAAAAGCGGCGGAATTGGACAGGCGCGAATCCGACGTGCTTTCACCTTGAAAGATGACAGTAAACTGAATACAGTGTGGTGGCCTGCCTAGGGGTAGTGCAATGCTGCCAATGTCAGCGGGGTGACAGCTGCTAATATATACGCTATGAAATGATTGGCAGGAAATCTAGAGAATACATAATAAATTAGGTAGTTCCAGGTGAATGTAAATATCACTTAGGCTTCTCCCTTCCTTCCTTATATATATTTTTATTACGAGAATAGATTATACGGCATATTTCAAGGGGAAATAAACAGCGAAAATTAGCGAACAAGTGCACATGAGGTGTTGTCAGGTGATAATTAGCCAATTCCAGGTGTATGGCACTATCACTTACCTTATTTCTTTCTTGTATATATTATTTGGTATAAGAATAGGGCATAGGGCTTATTTCAATGGATGAAATCAGTGGAAAATTCCAGGGAAGATTTACTTAGCATAGCATGGCTGGGCAGGCAAGAGGAGAGAGTAATGGAGGGGAGGTAGGGAGGGGAGTCAAGAATGGGGAGAAATGGCTAAATTGTCAACAATGGATGGGAGTACAGATGAGATTAGGAGTGCTGACTAGTGTTGGACATTGGCACTACTGACAAATGATACAAGCCACCACTTGAAAGCCTGGGCAAATTCAAAATAACACAGAATCACAAAAGTGACGCCCCGTGGCATGATCTCTTGCTCCCAAGTGTCACGAAAGTGATGCCCCACGGTTAAGGGGTTAATGGGTTGAAGGCTGGAGCAGGTGAAGAGGGCGTCTCTGGACTTGTCGCTGTCATCACTGCTGCAACGAGAGTCTGCAGTTCGGGAAATAAAAGAATTCCGATATGCTGAAGTTCTGCAACATGGCTGTGTGACATTCCAGTCATGAGCGCTACCAGATGCCCGTGTAGCATGAGGGAAGGCATGGAGAGGTGGCACAATGGATGCAACTTCGTCTGAGCATTTGCCATAAAAGTATCTGTAAAATAATGCAAGGGAAGTAGCATTCCTTCTTATTTGTAGGGGACCAGACGTGAGTTCACCATTGATTTTCAGGGGACTTTCTACCCTATGAGGGACTTTCAGAGTCCTGAGTCATTCCGAACTTGGTCCAACACCAGTCTTTTGTTGGTTACCATGTGTGTAATAGCTGTGGATTATTGTTACTCCAGTATCGAACTGTGAGATATAGCAATGGCATATTCTATTGAAATTATTAAAATATTTCTTAGAAATATCATAAACCATAGGAATGATCTTTATTTTCATAATTTTAGAATTTATGATCATAGACTCGATACCGAAGTGTCAGGCCTTCACAACTACTATCTATCTATCTATCTATTGCCAGACACCATAATCCCTTAAGGGGTGGCCATTTGACTTTGAGTTATTTGTTTTAAGGGGAGGGGCACTAACCCTCCACCAACCTACTTGTTCACACGTAGGGAGCACGTATGGTTTGGTTATATGGTCACCACCCAGCGTTGTAAATGGTTTCTTGGCTTACAGGAAACCATTTGGCTTGTCACTCAATGTAAAGCCACCTGTAAAGGAAAGAAAAGCAATAAGAAGTGAAAGGAAAGATGCGAGAAATAGGAAGAGAGGAGGGGAGGCACAGAAAAAGAATGACAAAGGCTAAGAAAGAATTAGGCAGCACTACATCAAGTGAGTGGATGATGGTCGCCACCACCTACCACCATTCACAACTACTCCATGCATAAATTCTATTTGGTTTACTGGACATTGTAGTTGATCTCTTATATACATTAAGGCCTGCCTATTATTCACTGTTAACATCAAATTTTGTACTGACAGTCCTTGTATTATCTGCATTTTAATTTTTTGTAAATTTAAGTATTAAACATATCGCTAAGAGACTTGTTCATGCGCATTAAAGGGACAGTCCTGATTATAACAGCCCATGTTTGTTTACCAAAGATCAGTGCTTGTTTCGTCCATCCTGTGTTAATGCTTGAAAGTGAACTACTGTATATAGAAGTAAAGGGATGAAATGCATTAACTCAAAATCAGAGTCAGCCAAATTATTTCAGGAACTGCTTATTAGTCTGCGTAATAATGAATATCATGCCCTAGTAGCATCAACAGATTAAAAAATCGCTTGATATATAAATATATATATATATATATATATATATATATATATATATATATATATATCATCATCATCATCATCATTATCAACCATTGAGGTCCACTGCAGGACCAGCCTATCCCTACCGAAGCAGGGACGATACAGCCAATGTAGCTCTACCCAGTGGCTTAGGCTGTCTGGTAGAGACTGTATGTAGAATGAGAAGTGCTTGTGAGTGTGATTAGTATTGTAGTGGCTTTGGATGTGTGTGTAGTCTGTGAACCAAGTGTAATCGGCCCACCTTAACCCACCCCGTCCCGTTGACGTATGGGTACGTTGCAACGATTTGCATTTGCCAGTCCCGGCGACGTACCGGTACGTCGTGCAATTGCAAAGTGCATAATTTCGACAATTTTCAAATTTCACGCTTGATTTGCAGTACGTATCCTCGCAAGACCTTCCCCTACCTGCCACCAGGCGGGGACACTCGGCGACCCCGCGCGACCCGCGCTAACCCGCCACTCGTCCACTCACCTGGTAGCAATGGTCCTGCTCAGACATGGCTAAGAGAGGTCTCTCAGAGGGCAAAATTCAAGCTGCCCTGGACGCCTTTACAGGCGACCATGATTCCCCACTGGACGACGAGGTTGTGGATAAAGATTATGTGCAGCCATAGGAGGAAGAAACCACCAGCAGTGACGAAGAAATTCCGTCTCCCAGGAAGCGGCAGTACGTGACTTACCGTGCTGCTAGAGAGGGGCAGCAGGCCAAGAAGCCACATGCAACATCCTATGCCTATCCCCAGTGTGATTTGGAACCAGATTTCGATGACAATGACGAGGACGAGGACGAGTACGGAGTCGTGGGAAGTGCTGCCACGTGGTATGGACGCGAGGTAATCACTCATCGTGGCCCAGAGTGCACACCACATCGGACGAGCAGGTATGGGCGTAGTATTTTGTTTGGGAAGTTAGGAAGTGCTGTGGAGGGAGTGGGGAGTGAAAGGGAAAGTACAGGAAGGATTAGGGAAAGTGAGAGTGATGTGAATGAGTCATTGCTCTCCCTAGGTAGTGTGAGGCGGCATAGTGTATCACGTAGGCGAGTGCGGGTGCGTTCAGTATCACGTGGGGTTGTGAAGGAGGGGGAAGGTGGGGAGTAACCACTCCCAAGCACGTCTTATGCTCCCCAATATCCCCTAACACGTAGTCGAGCTACGGTGCGTGAGAAAGCACGTGGAGTTGTCATGGAGGGGGAAGGTGGGGAGGAACCACTCCCCAGCACGTCTTCTGCTCCCCAATATTCCACTACTTCATCCCCACAGCCCCCTAATGTTCCTCAAGGCCGTAAGGGTAAGGGAAAGGGAAAGGGTAAAGGCAGAGGGAAGAGGAGTGACAGTGGGGAAGCCCTCCACACTCCTTCTCCCCCACCTCCCCCACCAGGATCTCCTCCCCACCCAGACGAAGGCGGTGATGGGGATGATGGGGACGAGGGATTTGTGGGATGGAATTGGGAGGATGGGAGTGATTTTTCTCCCTTCATTCACCCCTTCACTGAGCAGGGGCGCTCTGGTTGCATTGCTCCCGGAATTCACCGTAATTCCACCAGGTTGGATTTTTTCCACCTGTTTTTTAGTGAGGCATTTGTGGAGCAGATTGTATACAAAACCAACCTTTTTGCAAGCACCCAGCGCCTTGAGAGTGAAAGATTGGGAACAAGGAGTAGGCATTCTGTCATATATGATTACCCTGTCTCCCTTTCAGAAATGTTCCTATTTTTTGCCCTGGTCCTTTTGATGGGTATTATACGAAAGAACAGAATTCCTGCTTACTGGACAAGGGACTCTGTTATGTTTACCCCAATATTTGGGCAAGTGATGAGCCGTAATCGGTTTCAACAAATTCTAAGTCACCTCCATTTCTATGATGCTCATGATCCTGCAAATGCGAACGACACTGATAAAATGAGGCGAATTAGGTTGGTCTTTGATCACCTGAGGCAAACCTTTCGTTCCTCATTTTATCTCTATAGAGACCTCGTCATAGACGAGAGTCTCGTGTTGTGGAGAGGCGATATTTCATTTAGGCAGTATATACCCAGCAAAAGGCACCGTTTTGGGTTCAAGATCTTTGTTATGTGTGACTGTAGGACTGGATATGTGCGAGACATAGTCTTGTACACCGGTGCACAGACAGACATAATAGAAGATCGAAGTACTGGACTGTCGGGAGCAGTGGTAAAGACGATGATAGAAGACTACCTTCATCGTGGTCACGTCCTCTACCTGGACAACTGGTACACTAGCCCTCTTCTCACTCGTTATCTTCACACACATGAAACGGGAGTCTGTGGAACCGTGAAGGTGAACCGGCGTCACATGGCCAAGGTAGGGCGGAAACTTGCAAGGATTGAGGTTGTCTTCTTCAAAGCCAACAACATCCTTGCAACTGTGTGGAACCACAATAGAGAAGTAAGCCTCTTGTCAATGGTTCACCGCCCCTTGATGCACCGTACTGATTCAGTTGATTACTGTAGCGAGAACAGGCGTCATATTTGGAAACCTGAGTGTGTCATGGACTATAACATAAACATGCGCCTCGAGGACCAGTCAGACTCCATGATATCGACGGTAGAGTGTGCCAGGACCACGATGAAGTGGTATAAGAAACTGTTCTTTCACTTGCTAGACATCACTGCTCTGAATTGCCACCACCTTCACACCATGACAACAGGAGTTCAGGAAACCTTTGAAGGGTTTGTGAGGGAGCTCACAAGAGAGATGTTTGCACGTTATGCTGTAGAAAGGCCCCAACATCGCACCCGCACTGCCCCTATTGCCCAAACTCCCCTGAGAATATCCGGCCGCCATTTCCCCACTCCTATCCCTCCCCAGCCAAACAGACCTAGGCCCCAACGCAGGTGTCACGTGTGTAGCAATTCCCGGGTGAGACTAACGACACAGAGGAAGGACACCCGCTATGAGTGCGTGGAGTGTGATGTGGGTCTCTGTATTCACCCATGTTTCAGCGAATATCACACGTTGATGCAACTCTGATATGGTGTGAATGCGACAGGACGCTGAAACTATGAAGTAAATGCGACAGACAGACGCTCAGTGAAATTATCAGTCATGTTGATCTCCAAATATTAGTATAAAGTGCATGTGGGTATAACATAAGTGCAAAAATTGTATGTAAGTGTATAAATATGATGTAAGTGGAAACATACATAGCGAGGGTTTTATGATGCTATATTCTGTCGCTCAGTGCAATAAATACGGCCCGTAATTATATAATTATTATTATTGGAAATGCTTACGGGTATAATATAAGTTCAAATTATTGTAAGTGCTGAAATATATTCTAAGTCAAATATTCATAGCGTGTGTATAGAGATGCGATATCCTGACACTCAGTTGAATGAATAAGGCCGTAATATTGAAAATAGAAGTCAACAAGTGGGAAAGTGTGTAATATATGTGAAGAATTAGTATATAAGTGTGTGAGTATTATGTTGGTCGAAACATTCATTGCGAGGGTATTTTCATGCAATATTCTCACGCTCACTTGAATAAATAATGCCAGTAAGTATGTACAGTGCAGTATAGGGGTGTAAACGTGTGTAATGTAAGTTGGAAAGTATAATTGGAGTGAATAAATAAAGTAGAAGATGAAACACGAGTGTTTGAGATTGTGGTTGCTACGTGAATATGCGCTAGCATATCGCTAAATGCCCTCGTAATGAATGTAAATAATTGAAAACATTTACAGTGGTGGAGGAAAGGTTCTATGTAAAGGGAAAAATAATAGGAAAGTGATAAAACAATTGGGTATGTTGAAATACGAGTCATAGCGAGTGCGCTTACTAAGCTGATGTGCGCTAAACTTATGCTGTATGTCATCATAATGAATGAAAACATCTGAAAACACTTACAAACAGTTGTAATTGGTAAAATGTCATTGAAACAGAAGTATACAAGTAGAAAAAATGATATGTTGACTGATACAAGAAACTTAGCATATAGCATGTTACGACTCGGACCTAACTCGCTATGCTCGCGCAATGGTACAATGCTTATTTTTCATATATATATGTGTCTGAAATCCATTATATTGTTACTGTTATTGTTTATTAGTTCAAATTCAATAAATATAGAGGTGTTGTGTGTTTTTTCTCCCAGTATTCCTTACCATAGAAAACGTGAGCGCCTGGCACGTCCATAAAAGAATACGATACCTGGCGCGGGGGACCTCACCTGTTCTGACCACTTATAGACCACGGTAAGCCCTTTCTTGGTGATTTTCCTTCGTTTCTCAACCTAAGCGGAAGTTTGAGCCAAAAAAAATTTTTTCCAAAAAGGCTCGGGACTGGGGGATGTCGGAGGTGCGGAAAACCTCGGGACGTGACGGGTTAAGCCGATTGGGTGCAAGAATACTAGTATGCGACTCTGGTTCAACCACAGCACCCCTTATGTCCGCCAAAGTAGCAAGTGGCTTGGTGAACGCTTCTCAAAGTTTTTACAACTCTGGCGGGAGGCGAACCCGCACTCACCAGCGTGCGAAACACACACTTTACCACTGTACCACAGAGGCTCCATATACGCACACTTTACCACTGTACCACAGAGGCTCCATATATATATATATATATATATATATATATATATATATAAAATCTCTCTCTCTCTCTCTCTCTCTCTCTTCTGTCAGTTGATGAACAAAGGGTGTTAATGGCTTGCACTGGTGCACCAGAAAGAAAAATAAAATTCCTAGTTACTTTTATTGCTACTGTTAAAACTCTGCCACTACCTTTTGATTTGTATATATGACGATATTACATTACTTGGCGAAGTTTTGCAAAAAGTTGCCACCTTGATGTTTAAAATATGAAAAGTGAAGAAACAAAATGTATATAGAATTTAATATCGACAGTTTGCATTATTCAATATACAAGAGGATATTAATACGTAATAGAGACAGAAATCGTACCAAGTCTCCAGTGCCATTCAGAATCATGTGTGTTCCTTCAATTTTTGGAAGAGATGACTAAAATAAATAATAAAACATGTACCAAATGAAGATCAGGTAAGCCTCTATTTGAGCCTCTAAACGAGAAAGTGATATCAGAAGCCAAATTTTTTCAGTCCTATAATGTAACTAGTTTTATTCTTGCTACTAGATGATTTTACTCTTTTACTGAAGGGGATTAATGGAGGCTGTATCATCATCTAGGTCAGACTCCCCTGAGTTGAACAAAATCGTCAGAGTAAAC
The DNA here is from genome assembly GCF_032717465.1 of Coenobita brevimanus. NCBI lineage: Eukaryota > Metazoa > Arthropoda > Malacostraca > Decapoda > Coenobitidae > Coenobita > Coenobita brevimanus. Next base: position 14,717,498 of record NC_137063.1, read on the forward strand.
AATAAAACGATTTACATCTTCGTTGGGTCTGGTTAGTACTTGGATGGGTGACCGCCTGGGAACACCAGATGCTGTTGGCATCCCTACGTGTCAAGTGGGGTTGGTGGAGGATTAGTGCCCCTCCCTGTAAAGCAGTTAACTCTGAGCCCTTGGCCACCCCGTCTGGGATGCGTGGCGTCTGGCAATGAATGAATGAAAAACATCCTCAGAGTGAAGGAAGTAGTTTAATCATGCTCATCTAGCAGCACACACTTTAGGCTAACTTGTGTCTTTGTTTTTCCCCTCATTGTATAAATCAGGATACATCATATGAATAAAAAAATATTGGACTTCAAAACCTTGGTTAATTGCCACAATGATCTAGTCAATGAACATTAAGCACATCCACCTGCAGTGAGAGCTAGCGAAAAGTGAGCTATGTTTTATCCCAACATGGGGACGGTCGTCTATGATGTATGGAAAAAAAATGTCAATTGGCGATATTTGGCAAATATTAAATTTCCGAATACTAAGGCAATGACAAGCTTCAAGAAACCACTATTCTTACTTAAAAAGACAATACAAATGTAGATATGAAAGCCAATTCCACTGAACTCGTTAGTAATATAATGAAATGACTCTGTGTATGGGATTGCCGGATGGAAGCCCAATGTATACATATGCAATATAGCCAGTAAAATGTATTCATTCATGGATGTGATACAGTATTTTTTATCAATGAGTATTTCAGTGACTTCAGTGGTTATAGCTTTGCAAACTCTCATAAGTTTATCCAGGTGTATAGAATAGTCACAATAGTTAGGCTAGTTTTCCGGTATAGGACCGAGTAAGGGCTTACCAGCTAGGTCGCAGACGACACTCTGAAAGCCCCTCACTGCAAGTGCGGTTTTGATGTAAGTGACGTGCTCGAATGACCGAGGAAGGATCAGATTAGTATTATATGGCAGTAACGCAAAACCGACAAAAGTGGCATGCTTCCATCACTTCTACTGTGTGTATATCTATATCTACATACCGGGTGTATATATATATATATATATATATATATATATATATATATATATATATATATATATATATATATATATATATATATATATATATATATATATATATTACTGTCAGTGTTTCCTTTTTGCATTGTTTAGGTTCTCCTTTTTTTTAAAATTGTGATTATTGTTATTTTTTTGTTCTTTTTTTAGCGATTACTTTTAGCCCTTGTATTAGTGGGTGCTTTTACCATGGCTGTGTGTTTGTATTACAAATATTGTCTTCCTTTTCCTAGTTCAAACTAGCTATTTACATTGCATATTATATATTTTCATTCTATATTACTATCCATTATTGTATTTGAGTGACTCTGATTAGGGACCTAGCTACATCGCTTTTCTATCACATCCTTATTGCTTTGTTCAGTTCTTCTTCCATACTTGATCTAGCTAGACTCCTTATCTATGTATTTCCCCAATTTGTCAGGGAACACAGTTCTGGTTGGCCAGGGAACTGTTATAGATGATTTGATGACATCTTATAGACTAGAGATTATATATATATATATATATATATATATATATATATATATATATATATAAGATATATTTTTTATAACCTTGTTCATTCTTATGATATGTATAATAATGTGTAATATATAGTCTTGTATAGTTATCTATAGCCATGAGAGACCTGCACGATAGAATGCATGCTGAGCTCTGCGACGCCAGTACAGTTCTGCAGATTTGGTCGTCTGAGTTCGAAGGGAGATAAAAGAGTTCCGGCTTCAGTGGTTAGTTCAGCACTGGAGCTCACAGTAATATGCAAGTCCACAATAAAGATGTTAAAACTCAGTGGACATTTGAACCAGCCCTGACAACAAACCAGTAACACTCTTCCCCCTTGTAACCATTGCCATTCTCTCCTACTCCAGCACAACACACACACATTTTCCCAATTTCCTTCCCCTACTCCCTCACTCTCAGATCACTTCTTTTCCCTCATGTCAACTCTTACCTTGGTGTCTGTGGATTTTGTGTAATTTAGCCATTACTGTCGCTCTGCATCCACCCAGCACACACAAGCCTCCTTTGCTGTACTTATACTGGTCTGATTACCTTAATCACTAAATGGTACTGAATAAGGGTACCATCCAGTGGTGGCATCAACATAACTGGCCTTTGGATTTGCCTGGTTACACAAACGTCCTAGTACTTTCTCCCTATCCCCCCATAAAATCTGGATGATTGACTGCTAAATTGCTTCTTCAGCCTGCAGTCCTCTGGATTAACGTTAAACTGAACCTTGGACTACAACACCACCACCACCAACAACAACAACACGTAGACTGTGCTCAGAGAGCGTATATCTCCGTCAACACCTATATAATACAACTCGGATCGCCACCAAAATTTAATCAGTTCTTTCTTGGTCCATGATACACATATCCGCAAAATTTCATTTCATCAACAACAATTTGAGATACCTTGTGGACAAACAGACAAGGGTGCATACATAACCTCCTCCAACTTTCTTGGCAGAGGTATTAACATCATCAACAACAACAACTCTCCAGTCAGTTTAATTGCATTTTTATATTACCTAGCAATCAATTCACTCTACCGTTTTTTCTCCTCTTTCTACTCAGTCCAACAGTCCTTTTCACCACCCCCTTCCCTCACTCACTCTCTGTTGCCAGACACTAAGGATCCATTCAATTTGCACCTGAGTGGTACAGGGATGCTGCCCCCCCCCCCTCCCGCAGTCCTCATAACTTTGACCCCCAGCCTTTCATCATCTCTCTGCCACCCTACCCTGAGTGTCTATTGTACCCTTTGATGACAGACCTAGGCACACACGCACACGAGAGAGAGAGAGAGAGAGAGAGAGAGAGAGAATGGAGGAAATGAAAGTGAACATTGACTGAGATATGAAAAAGCGATGGGTGATAGGAGATGAGGAATGTGTAACACAGAAATGAACTAAAATGGGAGAGAGTGAGTCAGGTAAAACGGCGGGTGAGGATCAAGAGTGCAGTGTACCGGTTGGATGGCAGAAGGTTCAGCTGCCCTCGTTGCCATGGTAGGAGGGGGCGGGGGTATTGGTGCCAAATTGCCTTTTTTTTTTAAAGAATATTTCAGAACAAAACTGTTATAATAGAACAAAAGCTTGTATGGCTGCTACACTGGGTGGGATATTTCATAATACTCAGCTTGAAAATACTGGGCAGTATAATTAACTGTTCTGAAGTGTCAATAGAAATTGGTTTGATTGAGACTTGCAACCCATCTGGTGCCCCGTACATTTGTCTGGTCCACGGTGGCAGTACTTACTCATTACTCTTTCGTCACGTGTTGGACCTGGACTCAGTATTATGTAAGACATCACTTAACAATTGCATGGGAAAACGGTCGGCAATGGTTTCTTGATTACGTTTGCAATAATCAACAACTGCCCGCGTTTCCCCGTTTTGTTTCGGTAATTCATTACTCTTTCATCATGTGTTGGAGCTGAACAATGGGCAGAGAGAGTGCGTTCTGCCAGATTTAGCCATATCATTGTAAGTTTGACTTCTGATTTTTTATTTGTTGGCTTGCAATCGGATCTTTCTAACACAAGTTTCAGTACCATAATAAGAAATATAAGAACATTATTCATAATTTCTTGCAGCATACAAAGCAAGCAGAGCTGTGCTTGTAGTAGTTGTATTGTCATGCAGGCAGGAAAAGGGCAGTGTTTTATATCTGAAGATGCGAGGAACATTCTAGAAATTAAATGTTCTGTCATAGTTTTAGGCTGATGTTTGTATCTGGAAATGTGAGGAACATTCTGGAGATGCTGGTATTTGCTTTGTTTTCTTTCTGTCTTACGGTACGAAGTAGTTCTTATCACTATTGTTATTGTACGTTTTTAATTTAGGTGTATTATTGTGTGAGAAAATGTGAGTTTTCTCCTAGGATCTAGAATATGCGTTATTCAATAAAAAAAAATTGTCAGTTCTTTACTAGAATACTCTAGACTACGCAAGTAGGGGGAGCCAGGGAGGAAGGTGAGAATATTTAAAGACTCCAGCAACATAGTTAGTTCAGTTTAGGCAGTTTGTTAGAGAGTGTGCCAAACAGTTGAGTTTTGTCACTTGGCCACGAGTGACAGGCAGAGTGAGTTGTGTTTTTTGCCAGCGAACGGTCAGTTAATCAATGACAGAGTTAAAGAGTCAAATAGTGAGAGTAATCGGTGAAGGATGGAGCAGTTAAGCAGACAGTCAGTGAGAATTATCCAATGAACAAGTCATAGTGAGCGAAGACCAGAGTTAACATGGGAGAGAAAAGTCAGTGTTCTGCAAGTGTTCCTCAGCTGTGCTACAAGGAATAAAACTCGTATGTGTTCATCTGCCTTTGATTAACTGCCTGAACTGTCTACTGTCATTCTTGACGTATCAACAAACTCTAAGGTTGTTGCAATTGGTGTCAGGTGTGGAACGAATCTTATGGTGTAACAAATGATGTCAGGAGTGGAGATTCGTCTTGAGATATGGAGACGCGTGGACAGGCTGCCAAAACGGTGGATATATCTCTAGCAGATATATTTGCAATGTACAAAACAAGAAGAAGAACGAAAGGATATACTCGCAATGCTCAGAGAACATTATGAAAAACAAATGAAATATCAAGAAGCACAGCATGAAGAACAAATGAACAGTCAAGAAGTACAGCATGATGAAGAACGAAAGAAAGATATACTTGCAAATTTCAACGCACAGCAAGAAGAACAAAAATATTATGAAGAACAAAAGGAAGGCGTACTCACAATATTGCGAGAACATCATGAAGAAAAAATCAAATGTCAAGGAGCATTGCATAAACAACAGATGAAATATTGAGAAGCATAGCATGGAGAACAAATGAAATATTAGGAAGTACAGTGAGAAGGAAGGAAATATTAGGAAGTACAGTGAGAAGGAAGGAAATATTTGAAGGACAAAGGAACTACTAGGAAGAACACAACAAATATCAATGAGCACAACAAAAAGTGGCATACAGCAAGGTAGAGAGAACAGGAGACCACGTAAGAGAAATGAGGGAAGAGGATATATGCAGAGTGGAGGATAAAGTCAGAAGTGATATACAGGAAGTGAGTAATGAGGAAAAACTTCTTGAACAGTGTTTGGATGAGGGTCAGCACCCAGCACACCCCTTAGGCACCAGTGACAGGTGCATGGAAGGGGATGGTGAGATTGAGGGAGTAGCACGCCTATTGGTCGCTGACAGGATCTGAGAGGCTGCTGGAAGCTGTGGGTCATAGGCAGCTTCCAGAGACTTTGTGGCTGCTGTGGGGAGTTACAGAGCGCTGCACTGGGTTTGGGGGACTGATGGGTGGTGGGATGTGGCAGGGAGGTATGGAAGAGCCCTTGGCTGTGTGTGTTGCCCTGCATCTTGGGTTTGGACTGCTTGGTGTCCTGCCACTACATGACTGACTTCCATTTGATACAAATGTGTCTAGGAGGAAGGAGTGTCCCACTGTGGGATGTGGAGTATGGAAGTTTACTAGAGATGATCAGATGGGCTACAGTTTTCCCAGCTGAGGCAGACATGCTGTTGTCCTGCAGTATCTATGACACACCACACATTTCCCTGGGATCGGTGGAGCACAGGAGCCATGGCATGATCGAAGGAAGAGTGAAGGTGGGCAGGATCTTAGTTGACCCTGCAGCCATAGCCAATTTTTCACTTTGTTCTAAGAAGATCAATCAGGGCACAGTTGTGAGGCTGTGCCAAGCAGTCGATCAGGAGACACCAAACAGTGTACGCAAGTGGATTACGATTGATCCAGGAAGGACTACCAGACCTCTTGTGGGAGCTGTTTGCCAGGACTGCCCAGTGTCTGGAGAAGCCACAGCTGCAGCAGCTGAGGGGTCTGTTAGTGAGGCATATTGATGTATGTTCCTCAGAGGATATCATGGACCTGGGAAGTGTTCTTTGAGTAGAACCAGGGACCAGGTGGACACCAGAGATGAAAGGAGGACCCAGGAGAATGACAGAGCTTGCAGCACTGGAGACCCAGGTCTTTGTGTCGTGGGACCTAAACAGTAGAGATGATGGTGGTGGCCTATTAGTCTAGGAGTTTATGCTGTTTCTACTTGTATATAGGTAGGATTTGGTGGTTAGGTAGGGAATGACACAGTTTTGAGGGAGGGCAGTGTTATACTGGTAGGAATAGGGTAATGATTTATATTTGGAGATGTGAGGAACATTCTAGAAATTAGGCGTTCTGTAGAAGGTTTAGGCTGGTGTGTGTGAATCTGGATATGTGAGGAACATTTTGGAGATTTCGGCATTTGTTTTGTTTTCGTTCTGTCTTATTAGTTCTTGTCATTATTGTTATTGTGTGTTGTTAATTTATGTGTATTATTGTGTGCGAAATATGAGTTCACTCAAGGATCTAGAATGTGCATGATTGCATCAGAAAGTGTGAGCTTTTTACTAGATTATTCTGAACTATGCTAGCACGGGAGCCGGGAGAGGGTGAGAGATTTTAGAGACCATCATGCCACCGAATCAATTAGTTCGATTTAGTCAGTGTGCCAGAGAATGTCAGACAGTTGACTTGTCAATTAGCCACAAATGAAAGGCAGAGAGAGTTGTGTTTTTCGCCAATGAACAGTCAGTGAATCAGTGACACGGGTTAGTGTGTCAAACACTGGGAGTAATCAGTGAAGGATGGAGTAGGTAAGCAAAGAGTCAATGTGAATTATCCAGTGAATAAGTAGTAGTGAACAAAAGACTGAGCTGATGTGGGAGAAAAAGTCAGTGTTCTGCATTTGTACATCAGTTGTATCAGAAGGAACAAAACTCATAAGTGTTCTTCTACCTTCGATTAACTGCCTGACCTGTCTACATGTCATTCTTCACGTATCAACAAACCCTAAGGTTTTAACAATTGGTGTCACGAGTGGAACGAATCCTACATTTGTTACAGTATAAAAGGATACCTTAGTGGTTTTTCTTTTATGATCTTCATTGTATGTACTGTTTTTGTGTCTGTGACGTATGTCTTAACCCTGTTGTGCACGAATAAGTTTTAAAAAGTTTTCTGGTGCACAGTTTTATTCTGCCCCCATCCACACCAGCCCGCCCACGAGCCACTGACAACATGTATTCTCACCTTATTTTTGCCACCCAAACCTCTGTATATTGCCATGAAACCTACATCATCTTATTCGCCGATGTTTGTTCCAGCCGATAAGCAAAAAAGAAAAAGAAAAATATGAATAAATGTACCTTAGGCTGGTGTGAATAAACATTTTGGAACGTCAATCTCACTTCATCAGCTTTGTAATGAGATTTGTCCGGTTGTGATATGATTTGTAGTTTTCGAGAAAATAGCAAAAAACTGAAAGCCATTTAAAATAATAATTAATTTTTTGTTCAGGGAGCTCTACCGCAAAAGTTTTCTCATGCACATTATGTTTCTATTTCATAATCTTATGTAGAATTTCATGAGCTTTCTCATGGTACCTGCAGATTTTTGATACGCCTCTTAGTTTCCAAGTAAATTGCAAAAAAATTACTGGGTACTCATGGCCATACTGTGCTTTCATCATGCACGCACAATAACCATTATATTCCTGCCTACGTAATAACGACTTTTCTTCAGCGATATTACATTGTTATGTCCTGTACATACTGTATGTAGAATTCACCGATCTTTATCATGGTTCTCACAGAAAATCGATACGTCCAGTAGTTTTCGAGTAAATGGAAGACAAAGGTAGAATACTCCAAGCGCTGCATAGTTTACCGCAAGAGAGAAAAAAAAACTCTCTTCCCCCACCTTTACCTAAAAAAATATGCTCCCAAAGCCTGTTTTTATTTTTTTTTTCGTCATGTACAGATTTTTATTCTTATATGCTTCCTCATGATGTTCCCAAAACATCAAAGCGACTATTACCAGGTCAAAAGAGAACAACATACCTTCAAGTGCACTGTCAGTTTTTCCTGCCTCACCCACACCTACATATTTTTGCTCGCTAGAGGTTTTGTTTTATTCAAAGTCTACATGTAAAATCTCCAAGGGTTGTTTTTATTGTGCTATAAGAAACTCAACATGACCACTGTTTTTTTTTTCCTAGTTACTGATACTGCAGCTGTACTTTCTTTCATATGTATACTATGTAGAAAACGGTGCTTAATTGTGTGAAAAATATAGAGGTATTGAAATAGATCAATATATAAATCAACAAAATTCGAAAAACTCACTTCTTCCAGGGGTTTTGAGCCGCTGGCAGGACCTTGTGGGGTTTGAAGATGAGGAGTTATGTAGTGTGTGACTGTGTGTGTGTGTGTGTGTGTGTGTGTGTGTGTGTGTGTGTGTGTGTGTGTGTATACGCTACACTAGAGAATACTTTGCTCGGCATGGTACTGTTCAAAGTAATCACCCACACAAAGAGGCACATCACAAACAGGACATATGTGACTTGGATCTCTCCTCATCTTCGTCAGGGCCACTGGAGTTTTCTCTGTTTGGGGACCCTCTCCCGTCGATGACCCAGTGTGTGATTCAACCGCACTCTGTCATTGATGACTTGTCGACGCTTGGTTGGATGTCCTGGTCTTCCCTGGTCCTGTCTTCCTGGAGGTGCAGCTGTAAGGCCTGGCATGGCAGTGGCAGTGAGTTCTCCTGATGGACCAGGAACTGCTGGAGATGGTGGTCTGGGCACCCGTGCTGGTCCTGCAGGCAATGGTGGCATTGGCTCCTGTGCTAGTGCTGCTCCTGGAGATGGTGGCATTGGCACCTGTGCTTGTGCTGGTCCAGAAGACGGTGCTGACCCAGGAGACAGTGGTGTTGGCACCTGTGCTGGTGCTGCTGCAGGTACTGCAAGTGCCGGAGGTCCTGCTAGCCGTTGGATTGGAAGGTTAGTGGCATGGTGGATGACGTGCCCTGATGCAGGCCACTCTGCTTCATCAAAATGAAGGAGCTTGTCAACTATCTTCTCCAGAAAGTCCTGACTGACCCACACGAGCACTTCTTATATAGGGCATGTGCATTGAAGATGGCCATCTTCTTGGTCCACATCACAGTCCACCGCTGGATGGGGCAATACTGGACCATCTGGTCGAAGTGGTCCACCCCACCCATGTGCTCGTTGTAGTCCTCCACCATGACGGGCTTGTCCTCCTGTCAGGACCCCTGGTCTTCCCTCGAACCTGCTTTTGGACAGTTCTTGTGCTGTGGAAGGTGGAACCATGTTGACGATGCACTTGTCCTTTCACAGCAACACTATCACATTGTCCTTGTGCCTTGCTGCCATGCCCCCCTCTGGCAGGCTCTTGGCCCTGGTGATGTCCTGCAGCTGCTTCGATGCTCCTCTTGCCAGGCGTAGGGTCCCACACACATAGGTTCCTGCATTGAAGAGTCATTCGCACAGGGATACAGAGTTATAAAGGTTGTCCATGTAAACTTTGTATCCCAGGTCCTTCACTGGTTCTACAAGGCCACAAACGGTGTTCTCCACACTCTTCTTCTGTCCCGTATACACCTCAAAGTTCCAGATGTACCCCGAGAAAGCCTCAGCCAGGATGTAGTGCTTGATGGAGTACTTTGAGGGCTTCATGGTGTTGTAAACACAGAAGCTGAGCCACCCCTTCCATTCCAGCGATCCCTTGTTGAGGCTGAGGTGCTCCTTGGGTAAGTAGGTGTCTTCGAACCGCTGAAGGAGGTACTCCATCACCATGCGAACCCTGATGAGTCGATCGCGATTGTCCTGGGGTATGGCGAGTGAGTTGAAGCCGTGAAAGTGTTTCAGGATGGCCCTGAAATGCCTCTCACTCATCACTCGCCAGAAAAGGGGGTAGTTGTGGAGACGGGAACTTCTCCAGTAATGCCTGATGGTCGGCATACTGATGATCCCCATGAAGAAGTACAACCCCAGGAATTTGGCCACCTCTTCATTGCAGATGAACCATGCATCCAACACAGTCCCCACAAATGATGTGTAGGTGTTGGTTTCACAGGTAAATACATCAACAACTCCATGGTGAAGAAAAGCTGAAAGAACTACAGGGCCATTGTTGGTGGATCCACCCTCATTCCTGGGGATTCTATGAAGGGCCCATTACATGGTGTGAATGGGCCACTGCTCCACCCTGCATCCTCTGCGGCAACACCTTCCACAGTGATGGCAGTGGGTTGGCCTACCAACACCCTTCTGCCTCCTCAGCCACCCCTTGGCTGCCCCCCGTAGCCAGGCTATGGACCACAGTGGCCTCATCGAGGTGGTGATGTCTCCAATGAGAAGGATGAGGAGGCTGGCTCCTGCTGCTGCAACATGTCGAGGGTGATGATTGCTGTCGGAGACAGCACTCTCTCCAACTCGGCATGGGATGATGACACATTTGCATCCTGCAGCAAATGCACTGCAGACACTGAACCGCTTGCAGGTGCCAGTGTCACATAGCTAGGCTGTGCAACCGGTGACATGGGTTCAGCCAGGGGGGAACTGGAGGCTAGAGGTGGAGAGACTGCGATGGCCGCTGGAGCGAGAGGTCCAAGCGAAGGCAATGGCTGACATCCAAGTGAAGACAATGGCTGGGCTGAGGGTCCCGGAGCTGGTGGTGTGTCTGCTCCCATGGTGGTAGGGGCTGGGGCAAAGCCTCCCGACAGGAATGGCGTGGGACGTCATCCCAGTCCTTCTCCCCACTCGAAACGTCGCTTGACAGGTCCTCCTCACTCTCAGTCTCCTCCTCGAACAGAACCTTCTGCCACTCCTCAGAAGACAAACCTTTCCTCTCCATTGTGGCAAGCACTGAGACACTAAAGTTCAGTCTGAGCTATAGGTTCTTAGCTGAAAAACGATATATATATATATATATATATATATATATATATATATATATATATATATATATATATATATACATATATATATATGTATATATATATATATATATATATATATATATATATATATATATATATATATATATATATATATATATATATATATATTGTCTTTTTCTGCCCTCCATATATATATTTGGGGGAGGCTGTGGCTCGATCGGTAGTGAGGTGGCCTACAGTCCTACCGGACCCAGGTTCAAATCCCAGCTGGGGTAGGGAACAGTTTAAGGATTTGAATTTCATAAAAAGCAGACTTTACTGATCTACCATAAGACCCGCCAACATGTCGTAAAAATACCCCTCCTAATAACAATACACCAGTCCTGAGTGAGAGAGCCCTAGCATGTATTCAGTATGGACGGTGGGTGTTAGCGCCGAAGTGGTGACATGTGGAGGTGTAGGAGATATTTTAACACAGTATTATGAACACCATCAAGTCCTTTACTTGTAGTTTTGCAGGACTTAAGTGAAGACGACAATTCACGAAGAGAGAAGAGAGCATTTAGAACTACCTCAGTTGACAAAGTAAAAGAGCTTGGTACAGATTCAGAATCAAATTTAAGGTGATGAAATTCTGATGAGAGATGAGACCAACTTCTAACAAAACCATAATAATTACCCAAAGCATCTGCTAAGGAAGAATCACCCATAGACTGGCCATTGAGAATAAGAACTGGAGCCTTGGGGAGGTGGGGGGGGGATACATTTGCCTCATCCTATGAAGATGGGACCAAGCTGCCACAGCAGGTGTATTTTCAAAATAGAAGAAACATAGTCCCTCCAACTTGATCATTTGGCTTGACAGATGATGTGACAGAAGGCAGCATAAGCTTGGCGAAATATGAGGAGACTATGAATTCGATCAGACATGGACCATTTACAACAAAAACATTTCAATGCATCACATTTCGCACGGAGAGCTCATGAATAAGAAGTAGCCCACCGTGGAACACGGTTGATAGTTGAGTCGCGTATCATGGGGAATGGCAGTGAAAGCAGCACTTAACACGAGAATAAGGAAGAAGGAAAACATATCTTGTGGAGACGGAAGAAGAGGAAGAAAATAACTCCCAGTCAGCAGCATGGAACTGCCAGTGGGGAAGATGAAGAGGACAGTAAGAGGCAAGAGAGAGTTTGGCGGGGAAGTGATCACTAAAAAGATCATCTTCCAGTACTGACCAGTGAAAATTGAGAGAAATCAAAAGTGAAGAAAAAGACAGTCTAAGCAAGAGAGGGGACTAGTACAGATACACAGTGAGTAGGGGTGCCAGTGTTATGGATGAAGAGATCTTCAGAAGAAAGAAACTGTTCAAATAAGCATCCACTAGTGGTGATACAGTCACCCTATAGGGAATGCCGGCAATCTAAGTCACTAAGAAAAAGAATCAGAGGGGGAAGGGAAAGAAATTTCAAGGCAAAATTTTGAAAATCAGAAGGGACAGGAGAGAAACAGAGAGTTAACAGTGATCCACTGATGGAGAAAAACATGAGCAGGAGTATGAGAGATAGGAAAAAAAAGAGAGATTCAAAGGGAAAATCACTGCAGATATGGTGGGTGATATCAAATGAAGGAGAGATTTCAAGAAAAGAATAGCCAGGAAAAGGAACCGGGGAAGTACAAAGACAGGTTTCTTAAAGGGACAGAGGAGGAGAATGGAAAGAAATGAGGAAACGAAGGTCCGTGCAATGGGTACAGAAGTCTCTAACATTCTGCTGAAGAACTGCCATGACAAAGAAAAGAATCAAGACTAGGAGGAACACAGAAATTTTTTTCGGTGTTGAGAGAAAGAAAATCCAGGAGGCATAGATAAATCAAGAATCGAAGAGATTGGGGAAGTTAAGGAGGCCGTAGTGATCATTGAGGAGGTGGGTGACTGGATAGAAGAAGAGAGGGAAACAGAACAGGAGGGGAGAAGGAGAGTCATGAGAGGTAGGAGGAATGGGAGGGGAAGGCTCATGAGAGGTAGGAGGAATTGGAGGGGGAGGCTAAGGAGAGATAGGAGGAATGGGAGGGGGAGGCTAAGGAGAGATATTAAGAATGGGAGAAGGAGGGAGTGGGGAAGGGGAGGAATGTATTCCTGCTGTGGCAACTGTGGACAAGGATGAGGTACGGTGAAGGTAGTTAAGGATACTTTACAGGGATTCTGCCTTCATAGGAAAAGACAAATGTTGACTGGTAACTTGCAATAGACCATTATGGTGCTGTTGTTTGGAGAAATAGGAACAGTAGGTAGGCTGGACAGTAGAGGGAGACCGAGGCCAGGAATATGTCATGTTTACATTTGCTAGCCCGATGAGAAGGTGAGGGAAAAGAACGGGAGCATACTGAATGGGAAGTAGGTGGGGTAGATGGAGCAGAACTAGCAAGAAAGGGAAAAGAGGAAACGGAATCAGGAAGGGAATTGAAGAGCAGTGGAGGAATTGGAGTTAGGTACGGAAGTGAAGACACTGGAGGAGCTGGAGTCCTATGATATAGGAGTAGGTTGGGCCATGCATGCACATGAGGTGCCAAGCGAGTGACCTAAGTGACGTGTTTGTTGACAGGCTTCCCTAAGTGTAAGCCCAGTTTTCCAATGGACATGGAGCATTTCGGTCTTAAAAATGTAGACAGATCAGTTTTCTGTAGGAGTGTGTATGATGTCCCCCACAGTTTGGACTGGACTGGAAGGTTGATGTACTGTACATGTGGACCATTTGCCCAGTCTGTGAACACTTAGGACAAATGGTCAGTTACCTGCAATATTTGGTTGGATGACCAAAATGTCAGCAGGAAGTGCACTAATGAGGGGGAGGAACATATTATTTAACAGGAGGACAATATCCCAGATGATGATGGAAGAGGGGTGATCGTGAGATTCAGATACAATTTTGGCATTGTTAACTAGTTATTGGCAATGTTCACGGGGAGGGATGGTATAACAATGAACAGAAAAAAATGGGTGACATTGTTCAGAAAGAACAGTCAGCAAAATTTCGATTACCAAAGGACAAAAAAGAGAGAAGATGGGCAGTACCTGTAGATGCATTTAACACAGCATCTGGAAAGACTGAATTTGCATTACAGTAGGGGACAACTAAAGACTTGGGATTTTTGCTTGGGTGTATTTGGCACTTCAAGAGGATGAGAGCCATTGGGCCGCTCAGAGAACATAATACCAGTGCCTACTTGGTGTAACAGAGGAAGATGAAATGAGAGATCATCCAGTTGTGAGTTGCTAAAGTATTGAGACTAGGTCTGGTGCCCGAAAAAGTGGTGATCAAGACTGGGTCAGTGAGTAGGGAAGAAGTATGAGGATGGGACAAGGAAGCCGAAGAAACAGGAGGGGTAGATGGAGGAGGGGGTTGAGGCAAATAAGGTTCAAAAGTTGCTATAGAAGATGAAGAGGTGGACCGAGTTGTAGACGTATGGAACTGTGAGATGGGAGCTGGCATAATTAAGCACAATGAAACAGTAGAGGTATGTAGAAGTTGGGGAACAGCAGGAAGAGCCAGAGAAGTATCAGGAAAAGAAGCTGGGGTCATCATTGGGGTCAAATCATTGACAAAACCAGGGGAGGAAGAACTGAAGACAGAATCCACAATCTTGTGGTAAAGAGAAGGTTCATCATGAACGTTGAAAAACAAAGGATCATGGGGATAGAATCAGGAGTCCAAAGGTATTGTCAATGACTCAAGCAGTTATCAAACTCCAAGTATGCATTCCCCACCCTACCTGAAAATGGATAGCAATACCGCATGGGAGAGCAGTCTCCCAGCAATGTTGGACCATTGGCCAATGCCTGTGTACCACCACAAAGCAACAGCATCCCCGAATCTGCAGCTTTCGCTTTGCAGCTGTTCCACTTCCGCAGAGGTCCACACACTAAGGTGGTGCCCCCACCATGGTCCCCACAATTAGCCAGAGCAACTGCTAATGAGTATACCATAATGCTTTTTGTTGCAACATGCTAAGGACCGTCGACGAAAATTTTGAAGAATGTGGAAAATCCACTATATTTAATGCCAAAGATAAAACAGAAAGGGTAGGAGAAAAGGAAGGAATAAACATCAGTAGAACAAAAGAGTCCTTGAAAATTTGGTGAGGCAGCAATGGGGACCTAAGGTGAGAGGAGAGGGCAGAACAAAGTGGAGACGCAAATGCGGCATCCACCTAGCAACGAAAACTCCACACACTATGAAGTCCATTAAGGTACCCTGCAATAGTTCCCTGACACATCAAATTCCAGTCAATGTCTCTGAAGCCCCCCGTAATGACAACGAGCAGGGAAATGGGGGATGGGGGCAGTGGAAAAGAGTAAAGGTAGATGATGTGTATATTCCAATTTCCCATCAGTTAATGCTGGCATACCACAAGGATCAGTCCTGGCTCCGACCCTATTTGTCATTCACTTTAATGATCTCTTGTTTGTCACCCATAATCCCTTTCACTCATATGGTGATGTTTCAATCCTTCACATTTCATTCACATTTAAACACCCATTCACAAAAATTGATATCTCTAACTCTAAACTCAATACAGCAATCTCCACTGAATGGGGAGAAAATAACGTTGTCTCATTTAATGCAGGAAGACCAAATATGTCCAATTTACTATGATACAGATATTTCAACATTATTACTTTCATTGCAACAACTGTTTCTGGCCCTAAAAGTATTGAAATTCTCCTTGTTTCGCTTAACAACACCCTCAGTTGGACCTCTCACGTTGGATTATTTGTTAAACATGCCTTAAAGAAACAAAGATTATTGTACCTAATCCGTAAGTTCTTCACTGACTAGCAGTTATCTGTAATTTACAAGTCATGTGTGCTCTCAGCTCAAATTTTGCTCACCCTTGGAAAGTGGATTTGGAGATGTTGCTCTAAATCAGTGATGGGGAACCTTTCTCCTATTAAGGGCCATTAGGATACTTTTAACAACATTTGCCAGCCATACAATATTATCAACTTAAAGTCAACTGTAGCCTAGTACATAATATCTATCTATCTATCTATCTATCTACTGTATCTATCTATATATTCGTTCGTGAGTTTATGAAATTGCATGTATGAATTGCCTCCCGGGTCTGATCAAATGGTCTTGTGGGCCTTATATGGCCTAGCGGCCGGACGTTTCCCAACCCTGCTCTAAAACAACTGCATAAAGTTCAAAACAAAGCTGTAAGAATGATTAATAACCCATGAGTTAAAAATGAATTGACTCCCTTACAAATAAGACGAAATGTTGTCTCCCTTGCTCCGTTTTCAGGATACTTTTAGGCAGATGCTCAGATGAAGTTGTATCCTTTGTGCAACCTCTCCACGACTGCCTCCTTGCAACACGGGCCTCTGGTAGTGCTCATGACTGGACTGTAACACTGCTGCCTTGCAGAGTTTCTGCCTATTAAAATTCCTTTGTTCCCCAAACTGCTTCTCTTTGGAACTCGCTTCCCCAAACTAGTTTCTACCCAAACTCCAACCTACAGCAGTTCAAATCCAACTATTACAGGTATTTGCATGAATGGAAGACACCTGTAATCTGGTGAACTGATTTCTTTAACTTGTTTTTCCTTCATTTGTTCGTCATCTTTAAAAAAATGGTACAAACATTTCCTTCTGTATTCTCGTTGCATAAGAAATCTCCCTAACATCTTTTCCTAAGTGATTTATTTTGTTTATTTCACTTTACTGTCCTCTTCTGTGTAACAGAAATCCTTCTAATATCAAAGCCCTGCATGAATAACGTACAAAAGGATATTAACCAGCCATATCCAAATATAAATCGGTAAGGAATAGGTACTAGGGAGCTTCCTTACCAGAGGAGACTGTGAGCCCAGGTGTTGGACAGAAACAGTCAAGTCAGTCAACACATCAAACTGGATTGCAAATTTGACTAAATATGTCATTTTTATTTCAGCAATAACTTCTTGTTTGACATCTTAAGACATATCTAATATTCATCAATGAACACCATAGTTTGAAAGGGATACTGATGTGACCTGCTGGGCAACACATTCAACAACACAGCGAACTATATCTTAACAGCAAGGGGCGATTGACTTCTCTGCATTTTCGTGAGTTTTTTTTCTTGTGCAATTCTCAGTGATATGTGTGATGCATGTTCTCCCGAACAGTCAGAGCGTGCTCACTACAGTCGTTCTTCCTTTTGCTTGAAGAAGGCAACATTCTTACTTTTGAGATTCGGATGATAGGTATTCAAATGTTTTTTGGGAAACCTTCTCCACTGATAATACTTTGTGGCATATAACACACTGTGGACATTCATTCCCATTTTGTCCCATTTTTAATTATAGTAGTGAATCCATACTGAATGTACCTTTCATTATACTGACTTTTCTTTGCTGATGAGGCCATAACGGTATTTGGAATCGTAATAAAAAAATCCTAATATATCAAAGGTGATACATAAGGTCACTGACATTGACACAGTTATAATATCCCCACCATCATAAGGTTACACATAGAAACACCATCAGACATTCATATTATCAGCACCACCATAAGATCACACAGCAGAACAAGGTTTCTCAATCTTTTTGTTTTGCAGCGTATTCTGGGTCCCGACTCAGTTCCAGACATGGTGCGGTTCTGGGTTCTCTATTCCCGACTGGGTCAGTGTCAGCAAGGAGGGAAAATACAAACACCACGGGTCAAAAGCACACGTATATATTATCACAAGGCAAGTACGCACAAGGTTCTATGATGAAAACAAAGAAACTGCAATAAATAAAAAATAACAGGTTCAATAATTGCTCTCTACCTAGTTCAGCAAGTCTTACCTTTTACACGGAATTACACCTTCCTGATACACAGTGTTACAAGCAAGACTGCACAGGGATGTCAGAGAATACACAGTGTATCCTCTCACTAATGAGTGTGACAGTGTATCTCTGGTTCTTAACTCTAAGTATCTGCATCAAAGTTACGAGATCTTAGCTAATACAATGTATTCATGTGACAGTTACGAGGCCCTAGCTAGTCTTAGTCCTTACACACTTTATAGGGGAGAGGCTCTATAATGTCTGGCGCTAGGTACAACAGGTGTGTACCACCTGAGATGATTATATATCCTGACCCCAAAGTCTACGTGTCCGTCTGACAGGTACGAGCTCCTAGATAATATAATACATCCAAATAGCCTGGATAGTGTCTTAGCTAACTTTATTCTACACACACGGTACAGGGGACAGATGTACACACTACCTCACACTGACCATTATGGGAGGGGGGTGGAGAGTCTGGGGAGGGTGAGTACACTGGGGAGAGCAGGACGGGGGAGGGACGCTGACACTGGGGAGGATCACGCTGGGGATTGTGGTTCCGTGAGGGAATGAGTAACACTGGGGAAGGCGGTCACTGTAGGGAAACTGTCCTGTATATGGGCGTTGGGCACTCTGCACAAGCAATAGGGTTCACTGGGGAGGGTTCAGAGAGTATCACTAGGGCTCGGGGACGGGGGGAGGACCATCGTGAGGGCCGAGACACTGGGGAGGGATTTGGGAGGGGCATCAACAGGAATCTACTACTCACAGTTCTGGCAGAGTGGAGGACAGGTCCATGGGACAGGGAGACCTATGCCGGGAGCTTTAGGTGTCAGCATGGCATGAGAGGTGGGGCGCCCGATGAGTAATACAGGGGTGGTGTGTTCCACAGGATCGCCACAAGTCCTTGGGGAGTAAGTGGCTGGTGTATGGGGCAGCTCCCTAGCCACAGCGACCCAACAGGAGGGCGGGCTCTCGGGGCTAGGGCCGAAGAGGGCCAGGAGGAGCGCTGCTCGGTCTCGGCACTTCGTCATAGTTGGGGTCCTGGGGGAGGACCTGGCGAGGCCCAGGGCTGGGGTCGGACATGGAGAGGGCAGCGCCCGGGGCGAGCTGCTGGGGTGGCCACCCGAGCGGGGCTGCGGCCTCGCCATCGGGAGGAGACTGTCAGGGGTGAGCTGCGGCCTCTCACCCTGGAGGAGTCTGACAACACCAGGGGCTGCAGGGACAGGACACCGGCTCTTGGGGATGTCATGTCTGCTCCGGCCTCTGGTGGGGTCCCTGAAAAGAGACAGGAGTCGTCCTCTGGTGGAGAGGGACGGGCAGAGGGACACCTCACTTCGCCACCGGAGGGGTGGTCGGGGCGGGAGGTGCCTGCCTCTACCGGAGCCTGGGGATGGACTGGGGGAGAGCAGTCAGGGACCGACTCTCTGGTCTCCACATGCCCTGATGGCGGGGAGAAGGCGCCCAGTGGATACGCCCGGCTGCTGCAACAGCTCTGACGGAGACAGGTCTCCAGCCCTTGGTCTGTAGGCAGGGAGAAGGCGTCCGATGGATACGCCCAGCTCTTGCCACAGCTCTGACTGAGGCTGCTCTTCTGCCTTTGGTTCTGGGACTCCTGTCCCGGAGACAGCACTAATGGATGGCGATGGCACATCCACTGCTCCTGGTGAGGGATAGCAGCCCTTGAGACTCCTCCTGAGTCCTCTATCAAAAAGAAGACTGGTTCAGGGGACTCGGCATCTGAGGGTCTGCTTGGGAGCTTGTCTTTACAAGTCCCACCCTGATTCTGGCATGCGTTCCCTCTGCTGGAGTGTAGTGTCCTTTTCCTGCATACTGCCGGGTGGTCTGGCTGCACGGAAGAGGGGCGTCGGGGCACGAGAGATATAAGACGCTCTTGCCCCGAAGCTGTGACAGGTGAGCCCGTTTCCCTGTCATCTCCTAATGGGGTGGGTATCACTCCCCCATATTCTCCTCCTGGGGTGGTGGTGTCCAGCTCACCCCGCCAGCACGGGTATTTCACCACAGTGGTGGGGATGGAAGTCACGTCCCCGTGACTGGAGTTGGAACGTGTTGGAATTTGTGGTGAGGTGTGAGGGCTAGAGGTGGCGGAGGAAGTTTGCCCAGTAGGTGGTTCGTGTGTTGGGCTAGGGGTCCTGCGAATAGTAGATGGTGAAGGAGACGAGTCAGGGGTGCGTCGGAGAAGCTGCAGGAGTTGGTTAGTGCCCTGGATGCAACGTCTGCGCCCTTGGTGTGGGGTCCGCAGAACAGATGTGATCTTCATATCTGGCGGTGCTGGTGGGACGTATGGAGTGAAGTTTGGATGAAGACTGGAGGGAGATGATGCTGTCATGCTTTTATGAGGGCGTTGGAGGTAAATTGGCTTAGTGGGGCCGGCCAGTGAGATATTATCCTGTGGGTAGTGTGGTCTAGGGGTGAAGGGGGTGATGTTGGGAATAGAAGTGGGGGGTGGTGAAGGTGTGTGGGTGTAGCGGGAGGGTGGGTGGGACAGGCGGCCTGATCGTGTGCGGAGGATGGTTAGTACAGGCGAGGGCGGAGAGTGGTGGTTTGGGGATGGGCGAGCTGGGGATGGGGGGCGCAGCGGGTTTCGGTGAGGGGAGGGGCGAGCGGTTGTGGGAGTGCAGCTTTGGGGTTGATGAGCTGGAGGGGGCGGGAGAGATGGGGTGGGAGGGGGAGGGGTGGGGGTGGAGGCTCGGGTAAAGGGTGGGCGTGTGGGTGGCTGCGTGGATGGGGAGTGGCTAGATGGGGTGCAGGTGGTCGTGGTGGTGAGGCTTGGGTGGGTGTCGGTGGTTGGAGGCAATGAGGGAGGGGAGATGGAAGGAGTGTGGGGGTGTGTGGTGGGGGTGGAGGTCAGAGGGGGCAGGGTTAGCAACGGTGGGGTGGTGGATGGGGTGGTGGTGTGCGATGTGGTGGGTGTGTTGATGGAGGAGAAGGAGGGGGAAAGGTAAAAGGCATATGAGTTGTCAGGCACAGGGGAGGTGGTGAGGGATGAGGTCGGCAGGTGGTGTGGTCCGTGGGGTGGCATGCTTCTCGCGGGGGAGCATCGTACGTGTCGATTCCCATAGGTGCGGGTGGTGTGGTGGTATTTGATGGTTACCTGGTATGGGTTGGGGACGTTCACTATTTCGTAGGGACCAGTGTAGCGGGGGGCAAGTTTGTTACGGGTGGGCAGGGTGGCCACCATGAACAGATTGCCAGGTTTGTAGGGGTTCAAGTGTGGGGTGTCTGGGGCAAGATCTTGGGTGTCCTGCAAGTGTTGGAGCTTCTGTTTGAGGTGGTGGAAAGGGTCAGAAGTGGTGGGGTTTGCAGTGGTCTGTAGGTGGTGACGGAGAGGGAGCATTAGAGGTGTTTCTCTAAATACCCGCTTGTATGGTCTGATGCAGTCGTCAATTGGGCAGATGTTCATGCTCCACTGGATTATTTTTATGTGTGCTGGCCAGTAGTTGCTTTGTGTGGCTAGAATTCTGGTGCACACTTGATTTAGGAGTGGGCGGTGGCTGCGTTCACAGATGCCTTTCCCTTGCGGCCAGTAAGGGGAAGAATGGGAAATGTTGTACCCGAACAGGGTGGATAATTCTGTCCATACTTTTCCTGTAAACTCTGGGGTATTGTCAGAGTGTAGGGCTTGGACTATGCCAAAGTATGGAAGTATGTGGAGAGTCAGGGCATCTGCGACAGCGAGGGCGTGATGTTCTTTTGCGGGGGATGCTATCAGGAATCTCGAATAGGTATCTATGAATGTGATGAAGTATCGGTAGCCCTATTTGGGTGGAAAGGGGCCAATGATGTCAACTGATAGATATTGCCATGGTTTGCTGGCCACAAGGTGGCCAGTGGCGCCAGGCATGCGGGTGGTGTCTTTCCCGAGGGCGCATGCTCGGCAGGCCTGCATGACTTGTTGTGCTAGTTTTGAGGGATGTGGGGCCCAGAAGGTGTCGTTGAAAATCTGGAGAAGTTATTTTTTGCCCAGTTTTATTTCGTTGTTGGCATGGAGGTGGGTGAGGGTGTCTATGGCGGCATCTGGGTCGAGGGCTATGAGGCCAGATTGAGTATACAACAGGTCACCGTGTCGCTGCAGCTTGTTGAAAAGGTGGACAGGTATCCAGTCAGGGCAGTCTTTGGCTTGCCAATGTTGTATGAGGGTGGGAACGGCCTGGATGGTGTTCACAGAGAGTCTAGAGAGGGCGTCGGCAGTTGTGTGGAGTTTGCCTGGGCGGTAAGGTATATTGAAGTTAAATTCTTCCAAGGTTTCTCACCAGCAGATCATCTGCTCGTTTTTGGTGTCTGATTGGAGAAGCCACTGGACAGGTTGAAGATCTGTGATGATCGTAATGTGGGTACTCGCCACATAGGTCCGGAAGTACACGAGGGCCCAGATGATACCGAGGCATTTCCGTTTCGTGGCCTTGTAGTTCCATTCCACCTGGTTGAGGGTGCGGCTGGCACAGGCGATGATATGTTCTCTGCCGTCCTGCACCTGCACTAGTATGGCTCTGATAGCCACCATGAGATGTCGGTATATAGGTGGAAGGGTAGAGTATAGTCAGGGAAGAAGATGATGGGGGCCGTGATGAGTTTATCCTTGAAAGTCCGGAAGGCTTGGAGGTGATCTTCCGTCCAGGTGAATGGCTCCCCTTTTTTTGTGAGGTCATGCAGCGGCTTAGCAATGGTGGCAAATCCCTTAACAAAATGCCTGTAATAGGAGGTGAGACCTATGAACACAGATTTTGTGTACGTTCCATGGTAGAGGGAGTTCTGCTATGGCTTTAAGTTTCTCATGGTCAGGAGTGATGTCCTCCCTCAATATGACGTGTCCCAGGAGAGATCGATTTTTGGGCCAGGACACAATTGGTTGGGCGAAGTTTGAGTTTGGCTTGGCAGATCCTGGAGAAGACCTGGCATAGGCGGTGGTGGTTGGCCCAGGCCCTACTAAAGATGATGACGTCATCGAGGTAGGCAAGGCAAATCTCCCAAGTTAGGTCGCCCAGAACTGACTCCATCAGCCGGGAAAATGAGACCGGGGCATTGCATAGGCCAAAGTGGAGCACATTGAACTCGTAGTGCTTCGCATTGCTGGTGAAGGCGGTTTTCCCTCTGTCTTCTGGGTGTACAGGGACCTGCCAGTAGCCTGACTGCAGGTCTAGGGTGGAAAACCATGATGACCCATACAGAGAGTCCAGGGAGTCGTTGATGCTTGGTAGGGGGATGGCATCCTTAGTGGTGACATCATTCAGGCAAACTGTAATCCATGCAGAACTGGAGCGTCCTGTCCTTCTTTTTGACGAGGATGACAGGAGGGGACCACGGGCTAGTTGATGGAGAAACGACACCGGCATTTAACATGTCCTGGACCTGATGGTCTTCTGCTCGTTGTTTGGGGTTCTTCCGGCGTGCAGGTTGCCAGATGGGAGGGCCCGTCGTGTGTATCTCGTGGGAAAGGATGATGATGTGTCCGATGTCTTTGGGTCCCGACAAGAAAATGTCCTGAAAGTCCAGGAGGAGGAGTTGTAGACCGGTGGTTTGTTGTGGGGAGAGGTGGTCAGGAAGTGGGGGCAGGGCAGGGGAGGTGGAGGGGGGATGGTTGCAGGGTTCTGCTTCCTTCATCTCACCCACCACTAGACCCTTAGGGAGAGCGAGGGGTGAGGTGGAAAGATTAGCCGTGTGGACCGCGGCGAGGTGGGGGGGGGGACAAAGGTGGAGGAAAGGAGGCAGGAGGCGATGGCACCCGCCGGTGGGTTTGGGGAGAACACTACGTGGGTGCCGGCGGGTCGGTGCAAGGGGAACCAGGCCTCATGGTGGGGAGGAATGGTAATGGCAGAAAGCATAGCAGGGAAGGTGAGGGGTGGGGTGATTGGGGTAGGGGCTGATTGGGGAGGTCAGGGGGGGAGAGGGGTAAAAGGAGGGGTGGGGTGTCGTGGCACGTGCAGATGGGTTGAGGGGACGGATCTGGTGCCTTGTTGAAGTGCAACCGCTTTCTGTGACAGTCAATGTTGGCCCGGAGTTTTTGCAGCAGATCCAGCCCCAAGTAGCCATCGTAGGTGCAGCAGGTGGAATAAAAAATAATGAACTGGTGTCAGGCGGTTGCTTTCTGGTGTGTTTGGACATGGAGGGCCCATGTCTCCCCACGGATGGGCAAAGGGCCATCCCCCGCGTCTACAATGTGGGCCAAAGTGGGGAGGAGAGGGCCGAAAGATCTGGTGTGACGGGAGTAGAAACGATGATAGAGGCAGGACCTGGCTGCTCCCGTGTCAACCAGTAGTCCGGCCTTCACCCCATTCAGTCTGGCCTGATCGTAGACTGGGGGGCGATACTTGTGTGAGGTGGCCCCCGCCACCATGGGGAGGTGCGGGGGCAGTCCTAAAAATCCAGTTGGGGTGAGGCGGCCTCTACCTCGCTGCCCAGGTCAGCTTCTGCATTGGGGGTGTCGGTGGGAGGGGGAGATTCATCTGGCGGGTCATCCTCGATGGTCGACACCTTACGGTGCCCCAGGCTTGCAGCCCTCCGCCGGACAGCTTTCAGCGCTCCCGGATGTCGTGCATGGGGCAGTGGTGGCTGCATGCCATGAACTCCCAGGGGTTGATGGAGATGAGGTTGGATGTTTCCCTGGGAGTGTATTGCTTTTTGGTGGGGATGGCTCGTGGTAGGGCTGGTGGTTCCTGGGGTGGAGGGTTTGGGTTGGGCACCCGGGGTTTGTTAGGGGGCGGCTTGCGGGTAGGGACTCTGCTCACCACTCCTATTTGTTGGGGAGTGGTGCGGGTGGCAAGTAGGCGCCTCACCAGCTGGATGTCCCTGTTGATATCCCCAGTCGGGTCGTATATGGTGAAATGTTCCCTGACGATGCTGGGGAGTATCCATAGCAGGGTATTGAACACATGTTGATCCCGGGTTTGTCAACCTGCCTCTGGGTAGGCGGTAGCGACGAGACGTGATGTCTGAATAAGGGTGTCGTCTAGGTTCCCATCGTACGTAAGTGCGTCTAGCCGCGACTTTCCCTAATGAAGGTGTGACAGCTTGAGTCATGATTTGTTGGAACTGATCCCACTTTAACTTTCGAACTATTTTAGTGGCTATGCTTGACATAATTTTTCCAAGGTGAGGAGCATAACTGCTATTTTCTTGCGGTCATTCTCGAAACTTATATCTAGTATTGCCTTGATCATAGAAGTGTACATGTGTATATCATAAAGTTCGGAGTCGAACTTTGGGAGCTGTACGTGTGGTTTGGCAGCCATGTTTGCAATTTTTCCCTTCCTTGCCTGTCTACCGCCAGGTCAAGAACCACCGCTAGCCACCAGCATTATGCAGCGTGTTCTGAGTCCCGATTCATTGATTCCAAACACGCTGCGGTTCGGGGTTCTTTATTCCCGACAGGGTCAGTGTCAGCATGGAAGGAAAATATAAACACCATGGGTCAAAAGCACAGTTATATATTATCACAAGGCAAGTACACACAAGGTTCTATGATCAAAACAAAGGAACCGCAATGACTCAGTAATAACAGATACAACTATTACTCTCTACCTAGTTCAGCAAGTCTTACCCTTTACACGGAATTACACCTTCCTGATACACAGTGTTACAAGCAAGGCTGGACAGGGATGTCAGACAATACATAGTGTATCCTCTCTCTAATGTATCTCTGGTCCTTAACTCTAGGTATCTGCATCACAGTTACGAGATCCTAGCTAATACTATGTATCCGTGTGACAGTTACAAGGCCCTAGCTAGTCTTAGTCCTTACACACTTTATAGGGGAGAGGCTATATAATGTCTGGGGCTAGGTACGACAGGTGTGTACTGCCTGAGACGATTAAATATCCTGACCCCAAAATCTAGATGTCCGCATGACAGGTACGAGCTCCTAGATAATATAATACATCCAAATGGCCTGGATACTGTCTTAGCTAACCTTATTCAACACACGCGGTACAAGGGACGGATGTACACACTACCTCACACTGACCATTATGGGAGGGGGGGTTGGAGGGTCTGGGGAGGGTGAGTACACTGGGGAGAGCAGGACGGGGGAGGGACGCGGACACTGGGGAGGATCACACTGGGGATTGTGGTTCCGTGAGGGAGCGAGTAACACTGGGGAGGGCGGTCACTGTAGGGAAACTGTCCCATATATGGGCATCGGGCACTCCGCACGAGCAATAGGGTTCACTGGGGCATACTGGGGCGAGTCACACTGGGGAGGGCTGAGAGAGTATCACTAGGGCTCAAGGACAGGGAAAGGACCTTCGTAAGGGCCGAGACACTGGGGAGGGATTTGGGATGGGCACCAACAGGAATCTACTACTCACAGTTCTGGTGGAGTGGAGGACAGGCCCATGGGACAGGAAGGCCTATGCCGAGAGCTTCAGGTGTCAGCATGGCATGGAAGGTAGGGTGCCCGGTGAGTATTATAGGGGTGGGTGTTCCATAGGATTGCCAAAAGTCATCAGGGAGTAAGTGGGTGGTGTATGGTGCAGCTCCCTAACCGCATCGGCCCGGCAGGAGGGCGGGCTCTTGGGGCTAGGGCCGAAGAGGGCCAGGAGGCGTGCTGCTCAGCGTCAGCCTTCGTCGTAGTCAGGGTCCTGGGGGAGCCTTGGTAGGCTCAGGGCCGGGGTTGGGCATGGAGAGGGCAGCACCCGGGGTGAACTGCTGCGGCATCCTGCCGGGATGGCCGTCTGAGCGGGGCTGCAGCCTTGCCATCGGGAGGAGGCCATCAGGGGTGAGCTGTGGCCTCTCACCCTGGAGAAGTCCGACAACACCGGGGGCTACAGGGACAGGACACCAGCTCTCGTGGATGTCATGTCTGCTCCGGCCTCTGGTGGGGTCCCTGAAAAGAGACAGGAGTCGTCCTCTGGTGGAGAGGGACGAGCAGAGGGACACCTCACTTAACCATCGGAAGGGTGGTCGGGGCAGGAGGTGCCTGCCTCTAACGGAGCCTGGGGATGGACTGAGGGAGAGCGGTCAGGGACTGGCTCTCTGGACTCCACATGCCCTGATGGTGGGGAGAAGACACCCGATGGATATGCCCGGCTCTTGCCACAGCTCTGACGGAGGCTGGTCTCTGGCCCTTGGTATGTAGGCAGGGAGAAGGCGCCCGATGGATCTGCCCGGCTCTTGCCGCAGCTCCGACGGAGGCTGCTCTCCAGCCGTTGGGTCTGTGACTACTGTCCCGGAGACAATACTAATGGACGGCGATGGCGCATCCACCGCTTCTGGTGGGGGATAGCAGCCCCTGAAGCTTTCCTGAGTTCTGTATAAAAAAGGAGACTGGTCCAGGGGACTCGGTGTCTGAGGGTCTGCTTAGGAGCTTGTCTTTACAAGTCCCACCCCGATTCTGGCGAGCGTTCCCTCTGTCAGAGTGTGGTGTCCATTTCCTGCATACTGCCGGGTGGTCTTGCTGCGGGGAGGAGGGGCATCAGGGCGCAAGGGATATAAGACGCTCTTGCCCGGAAGCTGTGACAGGTGAGCCAGCCTCCCTGTCATCTCCTAGTGGGGTGGATATCACTCCCCTCTACTCTCCTCCTGGAGTGGTGGTGTCCGGCTCACTCTGCCGAATGGGTATTTCACTTTTTTTCTTCATTACCCACTTGTGGGGATCTTGACATCCTCGTGTCCCCTCTTCAGTTTTGACGCAAGCCCCTCACAAATAATAATGAAAAAAAAAAAAATGCCTAGGTGCACTCAATTTATTTCAATGCTCACAACTGTCAATCAAAATGCATATTTTGTTGCATATCAGTGGGATGGATGACACTGTTTGCTTTGTCAGTTGGCTGATGCGAGGTTGAGTCACTGATAATGCATCAAACCGATTTTGGCTTTTACTTTTTATGTGTAGAAGGGTGGGGAAACCAGATTCACATAAATATGTTGTGGAAAATGGCAAGAGGACTCTGAATGCGATTTCACAGGTACACTCTGATTTACTACTTACACTAGCCCTCTTTGGCCCCCCTAAAATCCTGCCGTGGCCCCTTTGGGGACCATGGCTCCCAGTTTGGGAACCAGTGCAGTAGAACCACCTTCTGGCAGTCATAATGTCGATAGGTCAGATAGTTAAACGTCGTCAGGAAGTCATATTATCAACTACGTCGTAAAATCATGCAGCACAAACAACCTCAGGCATTCTTCCCACAGTAGAAACAATTTCAGGCAGTCATAAAAACAAAAGATCAAGCAATGCTTGTGCCATCAGGCAGTCATAAGATCACGCACTAAAATCAAACTGAGGCAGTCATATTACCTCCAATGTCAAAATAACAAAAAGTAACTAGAGAGCACTCAGAAAGTGCATGCCGTACCTCCGCCAAGATCAGTAAAATCGAAGATTTGCTGTTGACTGGCCACACGTGCTCCAATTATAAAAGCGAGTTTCCAGAATACATCACTAAATGATGATAACTATTTCTACATTGCTTTAAAACATCATTAGCATACATATCATCACATTAACAAAAACACGAGCACACTGTGAGAAATGTTATGAACTTACCTCATTTAGGTAAACAAAAACATCGGGAGACAGTGAGATAGCAAGTACCTGCATCAGTTGCTACTAGCTGACTGTAATGAGAAAGTACCTGCTATTTGAACGTGATCCAACCTGATACGCGTTTCTGTATCTATCATTCTCTCTCTCTCTCTCTCTCTCTCTCTCTCTCTCTGAGTAGATTTTAATACATTTTCTGTCTAAGTACCCCCTGGAAACCCTCCTGCAAACCCCTGGGGGTTCGCGAACCCCAGGTTGAGAAGTGGAAAGGTGGGAAACCTTAAAGGGAATGGGGTGCCAAATTCAGCCATTGCCCTGACCGTCTAGGCTGGTTACGGCCTTGGAAAAGGAAGGAGAAATGGGAGGTAGAAAAAGTATAGTGAAGATAAAGAGCATGGATGTATGACAGAAAAATGGATAGAAAGAGAGAGCTTTAGGTGGAAGAAAACACACACACACACACACACACACACACACACACACACACACACACACACACACACATAGAGGGAGGGGTTACATCCCATCATCTCACTCTTTACACCGTTACCATTCTTTCTCTTCTTTCCTTTTCTTTCATCCTAGCTAAACTCTCTCTTTACTTCACCCTTCTGTTATTTTCCTCCATTCCTTTCACTCTCTCCTCTCAGCCGTTCAACTCCCCCTGCCCTTAATACTCCACCTAATCCATGTTTAACTTTCATTACATCATACTTGCGTTTCTCTCTCTAAGCAATTTATCCCTTCCTGCCTGTCCCTCCTATGTTTGCTTGTCATATTTGACCCTCGTTGTTTCAAAGGTGAGTCAGCCAAGGGTGGTTATGCGCACAGGTGATGGAGTTGAGTTTAGGCTAGAGCAGTGGTTCTTAACCTTTTTTGAGTCACGGACCCCTTCGAGAATCTGGTGAACGCTATGAACCCCTTCCCTACAAAAATGCACGTAAGCACAAACGCAGCATTTTGCATGCAATGAATATACATTATTTTTATTGAAAACTACCTCATGCAGTGTATCACAAAATATAAAACAGTTTTTACAAAGAATTATATTTCTCACTCTTTCATGCAAAAACTAATGGCCACTCGAAAAAATGAAATACATCCAACTTGAGCAAATTAAACAAAACAAAACTTAAGTCTGCTCAAAAGTTCATTTCAATGAGAGAGTTGTTGTTGCTATTTGGCTTGAATAAGACGAAACTGTGGAGTGGTCTTTGACAAGACAACACATTTCATCGTTGACATCCAGTTGATGTCGACCTTTCATTTTGATAGAAACAAGCGCTGAAATCCCTGACTCACAAAGGTATGTAGCTGCAAACGGAATCAGTGTACCCATTGCTCGCTTTGCCAGATGAGGGTAGGCTTGTGTCAACGAACACCAGAATTCTTCAAGACTTCTTTTTTTCTTTTTTTTTTCTTTTTTAAGTTAATGATGCCAAACGGCATCACGCAATCTCGCTAAATT
This sequence comes from Coenobita brevimanus, assembly GCF_032717465.1. Classification (NCBI taxonomy): domain Eukaryota; kingdom Metazoa; phylum Arthropoda; class Malacostraca; order Decapoda; family Coenobitidae; genus Coenobita; species Coenobita brevimanus. Next base: position 14,747,117 of record NC_137063.1, read on the forward strand.
GTTCTCAATTATTCTGACCTTCACGGACCCCCTGTATCCCATTCATGGACTCCTTGGGGGTCCATGGACCCCAGGTTAAGAACCCCTGGGCTAGAGGATTGGGTTGGATTAGGATGGCTTAGGTTAGCTTGGTTTAGGATGGACTGGACAAAGCTAATATTAAATTAGGTTGCACTGGGTTAGGATGGGTGTGATTAGGCTGGATTCGGCTGGATATTGTCAGGATGGGTTACGTTGCGTTAAACTGGACTGGGTAAGGCTTCGTTATAATTGGATCTGTTGAGCTGAATTAGGATGGGCCTGACATTGTTTGATAGAGTTGTTTAGCTTGGCTTAGGATAGATTGGGCGGGATTAGGATGGGTTGGGTTGGGTTGGATTCAGTCCAGTTAGGAGAAGTCGGACTGGGTTGGGTAGATTAGGTCAGGTATGAGTAGGTTAGAAATAGGACGGAAGGACAGGAGGAATTAGTTCATACAACCAGGGTAGAAAGGTTGCAAGAGGATGAAAAAAAAAAAGCAGAATATAAGAAAGAAGTGGAGGAGCGATTGGGTAAATATGATCCGGAGCAGAAGTGGGAGGTGTGCAAGGTATTCACAGAAGAAATCTGTTTGTGAGGTGGTGTGTGTGGTGAAGAGAAAACGTAAGGGGGTACAAGGAATAGCATGGTGGAATGAAGACTTGAGACAAGCTGTGGCACAAAAGAAGAATGCGTATAACGAGTGGATGGGAAGCAGAGGCATGGAGGAAGTTGAGAGACGGAAGAGAGAGTTGTATGTAAAGAGGAAGAGAGAGAGGGAAAAAGATTAGTAAGAGTGAGTAAGAAGAGAGTGGATGAGGATTTTGGAAGAAATTTGAGTGTAGATTGAACGTAGTGTAAGAAAATATTCTGGAAGGAGGTAAAGAGTCTTAGGGTGATAGAGAAGTTAGTAGGGTAGTTAAAGATAAAACTGGCAGATTGATTGTGGAGATAGGAGAAAACGTGAGCAGATGGAGAGAACATTTTAAGGAATGGTTAAACACAGAGAACGAAAGTGATGCGAATATAAGTGATTGAGGAATGGCTGGGAGAAGGAGAGAGGTAAGAAGGGAGGAAGAGATCAGTAGGATGGAAATAGTGGAAACAATGAAGACAGTCAAAGTGGGGAAAGCCCCAGGAAATGATGGAATATGTGGTGAAATGCTGATTCACGAGGGAGAGATAATACCAGAATGGCTATGGAAGATGTGCAGATTGGCGTGAGGGGAAAGTTGGGTCCCGGAGAATTGGAAGTCAGGTATAATTATTCCCTTGTACAAAAGAAAGGGGGGAAAAGAAGTGTGAGGCAATCATAGGACATTTGAATTCTTAGTGTTATGGGGAAAGTATATGGTAAGATACTTACTGGCAGAGTTAGGGAAATAACAGAGGAATTTGTTGGAGAAGAACAGGGAGGTTTTAGGAAGAGAAGAGGTTTAGCAGATCGGACATTCATCCTTAGGTCTTCAGCGGAAAAATTCCTAGAGATGGGAAAGTAGTTGTATGCGGCCTTCATGGATTTGGAGAAAGCATATGATAGAGTGGATAGACAAGGAATGTGGAAAATATTAAGAATATAATTATGGAGTAAATAGGAAGCTGTTGAATGCGGTGAAGAGTATGTATGATGGTGTTAAGGCTGCAGTGCGTGTGGATAGTGAACTGAGCGAATTTTTCTATCTGAATGTTGGATTGAAATAGGGATGTGTCAGGTCTCCATGGTTGCTCAATCTGTATATGGATGGAGTTATACAAGAGGTACAAGGTAGGGCAGTGGGTGTCGGAGCGGCCCTAATGAGAGAGGGCAGCATTTGGAAATTTTCTGTACTGTTGTTGTTTGCAGATGATACTGTATTGTTAAGTGAAGAGGAAGAGGAGGTGCAAGGCTTAGTGAATGAGTATGGGAGAATGTGTAAGAAAAGGTATCTAAATATGCAAGGAAAAATAAAGTTATGGTCATCGAGAGAAATGAAGTTACTGAATGTATGGTGAGGCTGGATGATGAGGAAATGGAAAATGTGAGTGCATTTAAGTACTTGGGTAGTGTGATGAGTGAGGATGGAAGTTTCGAGGATGAAGTGCTTAAAAGGGAGCAACAAGGAAGAAAGGTTACTGGTTCTTTGAAAGCAGTGATAAGAAATAGGGAAGTTAGCATGGAAGTTAAAAAGTCGCTGCATGATAGCATTGTGATACCAACTCTAATGTATGGAAGTGAAGCTTGGACCTTATTGGAAGGACACAAGTCAAGTGTTGATTAGTGGAAATGAGTTATTTGAGAGGAGCAGTTGGAGTCACATGAAGAGACAGACTGACAAATGAGGAAGTGAAGGAGCACTGTGGTGTGGATGTGGATGTGACAGAAAGCGTTAGGAGAAATTCACTGAGGTGGTTTGGCCATGTGGAGAGGATGGAGAGCGAGAGACTAACGAGGAGAGTGTATGTGATTGGGATGGAAGAGGGGAGAGGGAGGGGGTGGCCGAGGATGAGGTGGAGAGATGGAGTGGGGAGGTATATGAGAAAGGGGGGGGGGGTGAGCTGGGGCGAGAGCAGTGACATGGTGGAGGACAGGGCGACATGAAGGCAATTTGTTTATGGCCACCCCTAATGAGATTGAGGCATCTGACAATAGATAGACAGACAGAGGGGTTTAGTTGGCATGGTCTAGGTTGGTTTAGTGGGCTAAGTTAGATGTAAAGGGACTATGATAGAATTGGTTAGGTTAGATAAGGTGAAGTTATCATGTTATGCATTTCAGTAACAAAGCACAAGTCTATTGAACTTCGGTCTATAAATATTCGAAACTTAGAACAGTACTATCCATTCAACCCACTGGCAAGCCAAATACTTTTTTCAGTCTTTACAAATATTTAATACACTACACGTTCGACGGTTATAGTATGTGTTGTTTAATTTTTATGTATATATCATTAACAAGAGTATACATGAAAGACGTAGTTAGGATTTTTTTCCCAGCTAACACCAGAGCACACTATTAAGCTGAGTATGTCACAGAAGCCCGAGTGTTAATTCTGCAATAATTTACTTTCATGACTGGGAAAACTGTGGTGTATTATTCCGGACAATAGCAGACAGTTTTATTCAGCTGAGTGCCATGTGAGATGAAGTGTTTCTAATATTCTACTCCAGCTAACGCCAAACGAATTTATTATAATTTGTGAGTCATAGGAGCAGAGGAGAGATAATATGCTATATGCCACATACGACTCCTAACGCGAAACCCCAAAGCCTGTGAATAGTTCTCTCGTCTTCGTTGCTCTCAGTGCCTCATATCTCCTTCATTACTTATTTCGTTACTGGCAGCATATTGCATTCTCTCCAGCCTATTCTGCAAGGTAAGCCTGTTTCTGCACGAGTGTGAGATTGTAGTTTTTCTTTTTCCAATCCGATGATGTGTATTTTAGTTAATTTTTGGTAACAGCTAAATATATAATTCTTCTGTTTCAGGTAGCTGATCGGAGGTCTGTTTGTAAATCCAGTTCTCTTCTCGACTGCTCTTATCTGTATTGCCAACATCACGCATTCTGTCCAGCCTTGGCTATAACCAAAGCCTATCTAAGCATGCACATATTCAGTTCAGATGCTTTTCGTTACTCTTCCCATCCCTTTGGGTATCTCCAAACTTAGTACACTTGGCTGGTAGGAGACCATTGTTAAACAACTTTGCATGGTGTTAGCTGATGATAGATCAGCTAAAAGAAGGAGACGGTTATTAGTGAGTGAATGTACACTGAAGCTCCTGTGACTATTGGCTGATTAAAAACTTTGGCCGTTAGCTGGGATATAATACTATAGCTGTTCCAACCGTGAATGGTCAAGAGAAGGAAGGAATGGAATAGAATTCAATGTAAAAAGGACGAGAGAGAGAGAGAGAGAGAGAGAGAGAGAGAGAGATCTATGTCAATGAAAGGCAGGAAACACGAGTAACTTAAAGTAACAGAGGGATGGATAAGTAAAGGGATGATGGGACGCGGTCAGTGATCAGTATACCTTAAGAGGGGCAAAAACATTGTTTTCTTAGCTAATGAGGTTCCCTAGCACCTCTTTCATATTAGTATTTTTATACACGTGACTCACTTTAATGAGAATGCGTATGAGTTACACAAAGTAAATCGCTGAGGAAGAGATGTTAGAAAGTCTACTTAACCGAAGATATTATTACCCACACATAGACTGACATATCGACAAGTAGTGTCGAGCAAGGACACAAGAGAATGATAGAAGCGGTGTCAGGAAAAAGAGAACATTTGAAAAAAAAAAAAAGGTAATCCAATCTAGACAGTCACAGACAAACAGAAAGAGACACCTTAAGCCAAAGTATGGAAGGAAATATATAAAACTCTATATACACCTAGCAAAAACCAGCCAATGTGACGCAGATAATTACTGTGTGCAAGCAAGAATAACATTCAGCATTCGTCACTGTATAGAAGGGCGTACGGACAGAAAGTACAATTTATGTATATTACAGAAAACAAGGGATAGAGTTAAAGGGGAATGATTAGATATTTAGTAATATAATGGAAAGGGATAGAGGGTTGAATTTAAATCATGATTAAAGTAAAAAAGAGAGATGAAAAAGAGGGAGATAGTTGGAGCTGAACGTTTAAGTATATCCTTATGGAATTTAGAATGCACTTGAAAAATTGTAATTGGAGTAGCATGAATAAGAGTTCATAAAGGAATCGGGTGAGAATAAGGCAATGTGGGAAAGGTTGGGTGAGGTATTTTCTGACTGGAATGGAGAGTGCAGAGATGTTGATGATGATGATAATGAGAGAGAGAGAGAGAGAGAGAGAGAGAGAGAGAGTGAGAGGGGCCAGGTACCGTGAGAGAGAGCGGCCAGGTACCGTGTGTGTGTGTGTGTGAAGAGTAAGAGATAAGGCTACAAACACAAAATTACTAAAGAGACAAAGCAGAATGTAAAACAGAAAATCACGGATCTGTTTAGAGCAGACACTGATAATGATGATGATGATGTGGAGGAGGACAATGATGACGATGGTGATGATGTGTTTACATCTTTTTCGCTCTCTTCCTTCTCTTCCTCATCTTTCATCCCGTCGTTTTCCTACGTTTTCTTCCTCCCATTTCTCCTCCTCTCACTTCCCATCCTTTTCCGTTGTTCTCCTCCATCTTCCACCACCACTTCCTCCTCCTCCTTCCATTCATCACACAGGGTCTTCCTTCCATTTGCATTTTTTCTACCTTCATGGTATTCCTTGATTGTTCATTTTTGCTGTAATGGGTCTTTCATTGTTTTGTCCTGCTATCTGCTTCCTCTTTCCTCAACTGTTTTTTTTTTTTCCTCCTTAACTTTCTTTTCAGCGCTTTTTCCATACATTATGTTCTGGATTTCGATGTTATAATTTCTTCTCATGGTAGATTGTTTGCTTTACTTCATCAGTGCAAAAGAAGATACATATTACCTTCGCAGATATATATACGACCTGTATATGCATTCTTACATGCATACAAACATAGGAACGGACATACAGACATTAATTACATGTATTAATTGCTTCTCATTTTGGATTCTTTTTCTTATATCATGAAATTAACGAGATTTACTAATTAAACACGCGCGCGCGCACACACACACACACACACACACACACACACACACACACACACACACACACACACACACACACACACACACAAATATCTAAATGTAAAACCGTTTCCCTCAAAGACATCAATACAGTAAGCAATACAGTACATTAAACCCCAGCTGCACAGTTAATGTGTATTCAGCATTTCACTGCTCTCTCTCTCTCTCTCTCTCTCTCTGACGTAAGTTACCCGTTTACCTTCTTTAATGTATAGTGAATTCTCTTACCATTCCTCTTTTCCTTTCTTCATCTTTATCTTCCTTTCCTCCTCCTTGGTCTCTCTCCACTTTCTATTTTTTTTCTTTCGTACCCTCCACCTCCTCCTTCTCCTTCTCTTCATCATCATCATCATTAACCACTATAATAATTATCTTTTCTCCCATTTTTTTATTTTTTATTCCTCCGTCTTTTCTGTTTTCTTCTTCCAGCTTCATTCTTCCCTACCCCTGTATTTCCTTTCTTCCTTCTTTCCTCCTCCTCCTCCTCCTCCTCCTCTTCCATGGTGACTGATTCCATGTTTGCTCTCTTCTCTGTTGAGATCAGTGCGCTTCTGGCCAAGCCGTTTATATTATTGCAATTTCACCCTCTTCTGTATTTTTCTTTGACGATTTCAGTCTGTCCGTCTGTCGCCATTATTATTATTAATATTTCCTGCCTGTCTCTCTTTGTCTGTCCATCTGCCTATCTGTCTGCGTCTGTCTGTCTGTCTGTAGGGGAGAGAACCTTCTCTTGAAATATCCTTTTCTCTTACACCTGTGATTAGGTTTAAGTTCTATCATTAAGGTCGAACCGCCTTGTTTGGACCACAACGTCACAATGATCTGGTGTCAGTATCTAAGTGACTCACTCTCTCTCTCTCTCATACAGTTTATATATATATATATATATATATATATATATATATATATATATATATATATATATATATATATATATATATATATATGTATAAGTTGCTAAAAGGAGTGAAAAGTTTTTATGTAACTAGTACAGCGTGTGTAAGAGTGGGAAATATTGTGAGTGATTGGTTTTCTGTGAGAGTGGGGCTGCAGCAGGGATGTGTGATGTCGCCTTGGTTGTTTAATATTTATATGGATGGTGTTTAAGGGAGGTGAATGCGAGAGTGTTTGGTGGAGGTTTGAGTCTGGTGAATGTTGATGGCAGAGAGTGGAATTTGAATCAGCTGCTATTTGCAGATGATACTGCACTGGTGGCTGATTCGGAAGAGAGATTGAGACAGTTGATAGAGGAGTATGGAAGGGGGTGTGAAAGGAGGAAATTGAGAGTAAATGAGAATAAGCGTAAAGTGATGAAGTGTACGAGGTTGGTAGATGGTAGGAGGATGAATATGGTTTTGAATGGTGAGTTGCTTGAGGAGGTAGAGTGTTTTAAGTAAAGTAACATGTTGCTGTGGATGGATGAACAGATGTAGAAGTGAAGTTTAGAATGACTGAAGTAGGAAATGTGCTGGGAAGAACAATAAAAGTGTTTAGATGTCGTTCGCTTAATGGGATATAAAGAGAAGGCTGTATGAGGGTGTAGTGGTACCGAGTGTGTTATATGGGGCTGAAACATGCAATATGGGTGTACCAGAGAGGAAAAGTTTGGATGTAATTGAGATGAGGTGTCTGAGGAGTATGTCTGGAGTGACGCATGTGGATCAAGTGAGAAATGAAGTGTGAAGGAGACCTGGAGTTATGCGGGAGATGGCTGATCGAGTTGAGCAGAAAGTGTTGTGATGGCTTGGACATATAGAGAGAATGGATGATGGGCAATTGGTAGAAAAGATAACTTGATCGGATATGAGAGGTGTAAGGCTGAGTGGAAGACCACGAATAGGGTGGATGAACAGTGTGAAGAGAGCATTGGATGTGAGAGGGATGTCTGTTGAGCAAGGAAGAGTGGCTGTGCGTGATAGGAGTGATTGGAGAGAAATTGTGAATGAATAAATGATGACATGGCCCCGAGGGGATATTCTCCTGCATTTGGTCTGATCAGCTGATCAGGTCAGGTGCGGGTAATGAGATGGGTCCATTATGATATGGCAGGGGTAAACCAGCTCTGCTGTCAGGCCCTGCTGCGAATGTCGCCAATTGCACTGCGCAATTGACCCACGTGTGGTGTGGTGCGGTAAGGATCTGTCCCTTCTCCCCTTGGGGCTAAGATATGAATGAATGTGTGTTTTGATGAGTAAGTTGGGAGTATTTCGTCCTGTCTTGGCTACCTCCCTTCCTTTAGGCAAAGCAGTCTAGGTATATAGATAAATCCGTCTCTCTCTCTCTCTCTCTCTCTCTCTCTCTCTCTCTCTCTCTCTTTATCTATCTATCTATCTATCTATCTATATATATATATATATATTTATTTATTTATTTATTTATTTAGAGTTGAATATAATCGTCTTGTGGTATGCTCTTAAAACTAAGAGTAAAAAGCGGATGGGTTAAGGGTTTCGGAAATGTTAGAATGATTGGCCATAGTTAGTAGTTAGTGGTACAGTTTATTTTCTCTATGATGGATGATAAAATTGAAAATTTGTAATTATAATATGGTGTTTAAAATTTGGAGATGTTTCCTAGGTAGTGTATTAATGCCTCTTGTATAGTGATATGCTTTCCACATTAATTCTTTTATCCTGCTGTATGTTCCTGAGGCAGAGTATGTTCCATACTTAAAATATCTAAAAATCATGTGAGAATATCAAGGTGTAGTGTGCATAATCAGTACTAAAAAGGCAACCACGCCTGTGTGTGTGTGTGTGTGTGTGTGTGTCTGTGTGTGTGTGTGTGTGTGTGTGATCAGCATCCACACATGCACAAAAACCAGTAAGTCAGTCACCATCCCGCAAAGAGCATTCGAGAAAATAGGAGATGGAGGTTTGGAATATTTCACTGGGCCGGAAAAGACGGGAAATGACCCAACTTTTCTAGATCGGAGGGGGGTCCAGGCATACCACTCTATCATCTTAAGCGACTCCCTCGCTTCCCTGCCCCCTCAAACCCTCCTATCCATTCATCTTTTGTGTCGTTTACCCCTTCACCCTCTCATGACCCCCGGCTTCCTTCAAGCCCCGCTGCACCGCTCAAACCCACCTGACTTCTCCCCTTCAAATCCTTCATCTTTCGCCCTGTTATCCTTACATACTCCAGCTGCTGTCTTACACACACACAGCTGTAAACATGCCCCTCCCCCTCTGTCAGACACTACATAATTCCCTTTCTTATCAAAGACTCATTCTAAATTTTAACCACTTTATTGCGGTGACCTACTTTATATTATCTTATTACTACCAACAGACGATTGTATTCAGTGGTTGAGATACATTTCCAGCTTCGGTATATAGAATTGTGGTTATCTTTCGTTATTTCATTCCCTACTAGAGCTTTGTCCTAAGATGAAGATTTCAGCGTCATGATTCTCAGTACTTGGACGACTTTTTGTGTTTCATTCGTGGTTTCGCCAGACGATTTTATTGAACTTTGGAGAGGCGTGTGGTAGGAGATGGATTAAATATAGCCTTCATCGACCCTTCACTGTGGAGAGGGTTTTTTTCAGAGTGAATATAATCGATTGGCACTAGTTAAAATGAAAGACGTCCATGAAATGAAGGGGTTAACATGTGAACGAATAACCAGTAAAGTGCGCTTTGTGAGCGCATGACGAGCGAGCAAGCTTCATGGTATCACAATTTCCCTCTTTTACTGTATATCAAATGCAGGATGAAAATAGAAAACAGGGCATTTCCCCAGGTTAATTTCTACTTGTATGATTTTTGGGTGTTAAATAAATTTACGTTTGCACATTGAGTATGATGGAGCACATCTTATGAAGAGAAGAAAACCGAAGTTCTTAACATAGCTCAGGGTTTGTTTAAGCAACATACCAATGGTACGCTAGTGCTGGTGTCAAGTGAGGCGCTGTAACGTTCATCACATGCATAATGTTGAATACTACGATCTCTGCTGCCAACCTGCCGTGTCGACGAATCTGGAACGATAAAGACTTGGTTATCAATGAGATAAAGCCAGAAATGGGGTGATTTCCCTTCGTGATTTCAATATCAAAACACAGCAAAAACATCAGTGTAAATTTATAGGCGGAATCTTCGATATTTAATTGCAATAGCAGATGCCAGAAAACACAGTATTACCATGGATAATCTTTATTTTGATTCTGACATGTGAAGAGAATGGAGAATGAAAGACTGACTAAGAGGGTGTATGTAGGTGAGGTGGAGGGAGGGAGAGGGAGAGGTAGACCGAGGTTGAGGTGGAGGGATGGAGTTGAGAGGTATATGAGGGAGGGGGGGGTGAGTTGGGGGGAGGGTAGTCAAATGGTGGGTGACAGAGCGACTTGGAGGCGTTTTGTCTGCGGCCACCCTTTGCGGGATTAGGGCGTCGGGCTATAGACAGATAGATAGATAGACACTGAGGTGGTCACCAATTAAAGCCAAACACTCCCTTGGAAAATTCGAGATTACAAGGGGTTCCTATGCCTTTATGGATGAGTTTTTAGTTGATAAAGTTTATTGAATCAATGTTTCACATGCAGAAAGAATTTCAACTCTACTTCACGTATGAGTAAAGTTATAAGCTAGTGCTATGTGTGACAGTAGGGTCGGGTCGGGTCTAGCTGAGCTGGGACACTCATTTTCAAAATTATCCGGGAGTGAACACCACTCGTTCGCTTCGCTCGCCCGCTCGTAATAATGTATCACCAAGCAATTTATTTCATATCTGTGAAAGAAGTATTAAGTTCATTGAGAAGCTGGAATGATTATAGAAAATAAATCTTTAAACTGATTGGCTTCTGTTCCTTCTTCAGGATGTATTTGAATTTATGTATTCTCTCTCTCTCTCTCTCTCTCTCTCTCTCTCTCTCTCTCAAATAACCTTATCCTTGTTTTTTAAATAATTTCTCACACACACACACACACACACACACACACACACACACACACACACACACACACACACACACACACACACATATATAGATAGGTAGATAGATAGATAGAAAAATAGACAAATAGATAAAACAAGTGCTTGCTCACAAAAATTTGCGAGACTAATAACCTTTGCATCACAAACTGTTTGCAAATACCATTATCTTTGTTTCCATACCGTTATTATGCCCACAGCGACTAATTTTGACCAAAAAAATGAAAAAATGATCTTCGCATATTTCTGCGTGTCGTGATCTTCCAACAATATTACGCCTTCGTATAGTGTGCGATGGCCAAACTTTTCGTTTGGTATATTTCAGACACTCGCTGGACTTGCGCTAACTTTCTGCAAGGTAATTTTTCTTTCTTACATATTTGAAGAGCTTGAATTTACACACCTGATAATGCCAGTCTCAGTACCCTAGGCCTAATGGCTGCCGCAGAACCGCCCGTCAAAGATTATAAAACTCCCCCATCATGGTAAGAGAGAAAAGAGGAAAACATCAATGGAACCAAATATTTGCTAGAGAATCTTACCAAACTCAATGAAATCAATGCAAAATATGTTTCTATTGATGAAACTAGATGCAAGAGTCAGCATGAGAGGACAAAAAAAAAGAAAAAACAAAACAAAATTGGTGAGTACACAGACACAGGCTGATCACTGCAGGGAAATTACCTCGCCATGTTCAGGACAAAGGATTGGGAGGGAGGACGGAGGAGGTGGGGTGGGGGGTCTCTGGTGGGGGTGTGGGGGAATGAGACAACCCCCCAATGCAGGGGAGGTAGTGTGGTGGGTATTATGGTGGGAGGAAACACACACAAAGGGATCATAGCAGGGAAATTGCTGAACCATTCGATATAAAGGGGGGTGGAGGGAGGTGGAGGAGGGGTGGGGGGTCTCGGGCGGGGGTGGGAGGGTGAGACATACCCCCAGTGTGGGGGAGGTGGTGTGAGGGTATTATGGTGGAAGGAAACACACACAAAGTGATCACAGCAGGGAAACTGCTGAGTCATTCGATATGAAAGGGGGTGTGGAGGGAGGTGGAGGAGGGGTAGGAGGTCTCTGGTGGGGGTGAGGGGGGATGAGATGCCCCCCACCACGATATAAATGTGGTATTGGTGAGTAGTTTGGATGGGAGAGGACAGAGCTTGCTATATCCAATCAGCCAGAGGGAGGTGAAGTGGCTGGGGGGGGTTTCCCCCACAGACCTGGTGGGGGGGGGTGGATCTTCCTTCCCACCACCTCATCCCTTCATTCTGACTGGGTAGGAACCATTTACATCATACAAGGGGCTGGCTTAGTGCTTTGCAGTTTTTGATAGACCTAGTACGATCGTCAGTCATAGGACTCTATGTGGCAGAGTAGGAAACTGACGATCGTCAGTCACAGTACTTTAGGGGTTAATGCAGAAAGAATAAGGTTGAAATCTGTTACCGTTGTCATGGAAAAAACAACCAAACGATTACCGCATATATTTTCCGTGTCGCGATTTTGACTTTCCTGGAGTTGCATCGTGCATGATCGCCGAAATTTTTCTTTGATATTTTTGTGAAACTCCCTGGACTTACCCCTACATAACTGCAAAAATAATTAGATTAATACCTATTATCGTTCTCGTGAGAGAAACAATCAAACGCACAGACAGTCAAACATACACAACTGAACTTGACTTTATTATATATATATATATATATATATACACAAAGACTTCGTGTATGGATGTTGACCACGGGAAAAATGAAAAAAGAAACACTAAGTCTATCTCTCTATCTATTGTCAGATGCCTTAATCCCGTAAGGGGTGACCACAAACAAATAACCTCCATGTCACCCTGTCCCTAGCCATTTCACTGCCCTCCCCCCAGCTCACACCCACCTCTCTCATATACCTCTCCACTCCAACCCATCATCTCATCCTTGGCCTCCCCCTCCCTCTCCCCATCCTCTTCACATACATACACTCTTCTCCTTAGTCTCTCGCTCTCCATCCTCTCCAAATTGTCAAACCATCTCACTTTATTTCTCTTAACGATTTCTATCACATCCACATCCACACCACAATGCTCCTTCACTTCCTTATTTGTCAGTCTGTCTCTCCATGTAACTCCACATGCTCCTCTCAAATAACTAATTTCCACTGCTTTCCCTCTTGACTTGTATCGTTCCAACAAAGTTCAAGCTTCACTTCCATACGTTGGACTTGGTATCACAGTACTATCAGGCAGCGACTTTGGTACTTCGTTACTCACGTCCCTATTTCTTATCACTGCTTTCAAAGAACCAGCCACCATTCTTCCTCGTTGAACCCTTTCAAGCACTTCATACTTTCGTATATTACACCTTCAGACAGAGTGACATATAGACATGAGGAAAGAGGTCTTATAAACATATCTTCAGCAGGGAGAGGCACACAGAACTAAGGGGTAGAGAATTTGACCTGACACACCATGACCTCACCTCATCTCACCTCACCTCGGCTGAATTAATATCCTAACCATAGCAAGCCTGTGCAAATAGTTACAATAGTCTGGAGGATAACATTGTACAGTTGATTCTGTTATCACACGTAAAATGACCATAGCTCATATTTACATTATTCTCATATGTTCCTGAAGTTAAGAATGATTCATTTATATTTCTTTCATCGAAGCTTTTTTATTTCGCTGTAATTTTCGACCGTGCTCAGTCACTGTGATGATCATTGGATGTTTTGTGTAGGAATAAAACATGACTCTTGGACCGTCCTTACAGTATAGAATGTACTTATGCTGTGTGATCTTGGTTTCATAGTCTTTTCCAGAGCGTTATATATATATATATATATATATATATATATATATATATATATATATATATATATATATATATATATATCGGCTATACAGTTTCTGCATGGAATTTCATATACAACCTCAAAATTCCTTGATGGGCACTTCTTGCTGAAGGTTTTCTTGATGGTGTTCTGATACATGCAAGCTTCATGTACATTATTTTTTTTTTTCCAGAGTGTGAACAATATTAAGAAAATTTGTATGGAAAGAGAGGGCAAGGTGTTTTGGGTTATTAGTTTTGCGTCACAGAAGCTTAGTATGCTTAGTAGATATTTAAATTTCTTCCCTGTGTTCTCATTCAATTGTAGTTCTTCATCAACAGATTTGGCGTCTGAAATCCTATTTTCTCTCAAGTACATATATATATATATATGAAGACAGATTTTTAAGAATATTAATGTGATTATCCGTATAATAATGAGCACAGGACCTTATATTTGTAGGTTTCCGCTATGCCTTAGTCTTTAGGACACATTTATCCTTGATGACCTCTTCATCCAAGAAGGGAAGTTTATTGTCTATTTTCACTTCAAGAGTAAGCCTTTTGAATGTGGCTTAGGAACTTCGTTGAAGCAGAAATTCATCAGTGGGATGATTGTTTTCTGAAAGCATAGGATGTCGTCAACGTATCGGAGCCAAACTATGTTTTTCTTTTTTACAAATGTCAACAATTTATTCTCAAAGCACTTCATGTAAATATTTGCCAGCACAGGGGATAATAGATTACCCATGGCCATACCAAAATTTTATGTGTAATGTTTACCATCAAAAAGAAAAGATGAATTATTTACATACATCCTTATTAGGTTCGTACACCTCTTCCTTTGAAATTCATTCTGCACGTTAAACCTCAGTATCGTATGTATTAATGGCGTAAACTTTCCATAACTCAAGGACTATGAAGAGCATAAAAGAGCACGCTTTGGTGCAACATGCAAAACAAATTGCTAAGTAAGATATGCTACGAAGCCTCCCATTATCCTCAGAATACAGGTCCAAAGCTGTTCATTAGCAGAAGGTCTAGATGAACATGACCTTTTGTTATTTAAGCAGTTAAGGGGAGGGGAAGGGGAATATCGAACTGGTGAAATTAGATGGTTTCATTCATTATATCATTCATTTATTGTATCATTCATTTATTACTCAAGGTTCATGCAACGCTGAGTTGAATCGTCTCTCATTAGCAGGAGAAAAATGTTGAAGTACGGTAAAGAAGGATCTTTGCTGTCAAAGTGATGTAAGAAACTCCATTAGCCCATGATTTTTGCCTCTATTATCCTTAGTAAGCGTCTGAAAAGTTACATAATATAACTGTGCCAGCCGTCATAATTAATTCTTACACCTTAAATTAAAATCTGTTTATTGCAAAACCGTTTCAAACTGTTGACTACCAGACAGTCCATATCCACCCAGCCCTATTATTATCCTGGCTGGGCGCGAACTCGTTCTCCCATGTACGAAAATGCACACTCTACCACTGTTCCACAGAGGCTTCATATATATATATATATATATATATATATATATATATATATATATGGAGCCCCTGTGGAACAGTGCTAGAGTTTGCGTTTTCGTAGGCCTACATGGGAGAATGAGTTCGCACCCATTCAGGATAATAAACTTTGAGAGAGTTCTTCCGGCCATGTACTGCTTTGGCAGACACAAGGGATGCTGTGGTTGAACCAGTGTCACATACTATAAAGTATGCTTGCACCCAGTGCCTTGTGCTGGCCTATTACACTTGGCTCACAGACTACACACACATCCAAAGCCACTCCAACACTACAGTCACACTTACAAGCACTTCTCACCCTAATTACCAGACAGCCTAAGCCACTTAGTAGAGATGCATAGGCTGTATCGTCCTTACTTGGTCGGGATAGGCCGGTCCTGCAATGGACACTCAAATGGCTGATGATGATATATACAGTATAAGTATAATATATATATATATATATATATATATATATATATATATATATACCCCCTGGGAGTAGTTTTTTTTTTCAAGAATACTCCCCCAGTATACCTACTTGTTGCATGAGGCAACTAAAAGGGTTGGCAGAGGGTTAGTGCCTCTCCCC
Source organism: Coenobita brevimanus (assembly GCF_032717465.1). Lineage (NCBI taxonomy): Eukaryota > Metazoa > Arthropoda > Malacostraca > Decapoda > Coenobitidae > Coenobita > Coenobita brevimanus. The sequence goes on from NC_137063.1 coordinate 14,762,631, forward strand.
GGAAAAAAACTAACTAAAAAGATGAACAAGAAGCCTCAGACAAAGACTGACCAAAAGATGATGACAAGGACCAGACAAAGGACATGGTACGGATCGCAGTGTCAAATGTAAGGGGTGCGATTGACGAGGTGAAAGAGAGAGATTGTCTGGGTGCTTGAGGGTGCGAAAGTGGATGTATGTGGAGTAACTGAAACTAAATGAAGAGAAGAGAGTGTGAGAGAATGGGAGTATGGATGGGCTATATGTGCAGGAGTAGGTGAGAATGAGAGGGCTAAAGAAGGAGTGTGTATTGTTGTGAGTAAAAGTTGGAAGAAGAACATAAGAGAGTATGGATCAGTTGCCTCACGGATTGTGTGGGTAATTTTGAAAGTTGGAATACAAATGTGGGCAATTGTGTGCGTGTACTGTATGTGCCAACACAAGATCATGCAAGCAGAGTGAGAGAAGAGCTCTGGACAAAATGTGGAAGTATGCATGGAAAAGTTTGGAAGGAATGAGAGAGTGTTTTTGATTGGTGATATGAATGGTAAATTAGGGAATGTGAAGGTGGATGGAATATTTGGTAAGTGGGGAGTGCCTGTTGAGATAGATGAGAATGGCAGTGCGTTAGTGGACATTTGTGCCGGGAGTGGGTTGGTGACAGCCAATCCCCTCTTCAGGCACAAAATGATCCACAGGTATACATGGCGAGTGATGAGAAGGATGGGTGGTGATCTGAATAAAAGGAAGGCAATGATTGATTATGTGTGTGTGGATGAAAGGATGCGAAGATATGTAATGGATGCAAGAGCTCATAGAAGCTGGGGGAGTGGACATTCTGACCACTACTTGGTGGTGGCCAGAATCAAGATCCAAGTAAGATGGAGAAATAAAAAAAGGGCAGGACGGGAGGAAGGAGTAGTTGGAAGGAGAGTGGAAAGGTTACAAGAGGATGAGAAAAAGGCAGAATGTAAGAGAGAAGTGGGGAACGATTGGGTAAATATGAATTGGAGCAGATGGGGGATGTGGAAGGTGTATGCAAGATATTAACAGAAGAAATATGTGCAGCATGTGATGTGGTGTGTGGGGTGAAGAGAAGATGGAAGGGGGCGCAAGGAACAGCATGGTGGAATGAAGAGATGAGACAGGCTGTGGCACAAAAGAAAGCATACAATGAATGGATGAAAATAGTGGCATGGAAGAAGTTGAGAGGTGGAAGAAAGAGTTATATGTAGAAAGGAAGAGAGAGGTGAAAAGATTAGTAAGAGAGAGTAAGAAGAGAGTGGATGAGGAATTTGGGAGGAATTTAAGTGTAAAGTGGAGGGACTGTAAGTAAATGTTCTGGAAAGAGGTGAAGAGAGTAAGACAGGGTGGCAGTGAAGTTGGTAGGGTAGTGAAAGATAAAAATGGTAGATTACTAGTGGAGAAGGGAGAAAAAATGAGCAGATGGAGAGAACACTCTAAGGAATTGTTGAACATAGAGGATGGAAGTAATGCAAGTATAAGCGGCTGGGGAATGGCTGGGAGAAGGAGGGAGGTGAGAATACAGGAAGAAATCATTAGGATAGAAGTTGTGGAAGCAATGAAGAAAGTCAAATTGGAGAAAGCCCCAGGAACTGACGGAGTGTGTGGTGAAATGCTGAAGCATGGGGGAGAGATAGTAGTAGAATGGATGTGGAAGATGTGCAGATCGGCCTTGAAGGAAGGTAGAGTCCCGGAGGATTGGAAGTCAAGTATAATTATTCCCTTGTACAAAGGAAAAGGGGAAAAAGAAGTGTGTGGTAATCACAGGGGCATTTGTCTTCTTAGTGTTATAGGAAAAGTGTATGGTAGGATACATATTGACAGAGTTACGGAAATAACAGAGGAATTAGTTGGAGAAGAACAGAGAGGCTTTAGGAAGGGAAGTGTGTAGATCAGATATTCATTCTTAGATCTTTAGTGGAAGAGTTTCTAGAGAAGGGACAGAAGTTGTATGCGGCGTTCATGGATTTGGAGAAAGCATATGACAGGGTGGATAGACACGGATTGTGGTAAGTATTAAGAACATATGGAGTAGATGAGAAGTTGCTGAATGCTGTGAAGAGTATGTATGATGGTGCTAAGGCTGCAATGCATGTGGATGGCGAACTGAGCGAATTTTACTCTTTGAAGTTGGGTTGAAACAGGGATGTGTCATGTCTCCATGGTTGTTCAATCTGTACATGGATGGAGTAATAAAAGAGATACAAGGTAGGGCAGTGGATGTTGGAGTGGCCCTAGTGAGAGAGGGCAGTGTTTTGAAACTCCCTGTATTGTTGTTTGCCGATGATACTGTATTGTTAAGTGAAGACGATGGGGAGCTGCAAGGCTTGGTGGATGAGTTTGGGAGATTGTGTAAGAAACGGAATCTCAAGGTGAATGTAGGGAAGAGTAAAGTGGTGGTCTCTGAGAGAGGTGAAGTCAGTGAATGTACAGTGAGGTTGGATGGTGAGGAAATGGAAAATATGAGTACGTTTAAGTACTTGGGGACTGTGATGAGTAAAGATGGAAGTTTAGAGGGGGAAGTGCTTGAAAGGGTACAACAAGGAAGAAAGGTAGCTGGTTCCTTGAATGCAGTGATAAGAAACAGGGAAAAGAGCATGGAAGTAAAAAAGTTACTACATGACAGTATTGTGATACCAACTCTGACATATGGAAGTGAAGCTTGGACGTTGTTCGAAGGACGCAAGTCAAGAGTGAAAGCAGTAGAAATGAGTTATTTAAGAGGAGCCTGTGGAGTCACATGGGGAGACAAGTTGACAAATGAGGATATAAAGGAGCGTTGTGGTGTGGATGTGGATGTGATGGGAAGCGTTAGGAGGAACACACTGAGGTGGTTTGGCCATGTGGAGAGGATGGAGATTGAGAGACTGACGAAGAGAGTGTATGTGAGTGAGGTGGAGGAGGAAGAGGGAGGGGGAGGCCGAGAATGAGATGGAGAGATAGATTGGAGAGGTATATGAGAGAGGGGTGTGACCTGGGAGCAGGGCAGTGAAATGGGGGGGGGGACAGGGCGACATGGAGGCGATTTGTTTGTGGCCATCCCGTGCGGGATTAAGGCATCTGTCTGTCTGTCTGTCTGTCTGTCTGTCTGTCTCTCTGTATATATATATATAAATATATATATATATATTAGGGTGTGCAGAGAAATTGAACCTTCAGGAACCTGAAGGGCAAAGTACTAATTCAGTTCCAATACTGGTGGGAACTACACCATACTTTGCAATTTTCCTTTGGCCTTCTCAAACCCATGCCTCATTTCATCGCGAGTTGCAATGCAAGTGGTAACTCCTGGCTTGATTGCAGCAGGGCTTGACGTGGGGGAACTCACGCTGTCTGTCGGATCTCTCCACTCTTTTCGGAAGGAATCAAGGACTGAGATTGCTGAAAAGATAAAAAAAAGGAATTCCTGCCACACACATCCTTGATTCTCCATTTTGTTGGAAAGCTCTTGCCCAACATCGGTGGTAGCGGCCACAATGATCGCCTGGCGATTGTCGTTACAGGGATTGGTACAGAGAAGATCCTGGCGATCCCTAAGATTCCTGCTGGAATGGGCGAAGCAATCGGAGTGGCAGTGCTAAGGACTCTAGATGAATGGCTGGAAGTGAAGCCCTGGATTGCAGGGCTCTGTCTTGATACCTCAGCATCTTACACCGGGGTTCACAGTGGACCTTGCTTTGTCACTGAAAGAGGTCTCCAAGTCCCGCTGTTGTTCTTGGCATGCAGGCACCACATGCGTGAACTCATAGTGGCAGGGATCTTTGACCCCTTTTTCTCTTCTTCTGGTCCTGAAATTCCTCTCTTCGGTCGATTCAAAGAGTTCTTGAAGAAAAGTGACACAAATTCCTTCGATCCCCACGATGATGGCCTAGATAAAAAATCTCAGTCATGGATTGCCAACAGAGTCGAGGACATTGAACACTTAATACTCAGGCACATGGATCGTGCACAACCCTGCGATGACTAGCTTGAGCTCCTCCAGCTGTCTTTGGCTTTCCTCGGCAAGAAGCCAGCATGGATGACATTTCACTATTCAGGTGCCTATCACAGAGCACGCTGGACAGCCAAAGGCTTTTACTGCCTCAAGATCTTCCTTTTCAGAAATCAGCTGAAGGATGCAGCCTCCTTCCCCTTCATTTGGCATCAAAAGAACGCCATCAAACACATCTGTGTCTTCCTCATCACCATCTATGTGATGCACTGGTTTGAAGCCCAAATGCTGTCGACACTCCAGTCAATGACCTCAATCTCGTGAGGAAGATTGAAGAATTCAAAGATTTGGATCCTGCTGTAGCAAAGAAGGCACTGGACGAAGTCAAAAGCGACCTCTGGTACCTCAGTGAGGACCTGGTTCCACTAGCCATGTATTCTGACAAAGTCTCTGGTGAGGAAAAGCAGGAAATGCTGAAAGATATGACCACAGCACTGCCGAGGAAGAAGGGTCTGTGCCGTTTGAACATGAAGACAATTGACAAGGCATCAGATCTGAGAATCTTTAAGTTTGTCACCCAGAAGTAAAACAAAAACTCTTCCAGTGTTTTAAGCTGGATATTCCGACAAGCATCAATGACCTCTGCCCCATTCCTGATGTCATGGCCCACCTCAAAGTGGTCAATGACTTTGCTGAGAGGGCAGTCCAATAGCAATGGACTACAACAGTGGTCTGACGAAGAATGAAGAAGAATGACAGCTGGACGACAGAGTTCTCTACGACTCGACCCCAAAATCCCACATATACTGTAATAAACTCACTATGCTTGTTGCATAGCTCAAAAAATATTGTCTCTTTTTGTATCACATTGCATATTTTTACCTTTCTTCACCATACCTTTCACGTACTCAGATCAGTTAGATTTACAGAATGCAGGGGTAGTGAGGCACGACTTTGCATTGATAAAAAGCCACAAACTTGTACTTGAATGCTTTGTTTGTAAAATGGAATCGATTGCATACTTTGCCCACCTAAATATCCAAATTTTTCTTTCTCCCCTATAAGTTTGAACACCCTAAAATATATATATATATATATATATATATATATATATATATATATATATATATATATATATATATATATATATATATATATACATATATATATATATAAAATGCTTAGTTTAGAGGAGCCCCTTCTACACTTTTCCCTCATTGAAAATAAATCATCTGAAATAACGGGAATAAAATTGTTCTAATAAAAACACTTTGCCAGAATGACTTCCATTCCATTCCCTAGCGCTGTCTCCCCATTGACAGCATTGTTCATTAGCAGTGGGTCGAGGTGAACACGACTTGTCCCTTGTGTTCATTAAACCATACCACTGTGGTGAGTGTTCTTGTCTTACAAGGTGGCAGTGCTATCTTGCCTTGAGTGAGGGAGAGAGAGAGAGAGAGAGAGAGAGACGAGGGGTAAAAGAAAGGGGAGAGAGGTTGTGGTGAACAAACAGGGGAGAAGAGTATTAAAGGGGGAAGGGAAGCGCAAAGGAGAATACAGGAGAAAGAAAGTGGTAGAGGAGAAGTGAAAAAATTGATTAATATTAGAGCGATGGAGGAAAGGGAGAATTCGGTTATAGGAGAAAGAAAGGGATAGAATAAAGCAGTGTCTGGAAAGGATGTAGGGAGAAAAATATAGAGATCTAAGAAGGGTTAATAAAGGAATGGGAAGAGGGATTGGAGAGAAGGGAAAATGAGGGATGGAATGGGGCAGAGAAGAAGGAAGAAGCCTGTGTGTGTCCTCTACAGTGTGTTGTGTCATGACCCGCTTGGTGTATTTGTCATGCAATGTAATTATGCCCAAACCAAGTGTTGCCAGAGGATATGAATAGAGTCCCTGTTGTTTTAGGATGTTTATGAGAGAGAGAGAGAGAGAGAGAGAGAGAGAGAGAGAGATGAATAAAATTTTATCCTATATTAGTCTTGCATTTAGGTGGTTCCGATACATTTGCTTAATTATCCTCTGTGAATATGTAAATAATCATTCCCCTTAACAGGAGGACTGATTGTTGCTGTGTAACTTAGAAACGGTAAATCGCGTTTCTGATTAAACTTAAATCGTTATTTTTAGACTGTATGTGAATAACGTAGAAGATGAGAGAGGGAGGGGGAGACTGCAAATGAGGTGGATGGGTAGGGTGGAAGCATAAATGAATGTGGATGGTGCGAGTAGGAGGAAGGACTGCTTGATGACGGAGAACAGGGTGGGATGAAGACGGTTTGTCTGTGGCCGGGCTCCAAAATGAAGGCGTCTGGGTATGGATATCTTGATGTGCATAGTGATAAATCAGATATCAAGGGAGGAATCAGTCGTTCCCCACAGCAAAAGATTCTCAGCACGGTTCTCCCATCATCATAACTTCCAGCACTTCCACTTGGAGCAATGCTTCGTATATATAACTACAGCATGTACGCGACTGATCATTGCTTAGCAACTTATATTTTTTAAAATCTATTAAGGGGAATAGTTGGGTGTAAATATGTTAAGTGTCCATTCCTACAGTGTGGCGACTTTCAGGACGTTACCTTAGTTTCCCTATATTGTTCACGGCAGCAAATTCTCACTCCGTTGCACCACATCACAGCTCAAGGTATTCTTAGTTTGACCAAAGGGCCTAGTTCTAGAAGGCTCTATATAATTTGAAACACTTTATTATTAACAATTAATTTTATACATTATATCTCAATATTCTTTTGCATCTTGCTGATGCAAACTATAGTATATCAAAATCTAAATGATACCGGTATAACATACAGCAGAACATTAAGTGTAGTGTACAAAATAAATCTATAAGCAAGACGTAGGACGAGGCCACGTATCAATCAATCAGTCAATCATTTCCTGTGGCACTCCACGGGATGCACAGAGCCTCGATGAACTCTCTGCACCAATATGTGTCTCTTGCCATCTCCTTCAGGTCCCACCAACACTCCTCCCCTGCTTCTCTTTTCATTGTCCTCAACAATGTTTCCCTCGGCCTACCTCGGCCTCCTCTTCCTCCAGCAGTCCTTTTTGGCACATCTTGTATTAAAATGCCTTCTTTTCTATATATGTTCCTCAGCCATTTCCTGCGAAATAGTCTCATATATTCATCAGCTGGTTCCACTCTCGTAGCATTTCTTACTCTTTAATTTGTAATTCTTTCCTGCCACTTTACCCCAGAAATCATTCTCAGCATTTTATTCTCAGATCCTAACACTTTCTGATCTGTTGCAGCTGAACTGTACCATGATTCATGCCCATATATTAAAACTGGTCAAACCATGGACTTATAAATTTTTACTTGTATGTACCGAAAGCATATTGTTATTCCATACAGATTTCAACATTCCAATAGCTTGCCAGGCCTGTCTAATCCTCTCCTCAGTTTAACTGTTTAATGATCCGTTAGATGATAGAGTAGTTGTTTCCAGATATTTAAAACTTTCAACATTCTTCACCACATTATTCTCAATTACACAATCGATTTGGTTCTTCATGTTCATATTAATAATTTCATTTTTTCCACAATTTATTATCAAATTTAATTTTTTCCCCTTCCTCCATCAGACAGTCAAGCACCCTCTGCATCTCGTAAATACTTCAGCAAATTAATACAGTATCATGAGTATAGTCCAAATCCATCAGCCTCTGATATTCTTTCCAGTTAAATCCTGCACCTGTTCTCTTTACAACGTTTCTTATTATGTAATCCATGACCAAAACAAACAACAAAGGCGATAGAACTCCTCTTTGAATCACTTCTGACCTAACTTCGAATGGATTACCCAAAGAACCACCCACCATCACCTTGTAGAAAGTACATTCAAGCAGGCTTCAAATAATACTTACAGACTTTTCTGGTATAACATAGAACCCCATAATTTTCAACATAGCTCCACGTAAAACGCTGTCAAAATCCACAAAGCACATACTAAGTGGCATTGTTATCTCATTAGCTTGTTGCATTAGATACCTTGCAATAAATATCTGATCATTACATTCTATACCCTTTATAAATCCCACTTGTTCTTCTGTTAAAAATTCATCAATTATTGGCTCTATTCTGTCAACATGATTTTAGAAAAGACTTCAGGTAGCAAAGTTATCCCCCTCCAATTTCCACACACACTTAAATCTCCACTCTTCTGGTATTCCACCATTATCCCAAGCCAGAATAAAAAGTTTTAAAAGAGCATTCATCAACTCATCATTTTCCACCTTAAGCATTTCAGGAAATGTTCCATCCTCTCCTGGGCCCTTAAGTCTTTAATTTCTTCATATGTCTGGCTAAATTTTCTAGGGTTGTATCCCCTGTTTCTATTTGCATTGGTCTATTTAGAACAGATTCAAAATCCTCTTTCCATCTTCCTTTTATAACCAAATCTTTTGTCATCAAGTTGCTATTTCTATCTCTTACAGGCATTTCCTTCCTTCTGTTTTCAATCGCAGTCAAAACCTTTATGGCCTGAGACGCTGCTCTCGTGTTCTGACCGACATTTTTACCTAACATAATTTCTGTCTCTGCTGCCTTTTCATCATACGAGTATAACCTCCTCTTATCATGCCTAACGAGTCTTTTTACTTCAGAATGTAAACTCCAGAATTTTGCTCTAAGAACCTCAACTACCTGGCCATCAATATGTTGTGCTTCACTTCTTAAGTTCGCCTCTTTCCTTTTCTGAATTGCGTCCCATGTTTCATCTGACATCCACTTGTTCCTTCTCGCCTTTCTCTTTTTCTTAATAGTCACCTTAGCACACTGATGCAAAACTTGTTTCACCTATCTCCACATTTGGTTAACATTATTGTCTTCAGGCTCCATCAATGTCTGCTGGCCTCGTATATCACTTATTAAACCCGCAAGGCCTACATTGTCCTTACAGTCTATACATACGTTCAAAGCAGATGAATGGTGAACTTGGCAAGCTGGTATTCATGACAGGTGGAGCCAGACAAAGTGACATTTCAAATCTCCCAGGGTTGACCAAGAGACACAGAGACTTGGGCCTTTGAACTGTCTTTATCCAGCACCCTCTCCTCTCCCCCCCCCCTCCTCCCATCGTCCATCCCCTTCTCTACTTGCATAAACATGACCCTCAAGGGGAGATTACTGGAGAGTTGAAAGGAATGTAAAGGAATGCTCAGAGAGAGAGAGAGAGAGAGAGAGAGAGAGAGAGAGAGAGAGAGAGAGCATAGTAGTACATAGGAAGTGCAGATAACAAGAAGCCTGTTGCCCCATGACGAGGTCATCTGCTGGAAAAAAGACTAATTCTACTAAGATCTAACCAGCGTGTAAGCGAAAAGGACAGAAAAGAGGAAGGCTCTCCCCCACTCTCCACATCATCCAGTTAAACCGGCATGAAAATGACTGAAAAAACACCATCCTTCTTAGTAAGCATAAGCTTGAAAATTTCTATAAAAGAAGCAGAATGGGAACAACTATGCCCTGTATGATATCTATTCTACAGTTCTGTAAATGAAAAGCAAACAACAGTCGTCGAATGATCTCGTTATTAATTAAACTTCTTCCAGTCGTCAACATCACTTCAACCTGGAAATAAACAACAGTAAGTTAGTTATAGCTTATAATCTCAAAATATTTGTCCAACCGAAATTTTGAACATGTCAGTAGCTTTTGCACCAACTACTGTTGCAGGTAGCCTATTCCATTGTTTCACTACGTGAATATTAAGATAATTTTTCCCTATAGTGTTACATCTCTTGTTTATCATTTAGTATTTGGAACAAATTATCATATCTAACATAGTCAAATTTGTTGTGAATTTTAAATATCTGTATATGATAGCCTCTGAGTCGTTGCTTTTTCAGAGAGAGAGAGAGTATATATATATATATATATATATATATATATATATATATATATATATATATATATATATATATATATATATATATGTGGTATTCGTATCTAACGTTTTTGCCGCCTTACATTTATGTACATAAAATATTATCTGCATTTTTTTTCACTCCACCTACCTAAATTTTGAATAGAATCACAGTCTGCTTTTGTAATTACATTTTCTGCAATATTCGTGTCATCTGCAAATTTCACGACACTTAGAAGCGAGTCCACTTTCTAGCTCATTGATATAAATTGTGAAAAAACTGGCCCTTGAACTGACCCTGCTGGAACTCTGCTTGTTACTTGCAGCCAGTCAGATGATTAGCCTTTATCACTACACACTGTTTATGATTCGTTAACCAATCACCAGTCCATGAACATAACTTATTAGAAAGGTCACGGACTTTCAGTTTTTCCAGTAGTCTTATATAGGGGACCTTATCAAACGCTTTCTGGAAATCTAGGTATATGACATCCAACATTATTTTTGCGACCCAGTTATCGTATATGTTTGTAAAAAAAATCATGTAGACTTGTGAGACATAATCTTTTTTTTTACGAAACTCATGCTGATTATCTTTTTGAAGATAATGCTTATTACGGAACATGGTAATTTTATTTCTAAATTTTTTTTCGAAAAATTTGCATCACGCTCTGTGGGTGGTAATTTGTGGCGCATTTTTCATCACCCTTTTAGAAAATCGATTAGGTACTCCACTTTCAGTTAATGAGTTACTGAATGTTTTAGTTAGAGGAAAGACTAACTTTTTGGAACATTCACGTATTATGCCAAGAGATATCCGATCACAGCCAGCTGATTTTTGGGGGTCAGTTTTCTTAAGATAATTTAACACGTCATGTCCTGCCCTCTTGATTGTTACCATAACAGCTTCTGGTCCTCAATAAACCGGTAGGGGGATGGGAATGTTTAACTCTTTTCTTTTGCAAAAGCACTGTGGAAGGAGTCTTTAATCAGTGTTCCTGCTGCGTGGTAATCATGGTTGAGATCGCCTCCCAAGCATACTAGATGACCCATGCTATCCTTAACATTTTTTCTTACTCCTCATGTAGTGGAGAAAATAATATACAGTTTGGTAATGCTTTATGAGTTTTGGCCTCACAGTCCCATCCAGTTTTCTGAATAATTTGTGTACATTGCCACTGCCATTTAAAATATTTGATACCATCATCATGATTTCCTGTACATTTATATTTCCAGTGATATCATCAGTATTCTTTGACAACCAGGCTGGTTTATTAATCCACCTCGTCCCAGTAACGTATGGATACGTTGCAACGTTTTGTCATGCTCAGTCCCGATAACATATCCATATGTTTTGCAATTGCGAGGTCCGTCATTTGCACATTTTTCAAATTTCGCGTGTGATTTTTGGTACGTATATGCGGGAAACCTTCCTTTATCCGCCTCCAGGTGATGATACTGCCTTACCCTAAGTGACCTACCCCTCCCACACGCCATTGTCTCGGCAACTCATCTGTTACCAGAGACCTGGTCAGTAAAGACATGTTGTGCCATGGTATGAAATTGAAGGCGAGAGTGATTCCCCAATTGATGACGACGTGGACGACAAAGATTATGTGGTACCAGAGGAAGAAACGAGGAGAAATGATGATGAGGTAATGCTGCCAAGGAAGATGCTGTATGTTGATGTGTTCAGTAAGTGAAACAACACTTATATCACCTATATCATTGCGTGAAAACCAATATATTCTTGTACTACATATAAATTCATACCAAATGAACAAATATCTACCTATTCTGCATGGTTTCCAATAGTTACTGCTACCATAGAAAATGTGACACCTGCAGCACGGCTCCAGAGAACACAGTACCAGGTGATTAAAGGGTCACCTGTTTAGACCACTTCTAAGCTCAGGTGAGCACTTTTGGGGACATTTTCCAATGTTTCTCATAAAAAACGGAAGTTTTAGTCAAAAGTTTTTTTCAAAAATCTCTGGGGATTAGGGGGGGGGAGGTCAGTGGTGAAAAATCAGTCAGGACGCGGCAGGTTAATGTGACCATTTCTTCAAGTTATAATTTTTCGTTCAATAGACATCAGTCAATTAATGAATATTTCCCTCAGTTCTTCATAATTTTCCCTCTATGGTAACTGAATCCAGTTGGTATTGGAAATTTCCTTTCTCATATTATCGAAGTCAGCTTTTTAAAAGTTAGGAATGAAAAGACTATACTTGCCTTACAACTATTATTATTTCAAGTTTAATGATATGATGATCGTTGCTAGAAAAACATCTAAAAACATTGCATTAATTTATTAGTTTCCTATCAGTTCCTAAGGCAAGGTTGAAAATATTTTTACTGTGCATCGGTGTATTCACTGCCTGACATAAAAATGCATCGTCTCTCAGTTTTGACAACCTGTTCCCTTCTTTGTCTGTTTGCGAATTTTTCCAGTCAATATTCGGATTATTGAAGTCCCTCCAAACAATGCAGTCTGTGTTTTTTGCCAGTTGCGATAGGAAAGCTGGTATTGTTTTCATTTTGTCTGTCTGTCTGTGTGTCTGTTGCATGATAACGTCGCAACCGCTCAAGATATCATTACAAAATTTTACAAGTATGAAATAGGGAAAAAAATCAATCTAGAGTTCGAAATTGGTGAAAGTAGGTCATGGTCTGTGTGTCTGTTACCACGATAACTTCGCAACCTCTCAAGATATTGTAAAATTTTACAGGTGTGTAGTAGGGATGAAAATCTCCAACAAGTTTAGTTTTCAGTTTGTCTGTGTGTCTGTTAGCAAGATAACTTCGCAACTGCTCAAGATTTCATCACAAAATTTTACAAGTGTGTAGTAGGGATGAAAATCTCTTACATGTTCGAAATTGGTGAAAGTAGGTCAAGGTCTGTATGTGTCTGTTACCACGATAACTTTGCAACTGCTCAAGATATCATCACAACATTTTAAAGAGGAGTGTAGAAGGGATGAAAGTCTCCTACAAGTTCGAAATTGGTGAAAGAAAGTCAAGGTCATATTCCGAGCCGCGCTAAGTATGTATTGGCTTGCGGCTGGTGTCATTCCCTTCCCTGGAGGGGGCCTCTAGTTGTTACTGATTTTATTTTGTTGTATAGTATTCTATAATTTTCCTCATCCAATTTGGGGGGTCTCTATATTACACCGAAACGAATGGTTTGATTGGTGATTACTCTGTGATAATTTCGAGATACAAAGAATTGTAAGTTTCAATATCCACTTAATGATATGTGATGCATTTATATTATCTTTAATATATATTTGAATTCTTCCATTGGTTTTCTGCAGATACAAATTTTCAAATATTTTATGATTTTTTAGTGACTGTGACAATTTTCCAATATGGTGCTTGTCACCAGGGTTTATCCTTGAGTATGTAATCATAATTCTGTCAGGATTTTCGGTAGTTATTTAACTAATTAATTCGTCTCGCTCTGAAATTATACTTCTCGTGTATACATTATATTCATAGTATGGCTGGATCTAATGGGGCTGTGAGACACACTGATATCAGTGTTGTTTAATCGTTTAAATCCTCTGTCGAATTTCCAATGCTCCAACAAGCCGCTAATGACTTTACAGTCCCTCCCTTCCCTCTAATCCCCTGATTTTCTACCTGCACCTGAGGTGGATGCAGAGTATTTTGGAAGACTGTTAACTGTAAAGGAGGAAAGAGAGGCTGAGACTGTAGGAGATGGATGGGCGCAAGGAATGAATGTGTTGGGAGAGTTGAATGATTCTTTGATCACGATGGAGAAAGTGCAGGAGGCAGTAAAGGAGATGAAAGCAGGGAAACCTGCAGTTATGGATGGGTGTACTGTGGAATGTTTGAAAGGTGGTGGAGTGACTATTGTTGAGTGCTTAGTAAGACTGCTGAATGTGTGTTTTGTGAGTAGTATGGTGCCGATTGGCTGGGCAAGTGCGTGTGTGGTTCCATTGTATAAAGGTAAGGGTGATGAGTATGAATGTACTATTTTTAAGGGTATAAATCTATTGAGTGTTGAAGGCAGGGTATATGGTAGAGTGTTGATTAAGACAGTTAGAAAGGGTACAGAAGGAGTGATTAGTGATGAGCAGTGTGGTTTTAGGAGAGGAAGGGGATGCGTGGATCAGGTGACTGGTGTGAGTCAGATGTGTGAAAGTATTTGGCGAAAGGTAAGGATGTGTTTTGGGCGTTCATGGATTAATAGAAAGCGTATGTTAGAACTGATAGGGAGACTTTGTGGACTGTTTTGAGATTGTATGGACCAGGTGGTAAGTTGTTGAATGGAGTGAAAAGTTTTTACGTAAATAGTAGCGCGAATATAAGTGTGGGAGGTGAATGTGAGAGTGGTAGGTAGAGGTTTGAGTCTGGTGAATGCTGATGGTAGAGAGTGGGATCTGAGTCAGCTGCTGTTTGCAGATGATACTGCACTGGTGGCTGATTCAGAGGAGAGACTGAGACAGCTGGTAGAGGAGTTTGGAATAGTGTGTAAAAGGAGTAAATTGAGAGTGAATGAGAATAAGAGTAAAGTGATGAAGTGTACGAGGATGGTAGATGCTAGGAGGATGAATGTAGTTTTGAATGGTGAATTGCTTCAGGAAGTAGAGGGTTTTAAGTATTAAGGGTCACATGTTGCTGTGGACGGAAGAATAGATGTAGGGGTGAAGTTTAGAATGAATTAAGTAGGAAAGGTGCTGGGAGGAATGAAGACAGTGCTTAGACGTCGTTCACCTGAATGGATGTAAAGAGAAGGCTGAATGAGGGAGTAGTGGTACCAACTGCGTTATATGGGGCTGAAACGTGGAATGTGGGAGTAGCAGAGAGGAAGAGAATGAATGTAATGGAGACAAGGTGTCTGAGGAGTATGTGTGGAGGGACACGTATGGATCGAGTGAGAAATGAAGTGCAAAGGAGAACTGGAGTTACGCAAAGATAGCTGATCAAGTTGAACAGAGTATTGCGTTGGTTGAGCATATAGAGAGAATGGATGAAGAATGATTGGTGAAAAAGATAACTGGATCTGATGTGAGAGGTGTAAGGTTGAGAGGAAGACCACGAATAGGATGGATGGGCAGTGACGAGAGCGTTAGATGTGAGAGAGATGTCTGTAGAGCAAGGAAGGGTGGCTGTACGTGATAGGGGTAAATGGAGAGAAATTGTGAATGCTTAAATGGTGATGCACCTCTAATGGGATGTTCTCCCACAATGGTCTGATCAGCTGATTGGGTCAGGTGCAGGGAAGGGGATGGGTCCATTATGATGTGGCAGGGTAAACCAGCTCTGCTGTCGGGTCCTGCTGTGGATGTCGCTGGATTGCATTGTGCAGTTAACCCTCGTATAGTGTGGTGTGGTGAGGAGCGGTCCCTTCTACCCTACGAGTTAACGTGCGTGTGTGTGGATGATTATTTTAGTGAGTATGTCGTCCTGTCTTGGTTACCCCCTGTTAGAGTGGAAACAGCACAGGTATATAGATAGACAGACCTGCAGTGAGGTTGGATGCACTATTCTGGTGACCTGATCCTGACTCACTTACCCTACCCCCATCGACCACAGGGACTGGATTATTAACAGCTGTGCATTTAACTATCCCTCTTTCCACCTCATTATTACTACTTAAAGCATGGCTAACACTCATCTACAACTCTTCCTGATCTAACCTTTCTTACCTTGCTGAGGTGAAGGCTGCCTCTTTCATACAAACTCCTGTTATAACTATACTTGCCCCAAGCATCATACCCTCCTTTCTACACAGACCTTCTAGCCTTCAGTTGATTCCTATAATTCCACTGAGAATTACCGAGTCAGCATTAAATCTTGGTAACAAACCACAGACAAACAACTTCCCATGATCTTCATTGAACTTCCTGATAAGGTCCATGTACTTCCTAGGTATCTCCTTTGACTTGCCTGAAGCTACAGTTTTAGTCTCTCCCACAGTAAAAATGGCCGAGTCCTCTGGGATGTTGCTAAGTCATCAACTTTCTCAGTCACATCCTGTATCCTACACGCATGAAAGCAAAAACACCACCTCCTAGAACCTTTAGTACAAAACTCCTTCTCTTGGTGCCAAATCAATGAATCCCTGATAGGTGTGCGAGTAGACTCATCCTGCACTTCATCGTCTAATACCTGAAACCTGTTCCTACTAACCACAGTCCCATCATTGCTACATACTTTAGCCTTGCACCCTCCTTTGACTGACTGGAACCCATCAATATCACCTAGCCTGGTCTCATCCTTAACTAGCCTAGCTTTTAATTTATCTATCTTCCCTAACCCCTCTGGTCCACTTACTCAACATGCACTGCCTTATCACTCACCATTCCAGTCTCATTCTCCCAACCTTTGAACTTGTCACTTAACGTGTCAATTACCTCACTGTTCATCTTCATTTCGAAACTAAGCCTACTTCCTAACTCACAAAATAAACAACACGTGTACTTACCTTCCTCTTTCACCACGAAGGCCAGTATAAACTTGATAATCACACAGCAGGAGAATCGTTGGAAAGGAGTCATTATAACGGGGTGTTGAGAGTTTTAGATATAGAAATTATGTTGCTGATATTCCATGTCCTTCTTGCTGCTCCACTGACATCAGTTCTACCCAGTGCCCTATTAATGACGTAATACAAGCTGGAATGGAATAATTCATACCCAGTCGAGAATTTAATAAAAGATCCGATTCCCCAAACTGGTTTGACAGCAATTGTGCCAGAGCAACTACCCGAAAGTGCTTTGCGTATAACTTTTCCTGAAAATAAACACATCTGAATCCCTCAGTAAGTTTAAAATCGCTAGAAACCACGCAAAAGCAGTAATAAACATCTTTAAATCAAAATTCCTTTACAACCAAACATCCAAACTATTAATAATCCAAAGGACAATACAATGTTCTAATCAACTCTCAGTTCTTTCAATAATAACTTTAGCAAGTCATCACCCATTCACCCACCAAAATCATCACATGGAAACATTATACATGATCCACGTGGAAAAGCAAGCATCTTCGCTATTACTTTGCTAGAAGGAAGTCGGTCAGAATGTACCTGACTCCCTGTACTAGAACTTGACTCTGACGAAATTGCTCCACATAACCCCTCAAAGGCCGCCGGCATAGAATGACGTTTAGCTGATAAATTTCAGCAGGCGTCGTTTGAGCGCGGCCTATAAAAAAAAAAAACAAATTTTTGAAAAGTGAATGAGCATTCTGAACGTCTTCAGACTGACCTACACTACACTCCCATACACCCCATCAAGCAGTTCAGAGCCTGCTACTGTGATGAGTGGATTTTCTATTTTTTTCGCTCCTGGCCATGCCTAAACAAGCACAACTATATCCATTATCTCGACCCAGGCAGAAAACATCATCTTTGTCCTCTCTTGCAAAACACACACAACCACCTGTTTACGATCCTGAATTAATACAGTCACAAACAAAAATGACATGATAAGTGAAAAATACATTTTTGACTTGGTATCTTTATCAATTAGCTCAGGTTTGTTGTACTGGTTTGGATCATTCGATGCACTGCGACTTGTAGAAAACTGTAAAAACTTTCGGGAAGTGAACGAACATCTGGGACATAGGACTGACCTTCACGCACTCACAGACTCACACGGTCACACCTCATCTGTCAGTTCACCACCTGCTGCCGTGACGAGTGGATGTAAGATTTTTTCACTCGTGCCCATGCCTAAACACACGTAATTTCACCCATTATCTCGACCCAGACAGAAAATATAATCTTTTCCTCCCATGCAAAACAGACAGCCTGGTGTGCACCCTGTTCACGATTATAAATAAACACAGGCATAAACAAAAGATATGAAAAAAAAAAAAAATCATTTTTGGTATCTTTACCTATTAGCTCAGATTTGTTGGACTGTTTTGAATAATATTACTTATTCTTTGCCTTTTACAAGCATAACAATATAGTTTTCTGTTCACGTGATGCTATCGTGGGTGAAAAGAACTTCCTTCCCTTCCTGCTAATCAGCTCGTGCAAGGTGCGAATGGCAGGTCGTCTCGCAATTCTGATTGTGTAAAGTGTTGGGAAACATCCAGCTTTACCCTTTTTTCTTACCCAGGCAGAAAGTATCATAATTTCCCACACACATGACAGACAGACAGCAACATACAGTATATTGCGAAAATAACAAGGTAAAGTGATAAAGAAAGGAGAACGTGTTATTACGAAAAAAATACGTTTTTCCCCGTCTGTAAACATATTTATTTCTGCTTTGTCTCTGTATTCTTAATAATTAGACATTCGTAGTTTTGAAACTGCATTACGATTCTATTTTTAGCTTTTCATGTGGTGTGGGAGCAGCAAGTTGTGACTCAACTTCCCTATTGCTAATCGGATCTGACCCTCCAGTTTCATCTCCCTTGGAAGAGCCTAGCCTCGGGGTACGGGCAATTTTCTCATTTAGGACTGAAAATTCAACCCTTTCACTCCGTTTTCCAAGCATGAGCATAACGATAACGTAAAACATAACACTACCATAATCATATTTTGTATCAAAAAGGTAAAAAAATATAATATATATTTTTTCAAGTCAATCCTAACATTTTATGTATTGAAATCATTCGATATCATCATATCTAATATATGCGCAACATTTCTGCACCATTCACATTGATTGGGGGGATAAAAAAATGATAAAAAAAAAACATGTGTGATGTTGCTGTGCGGCAGCACCTCTCAGCAGCAGATATCTGTTGCCGATATTTCTGCAACTTTCGTGCTCCATTGCAAGCCACAGAATGGGTCAAGGAACCTGGGATTTGCGTCTGAACTTTCTCTTCAATATGACGAAAAAAAAAAAAAATCGAAACTTCGGAAAATGGCCTCAGCGTCGGCCTGGGGTGCATATAAAATTCTGGACCCACAGCCATGGAGGGGTTAGGACACAGACTAGATACCTAAAATTCATCCTAGACAACTTACCAACCAACGAAGCTCCAGGTCCAGATGGAATTCCTCATCATTCTAAAAAAGTGTTTCCCAGAACTTGCTCCCGTTCTAGCTGAAATATTCTGACTATGCGTGCGTACTTTCTCATTCTCTAGTTCTTGGAAAGAAGCCAATATCCACCCAATCCCAAAGAAAAGAAGTTCCTCTTACCTCTCTGAATACAGACCAATAGGTATCTCATTTTCTCGTGGTATAGTATTCAAGATTGTAATTAATAAGTTCATTGTTAAACATCTTGAATCCAACAGATTAATCAGTGATAGTATGATTCTCACCACGAAAGATCCACTGTTTATATACTCAGTTTTATACCACCCATCAGTCAATTGACCAAGGTGGAGAAACCCATACAGTAGCCCTTGATATTTCTAAGGCTTTTGACAGTGTGTGGCTTTGTTCTCTGTTGTCTAAACCCCCGTTCTATGGCTTATCGTCTTTTGTTCCACTGATTTCCTCGTATCAGCAACAGAAAAAGTGGATGTATATTCTAATTTCAATTCAGATAATGTTGGCGTGCCATAAGGATAAGTTCTGGCTTCAGTCCTATTCCTGTTTCATATTAATGATCTCTTATCTATCACCCATAACCCCATTCATTCAGGGGCAGACGACTCAACACTTCAGGGTTCCTTCACATTTAACTACTCATTCTTAAATTTTAATATCCCTAACTCACAACACAGTGCAGCAATCTCCATAAATCAAGACTTATCTAAGATCACTGAATGGGGACAAAATAACATTGTCTCATTCTATGCTAGGAAAACCAAACATATACAGTTTCTAAATAGATACTGCGCGGTTCCTATAATACCTTCAGTGCTACTAATAATCCTATCTCTCAAAATGCTGAAATTCTCGGTGTTCCACTTAACAATACCCTCAGCTAGACCTCTAATGATAAATCATTTACTTAATCAGCTTCATAGAAACTTGGATTATTGTACAGAGTCGGTAATTTCTTCACTTGCAAGCAGTTAGCCATAATTTACAAGTCACGTGTGCTCTCAGTTGGAATAATGCTCACCCTTGTGGAGTGGATGTGGAGAAGTTGCACTGAAACAACTGGACAAAATTCAGAACAAAGCTGTAAGAATTGTTGATAACCCTGCAATTACAAGTAAACTACCTCCCCTACAAGTAAGAAGGTATGTTGCCTCCCTTGCATTATTTTACAGATACTTTAATCGCAAATGTTCAAATGAAGTTGTATGCATTGTGCCACCTCTCCACATCTTCTCCAGTACTACACGGGCATCTGGCAGCGCTCATGACTGGACTGTCACACAGCCATATTGCAGAGCTTCTGCCAATCACAATTCTTTTATTCCCGGAACTGCATCTCGTTGGTACTCGTTTGCCCAGAATAATTTCCCCCCAAATTTCACACTGCAGCAGTTCCGGTTCAACTGTTACAGATTTTTTATGAATGAGTTGCGATTATTATTTTTCCCTTCCTCTGTTAATTAAAAAAAAAAAAAAAAACACTAAGAGCACGTCTTCACCTGAACAGTTAAGAGGTTAGACGTGTGTGTGTGTGTGTGTGAGAGAGAGAGAGAGAGAGAGAGAGAGAGAGAGAGAGAGAGAGAGAGAGAGAGAGAGAGAGAATGGAGAAAAGGTAGACTGGGGGTTAGAGGAGGAAGAGAAGGGGAGTTAAAGTACTGATAAATTAGAATTAGAGGCTAATGGGAAAAAATGGAACAGATTTGAGGGCGACCGAAGGAGGAAGTGGGAGGAAAAGGAGAGGTGGAAAAGGTCAAACGAAAGGTGGAAGAGGTCAAACGAAGGGAAGCGAGATAATATTGAGAGCAGAAGGCGTTAAGAGAAGGGAATAGATATGAGGTAGGAGTGAGAAGGGGGAAAGGGCAAGAAGAAGTAGAGAGACAATGAATGGGTGGGAAGAGAAGGGAGTTAAAGTGGTATGAAGAAGGAAGTTGGGGAAAGACAGAGAATGGGAGTTAGGGGTTAGGGAAATGTAGATAGGGGAGGGCGGATGATGTTTGTAGAATATGTTAAGAGGGGAAAAAGGAGACATAGTATCCATGTGTCCTTGAAAATAGTATGTATAAATATAAACTACATAGAGATTTTAGGTTTATTTTTATTTATATAGACTTCATAAATCTCTCTCTCTCTCTCTCTCTCTCTCTCTCTCTCCGTTTCTGCACAGATTGCTTGTCCTTTTAAGTTTCTCCTCTTTTGTCAATTCTGTATTTCAACTGTCACTTTCCTTGCTTCTCTCCCTCCACTGAGATTTCTCTTTCCTTTTCGCATCACCTGATTTCCTTTCTTTGTCGTCTTTCTTTTGTATCTCTCTTTGCCTCATATTTGTGTCCAATTTGAAGCGCTCCTTGCTCCTTTGCTTGCAGTGTAACTTCTCTTTCCGTTCTGTTCTATTCATCGCATTTCACTTTCTTGTTAATTATTTCCTTCATGTATTTCTTTTTGTTTGCTGTCCTTCAGTACATTCCACTATTTCTTGTCTTTTGTGCCTTCTTTCTCATTGCATATTTCATCCTGTTTTTCTTTCCGTTCCCTTTTGCATTCTTACTAATCCCTCATTTCTTTACAGTTTTCTTTGGCTTACCTTACTTTTTTTTCAGAATCTTTTCCTAAGTTCAATATAATTTCATTTCCCATAATTTCTATTGCTGCTTTTGTGCAACCTCTTCTTTCCTTCCTGCCTCATGTAATTTCTTTTCCTCTATCTCCATTTCTTTACTATCATCCCTCTCCCCACATTTACCATTTCCACCTTCCCACATTTCCATTGCTCCTTCTCATATCTCTCCTCTTCATTTCATTTCTCCAACCCTTTGTACTTCTTTCCAAGTCTACCTTTTCCTTACTCTCCTTTTCCCCTTCCCATGTTTTCCCTCGCTCCACCCCCTTCATTCACTCTCCTTCCGTACTTTCTTCCCCATCCTTCTTTCCCTTTTCCCATACTTCCTTTCCTTTCTCTTACTCTCTTGACCCCCCCGACCCTCTTTTCTCTCTATAAATACAAGCACTTCTCTCAATCTCCATCCCCTTTCCCTCTCTCGATCTTCTCACCCTCTCTGCCCCTGCTCCCTCTCCCACCCCCTTATTCCATTTTTACCTTGCCAGGAAGGAGGCCGGCGAGGTATTGTTTTTGGTCTCGTTTGTTTTTTTGTTTGTTAGCAACATTAATGAGAAACGACCTAATGAAATTATATGAAACTTTCAGGACATGTGGGAACTGGTCTCAAAAGAAAGTGATTGAAATTTGGAGGTAATCGAGTGACCCTGAAAGATCAAAATCAAGGTCACGGATTATCAGAGGGCTATAGCTTGAAAACGGTTAAAAATAAAGATATTAACTATATGAACATACAGGAACTCGTATAATGACTTTCATTTGGCACCAAGGCCTTTGACTTTGAATGACCTTGAAAGGTCAAACTCAAGGTCACGGGTATTCAGGGGGCTATAACTCGAGACTGGTTGAAGATAGATATTTACTATTATCAACGTATAGGATATCCCATATGAGTTTTTAACTGGTACCTTGATCCTTGACAATAAGTGACCTTGAAAGGTCAAACTCAAGGTCACGGATATTCAGGGGGCTATAACTCGAAATCCGTTGAATATAGAGATGTTTACTATTACCAAGCTATAAGAAGTCTCATATGGGCTTTCATTTGGCAGCATGACCTTTGACCTTGAGGGATCTTGAAAGGTCAAATGCAAGATCACTGATTTTCAGAGGGCAAATTACTGAAATAAAGTAGTTAGGAAGTGGTGGTAGGGAGCCTCCTCTGGCCACCAGAACAACGTCTCAACAGTCAAAGGGGAACTAATTCTCTGCCGGAGATCAAACACTTAGAGAGAGAGAGAGAGAGAGAGAAAGTTGGCAGCCTTCACCAGCATATATTTTTCTCCTCTCATTTTTCTGCAGATTTTTCCACTTCCTCCTCCTCCTCTTCCACCTCCTCCCTTTTCATCCTTCATTCGTTTCTCTGACGTTTTCGTTCGTTGATTTTACCCATGCATGAATCGCTTGTCACTGATGTTTACGTTTCACTCTCTGGAACTTCATTTACTTAATCGATGTCCAATTTGTTTAGGTTAGTCATTCTCCAGTCTCTTTCTCTTTCTGTGTCTGTCTGTCTGTCTGTCTGTTTCTGTCTGTCTGTCTGTCTGTCTGTGTATGTGTCTGTCTGTCTGTCTGTCTGTCTCTGTCTGTCTGTCTGTCTGTCTGTGTATGTGTCTGTCTGTCTGTCTGTCTGTCTCTCTGTCTGTCTCTCTCTCTCTCTCTCTCTCTCTCTCTCTCTCTCTCTCTCTCTCTCACTCTCTCTCTCTCTCTCTCTCTCTCTCTCTCTCTCTCTCTCTCTCTCTCTCTCTCTCTCTCTCTCTCTCTCTCTCTCTCGCTCCATATGATAATTTTTTGTTCAACTTCTGCCTCTTTTCGATCTGTATGTCTCATTTTATCCATCCATCTGTCAGTTTACACAGTCCTTCCTATTCATTCCCCGCTGTCTCTTGCATATTACTATTTCCCTCCATCTCTCCTCTCTATCATCATAATCATTCTTCGTCCTGTTTCCCTGTTCCTCAGTTTCTATAATACATTCCGCATGTCAGTTTTTTCCAGTGTCCTGCAATTGTTACTTTGTCATTTCCATATAAAAGCCGTTCCCCCTCCTCGCCTCCCCTCTCTCTCTCTCTCTCTCTCTCTCTCAGAAGAAGAAGAAGAAGAAAAGAAGAAGAAAAAAAAGAAGGAAGAAGAAAATCATTAAGGACATTGCATCTCTGTTCCACCGCTTTTTTGTGTTCAGGCTTGCCACAACAAAGCATTTATACAGTACGTACTGTATGTACAAACGTGTATGCCATGCTGCGTCGGGGTCCTCGTCTGAAATAACGAAAGTGAGTCGGTTTATTCAAATTCCAGTCAGACGATCTTATCTATGTGAACCTTTATCTCCGTGATCCTTCTGTCAAGACGATATGAAATAGATGAATGCTTTTAATATAAGGGGACGCTTTGTGCATTATTTTCTGTTTTCGTGGTAACTCAAGACGAATTTATTCACACTAGAGAAGACTTCTCGTAGTGAAATGGTTAAAAGTCGCTCATGACTACGAGGAACTTTGCAGGAATATGAGCGTTTGATGGTTACAATGCAGACATTAAGGAACACAAAGACTGCAACAATGTGCCTACCAACTAGTCTCGGAGCCAGAATCATCACGGCCCGTTTTTCTTTGGGGGAAATGTGACCGGCGATGTTTATCTGCAAATGATTCAGAACTAGCTAATTGATGAGCTCATTGCAAATGAACATGAAGACTTTATTTTTCAATAGGACGGGGCTCCACCCCACTCGAAGCTCACTGTGCGGGCTTATCTCAATGAGAATCTGCCAGGGAGATGGATCGAGCGTGCTGGTGATGAAGAAAATGTGCTGTTGAAATGGCCGCCACGTTCACCTGACCTGACACCTTGCGATTTTTTTCTCTGGGGCTATATGAAGGGACTGGTCTTTGTCTCCCATCTTCCTGCAAACCTAGAGGAACGCAAGCAGAAAATCACTGCCGCACTGGAGACTTACCCAAGACATGCTGCAGCGTGTTTGGCAGGAGCTGGACTACCGACTTGACGTGTGCCGTGTCACAGGCGGCGCGCATATTGAAAATTGTGAAATCGTTCATGGAATCCACATACCTTTGAATTTCTTATTCACATTTTGAGGAATAAATCTTATGTTGCTCAACATTAAGCCTGTTCAGTTTTATTTCGTAGACTATGTAGTTTCTGTGATATTTGCATCTCATATTTTATCTATCTATCTATCTATTGCCAGACGCCTCAATCCCGTTTGGGGTGGCCACAAACAAATCGCCTCCAAGTCGCCCTGTCCCCCGCCATTTCACTGCCCTGCTCCCAACTCACACCCCCCTCTCTCATATACCTCTCCACCCCATCCCTCCATCTCATCCTCGGCCTCCCCCTCCCTCTTCCCCCCTCCACCTCACTCACATACACTCTCTTCGTCAGTCTTTCACCCTCCATCCTCTCCACATGGCCAAACCACCTCAGTGTGTTCCTCATAACGCTTCCTATCACATCTACATCCACACCACAACGCTCCTTTATATCCTCATTCGTCAGCCTGTCTCTCCACGTGACTCCACAGGCTCCTCTTAAATAACTCATTTCCACTGCTCTCACTCTTGACTTGTGTCCTTCCAACAATGTCCAAGCTTCACTTCCGTACGTTAGAGTTGGTATCACAATACTGTCATGTAGTAACTTTTTCTCTTCCATGCTCACTTCCCTGTTTCTTATCACTGCTTTCAAGGAACCAGCAACCTTTCTTCCCTGCTGTACCCTTTCAAGCATTTCACCCTCCAAACCTCCATCCTTACTCATCACACTACCCAAATACTTAAACGTACTCACATTTTCCAATTCCTCACCATCCAACCTCGCTGTACATTCACTAACTTCACCTCTCTCAAAGACCATCACTTTACTCTTCCCTACATTCACCTTTAGGTTCCGTTTCTTACACACTCTCTCAAACTCATCCACCAAGCCTTGCAGCTCCCCTTCGTCTTCACTCAACAACACAGTATTATCTGCAAACAACAGTACAGGGAGTTTCCAAACACTATCCTCTCTCACCAGGGCCACTCCAACATCCACTACTCTACCTTGTACCTCTTTTATTACCCCATCCATGTACAGATTGAACAACCATGGGGACGTGACACATCCCTGTTTCAACCCAACTTTGAAAGAGAAAAATTCACTTAGTTCACCATCCACACGCACTGCAGCCTTAGCACCATCGTACATACTCTTCACAGCATTCAACAACTTCCCATCTACTCCATATATTCTTAACACTTTCCACAATCCTTGTCTATCCACCCTGTCATATGCTTTCTCCAAATCCATGAACGCCGCATACAACTTCTGTCCCTTCTCTAGAAACTTTTCCACTAAAGATCTAAGAATGAATATCTGATCTACACAACCTCTTCCCTTCCTAAAGCCTCCCTGTTCTTCTCCAACTAATTTCTCTGTTCTTTCTCTAACTCTGTCTATAAGTATCCTACCATACACTTTTCCTATTATACTAAAAAGACAAATGCCCCTATGATTACCACACACTTCTTTTTCCCCTTTTCCTTTGTACAAGGGAATAATTATACCTGACTTCCAATCCTCCGGGACTCTACCTTCCTCCCAGGCCAATCTGCACATCTTCCACATCCATTCTACTACTATCTCTCCCCCATGCTTCAGCATTTCACCACACACTCCATCAATTCCTGGGGCTTTCCCCGATTTAACTTTCTTCATTGCTTCCACAACTTCTATCCTACTGATTTCTTCCTGTCTTCTCACCTCCCTCCTTCTCCCAGCCATTCCCCACCCACTTATACTCGCATTACTTCCATCCTCTACGTTCAACAATTCCTTAAAGTGTTCTCTCCATCTGCTCACTTTTTCTCCCTTCTCCACTAGTAATCTACCAGTTTTATCTTTCACTCCCCTGCTAACTTCACTTCCACCCTGTCTTACTCTTTTCACTTCTCTCCATAACATTTTCTTACAGTCCCTCCACTTTACACTCAAATTCCTTCCAAATTCCTCATCCACTCTCTTCTTACTCTCTCTTACTAATCTTTTCACCTCTCTCTTCCTTTCCACATATAACTCTCTCTTCCGCCTCTCAACTTCTTCCACGCCCCTATTTCTCATCCATTCATTGTATGCTTTCTTCTTTTGTGCCACAGCCTGTTTCACCTCTTCAGTCCACCACGCTGTTCCTTGCACCCCCCTCCGTCTTCTCTTCCTTCCACACACCACATCACATGCTGCACATATTTCTTCTGTAAATATCTTACACACACCTTCCACGTCTCCCATCTGCTCCAATTCATATTTGCCCAATCGTTCCTCCACTTCTCTCTTATACTCTGCCTTTTTCTCATCCTCTTGTAACCTTTCCACTCTCCTTGCAACTACTCCTTCCTCTCATCTTTCCCTTCTTCTATTCCTCCATCTTACTTGCATCCTAATTCTGGCCACCACCAAGTAGTGGTCAGAAAGTCCACTCCCCAACCTCTATACACTCTTGCATCCTTTACACATCTTCGCATCCTTTCATCCACACACACATAATCAATCATTGCCTTCCTTTCATTCAGTTCACCACCCACCCTTCTCATCACTCGCCATGTATACCTGTGGATCATTTTATGCCTGAAGAGGGTATTGGCTATCACCAACCCCCTCCCAGCAAAAATGTCCACTAACGCACTCCCATTCTCATCTATCTCAGCAGGCACACCCCACTCACCAACTATTCCATCCACCTTCACATTACCAACTTTACCATTCATATCACCAATCAAAAACACTCTCTCATTCCTTCCAAACTTTTCCATGCACACTTCCACATTTGTCCAGAACTCTTCTCTCACTCTTCTAGCACGATCTTGCGTTGGCGCATACACACACACAATCGCCCACATTTGTATTCCAACTTTCAACTTTACCCACACAATCCTTGACCTAACTGATCCATACTGTCTTATGCTCTTCTTCCATCTTTTACTCACAACTATACACACTCCTTCCTTTGCCCTCTCATTCTCATCTACTCCTGCACATATAGCCCATCCATACTCCCATTCTCTCACACTTTCTCCTCTCCATTTTGTTTCAGTTATTCCACATACATCCACTTTCGCACCCTCAAGCACCTGGACAATCTCTCTCTCTTTCACCTCATCATTCGCTCCTCTTACATTCCATGTACTCATTACCAAGTCCTTTGTCCGGTCCTGGGTCGTCATCGTTTGGTCAGTCCTTGTCCGAGGCTTCTTGTTTGTTTTTTTAGTTAGTTGTTTTCCGGGGAAGGGCACTAACCCTCCGCCAACCCTTTAGTCGCCTTTTACGACAAGCAGGGATACTGGGGGAGTATTCTTGAAAACCCCCCTACCCCCAGGGGTAAAATTTTATCAGTTTTTTTTTTTTTAAACACGCTGTATTTCACACTACTCTGTGGCCCTGACGTTCGACACACGACTATCTAATTCAAACTATTAATTGTTGCTTAACTCTTAACATTTCCACCAATTTTGCTTCAAATCATATCAAAATTGTTTGGGCCGACTTCTTAGTGCCCAATATCTTTGACCTGGTTGTTCAGAAACACGAATCCCATTATACTTGATTAAACCTGTACACAAAATTTATTCTGCCTTGGATGAAAACTGTTTAAGTTGACTTTGCCATGCTAGCTTCACCTACTGGTCAAGCCCTCGGATGATCCTTACCCAATCAGCCACGTTTGGCCTGATCAAAACTATTATATATATATATATATATATATATATATATATATATATATATATATATATATATATATATTGTTACATAGCCTATGATTTCATCATCCTTTGTGTAATTCTAACGTACAGTATGCTTCATGTTTGATCACGAGCGTGTTCTACCTCACTCCCCCCGTCCTCCCTTATAGTAGAGTAAGTCGTTCTTTCTGTTGTTCAGAGCAGGATTGTCAACTCTTTGTCCCCTCTGGCTTCATTTGCGCGTCCTTCTTACAAGTTGTATCAAGCTCTGCCAGCCCCTATATAATGAGCTCAGTCTCTGCATCATTGCCACTTAGATCTACTCCTCATTTTGTTCACATCTCTGTCCTCCCCTGTACAGTTATTGTTGTGAGTGCTCCGGAAGTCTCCAACCATCTAGCAGCTGTGTAATTTGAGTATAACTGTTATTGCATTTTTTCCTTGTACTGTATAGCATAAGGTGTTGATTTGTAGGCCTAGTGAGGTTTTTTGTGATTTATGTAAAGATTCTTATTGTCAGCAATTATTAATAATAGTTTGTATCTGTAATAATTTATCTTGCATTAACTGAGCATTACCCAGTGTATCTTCATTTTATCAGGGCTGACTTAGATAAATTTACTCTTGCTAATTTCGTGTTAATAGAGGCTATTGCAGTTAACCATATATTTAACCTGTTTTTTGCCATTACATTATCCTTATGAGTCCTGAATGTTTTGTTGTTAGTTTGAGCATTAAACTTTAACTTGTAATTTTACCTAACTCCTTTGTTTTGAACCTGGAACTTTACGGGACAGTAGTGATTATTAGTATTCTCACTTAAAGTGTACATTATCTTTCTCTGTTCCATAACATAAATTTGGCGACCTCTCATCAGGATATTCAGGATATTATCATAAGGATATTGCTTGATATTTTGTGACTGTTACTTATTCATGATGTGTACTATTACTACACTTGATGAAGCCAAAGATTTTTTGTCAAATGTGCAAACAGTGTGTGATGTAGAAAACAGAACAAAGAATGAACTTAAGCTTGTTGCTCAACAATTGAGAATTGCTGTTCGCTCTCATCATTCTAAAGATCAAATTGTTGACATGATTAATGAAAGCTTGTTTAATGTAACTCCTCCAAATGAGCGAACGCAGATTGAATTAGCTAAGTTACAGCTAGCTCTGCAGGAGGCTCGTGTTAAGGAAGCTGAGTTTCAGGCTCGTGCTAAGGAGGCTGAGTCTCAGGCTAAGGAGGCGGAGTCTCAGGCTCGTATTCAGGAGGCTGAGTTTCAGGCACAAGTTGAACTTGCTAGGATTCAGGCAGACCATGAGCATCGCATGAAACAAGGTGGAACTGGATCATCTAGCTCTGATGATTTTGATGTTGCTAAAAATGTTAAACTTGTCCCTCCTTTTAATGAATCTGATTTAACAAAGTATTTTCAGTTGTTTGAGAGGGTAGCTACAGGTTTTAATTGGCCCAAAAAGTATTGGCCAGTACTCCTTCAAACTGTTCTCACCAGTAAAGCTCAAGTAACTTATGCATCTTTGCCTCAGGATCAATCTGATAATTATGATGTAGTTAAGAGCTTGATTCTTAAGGCCTATGAGCTTGTTCCTGAAGCCTATAGAGTAAAATTTAGGACAACTTATAAGCAAGATAAGGAATCTCATGCTGAGTATGCAAAAATCAAAGAAGATCTGTTAAGCAGTGGTTAAATTCTAAGAATGTGGATTCTGATTTTGACAAATTTAAGCAGATGATTTTGCTGGAGGACTTCAAAAGATGTATTTATAAAGATGTAAGCCTATATCTTGATGAGAAAAGAATAGATAATTTGTCTGATGCTGCAGTTTTAGCTGATGAATATGTTCTCACTCACAAGAGATATTCTAGAGAAAAAGGGAAAGCTGAGAGTAAGTACGTTGCCTCTACTCAGAGTACAGGTAACAGGAAAGAGAATAAAGATGATGTTTCTCAGGAAGTAAATACCAGCTTCACCTCTAGATTTCAGAAAAGTAAATGTACTTATTGTAGTAAGCTTGGTCATACTACGGAGAAATGTTTCAGGAGACAGCGTGATGTGAACAAAAAGGAGTCTTTAAATATTCAGTCAATTGGTCTAGTGTCCACCCTTGAGAGTTCCCAGAATTCTTTAACTGAGTTAACTGAACCTGCTTTGAGTGGTAAATTAAATCCTCATGATGGAGCTCCTCTTTTGAGCAGTAACGTGGGTGACACTCTCAAGAGTTCATGTGCTAATTTCCTGTCTGATGGTTTTGTCAGTCCTCTGGACAGTAATGACAGGAAATCAGTTAAAATATATCGTGATACAGGTGCTTGCCAATCCCTTATGCTGACCAGTGTTCTAGGCTCTAATGTTAATTCCTCTGATGAAACTGTAATCTTACAAGGTGTAGGGAATAATTACTTCTCTGTCCCTCTGTGCAGAGTGAATTTAGAGTCTGGTTTTGTTAATAGTTCCGTTATGGTTGGGTTGGTTGAGACACTCCCAATGTCAGGTGTAACTTTCTTACTTGGAAATGATATTGGTGGAAGTCAAGTGTGTCCAGCTCCTCAGTTGTCTAGTGAGCCAGTGGCTGCGGCTCAGGATTGTGATGTCCCTGATGTGTTCCCTGCATGTGCTGTCACTAGGGCTAAGTCTAAAGTTACTGGTGACTTAGAGCATAATGATGATGATAATGTTATCCTAGCTGACACTTTTCTTGCTAATTTGGACCACTCACCAGATGAGGCAGTACCCCGTAGTGTTGATAATTTGTCTCGTCAAGAGTTGGTTGAGTTGCAGGTTGCTGACCCTGAGTTGAAAGGTCTAGCTAACTCTGCTTGCAGTGAGGAAGAGTCAGCTGGTGCTTCTACTTGTTATTATATAAAGTCAGGAGTACTTATGAGGAAGTGGAGACCCCCAACAGCATCAGCCGACTGTGAATGGGAGGTTGTACATCAAGTTGTCATCCCTCGTGTTTGTAGGCAGGATATCATTAGAGTGGCTCATGATTCCAGTTTGGCAGGACACCTTGGAGTGAGGAAGACTGTGGCACGCATTTTGAAACACTTCTACTGGCCAGGTATCTTCAGGGATGTTTCCTGGTATTGTAAGTCTTGTCACACCTGTCAAGTTGTGGGGAAGTGTAATCAGACCGAAAAGGTTGCACCTCTAGTTCCCATTCCTCCTTTTGAGGCGCCTTTCACCCGTGTGTTGGTGGATATTGTGGGCCCTCTTCCTAAGACTTCTTCAGGATTTTCTTATGTGTTGACCCTGATTGATATGGCTACTCGTTATCCTGAAGCCATTCCACTTAGAAATATCTCAGCAAAGAACGTGGTTAAGGAAATGCTAGGGTTCTTCACAAAGTTTGGTCTGCCCAATGAGGTACAGTCAGACCGGGGAAGTAATTTCATGTCAAACGTTTTCAAGCAGTCTCTGAAAGAGTTGGGCATCACCCAGATCACGTCTTCAGCTTACCATCCCCAGACTCAAGGAGCGTTGGAGAGATATCATCAAACACTCAAATCGATGCTCAAGAAATACTGTTTGGAACATCAGAAAGACTGGGATAAAGGTCTTCCATTCGTTGTATTTGCCGCAAGAGAATCTCCAAATGAATCACTGGGCTTCTCACCTTTTGAACTACTGTTTGACCATGAAGTAAGAGGACCCCTTAAGCTACTCAAGGAATGCTGGCTGTCGGAGGAAGATGACGTCAACCTGCTGGAGTATGTGATGAAGTTCAAGGAACGGCTGTCCATTGTGTCATCGCCACACCAGATCGTAGAAAGAACAAGCAACTTTTTCACATCAACATGCTAAAGTTATATCACAGGCGGGACGAAAATAATCCAGTCTGCACTGTAGCTGTTCCACCCGAGTCTGCAAGTGAAGCTCTCCCATGCAGTATGAGCCTGAGTGATAGTTTGGGGAAGAATCCTGATATCATGAATGATCTCCAGACTAAGCTTTCTCATCTACCTCCCGAGGAAAGGCAGGAGTTTTCGGCATTACTGCAGGAGTACCCGCAAGTGTTCCGTGCCACTCCAGGAAGAACTACTGTGTTGATGCATGATGTCGATGTTGGAGAAGCAAAGCCAATTAAACTGCCTCCTTACCGTGTGAACCCAGTGAAAGGTCCTCTCATCCAGAAGGAGCTTGGCTACCTGTTGGACCACAAAATGATTGAGCCCTGTCAGAGCGAGTGGAGTTCTCCTGTCACTCTAGTCCCTAAGCCAGGTGGGTCACAGCGGCTTTGCATCGACTACAGACGTGTTAATCAGATAACCAAAACAGACACTTACCCTCTCCCTCGCGTGGAAGATTGCATAGACAAGATCGGAAAGGCTAGGTACATAAGTAAGTTTGATTTGTTAAAGGGATACTGGCAAGTACCTATGACTGAACGTGCTAGGGAGATCTCATGTTTTGTAACCCTAGGAAAGACTTTTGTATGTTCTGTAATGCCATATGGCATGAAGAATGCACCAGCCACATTTCAGAAGCTCATGAATGTTGTAACAGAGGGTTTGGCAGGGTGTGTTGTTTATATTGATGATGTATTAATCTTCAGTGACAACTGGAAAGATCACCTATGCCATGTCAGTAAATTTCTTGAGCGTTTGGTTCATGCTAATCTTGTAGCTAATTTATCAAAGTGTGAGTTTGGTCAAGCTAAAGTTCAGTACCTCGGGTACGTAATTGGTGATGGACATGTTGCACCACCAGGAGCTAAGGTTCAGGTTATAAGTGATCTTCCCAGACCTAAAAGTAGGAAAGAGCTACAAAGATTTTTGGGAATGGTAGGTTATTACAGGAGATTTGTTCTTAACTTTTCAATTCTTGTATCACCACTTACAGACCTACTGAAAAAGGGAGTTAAATTTGTCTGGACCGATAACTGTGAATCCTCTTTCAACAAACTTAAAGCTATCCTATTAAGTCAGCCAGTGCTCACTACTCCAAATTTTGCTAAGCCTTTTAAGATGGCTGTTGATGCAAGTGATACAGGAGCTGGGGCTGTTTTGCTGCAAGAGGATGATCAGGGTATTGAACACCCTGTATCTTATTACAGTAAGAAGTTCACTCCACCTCAAAAGAACTACTCAACTATTGAGAAAGAGCTTTTGGCCTTGATTTTGGGTTTACAGCATTTTTCATTTTATTTGTGTTCTGGTTTTGACCCCATAGTCATTTATACCGATCATAACCCACTGAAATTCCTTAGTAAGTTTAAAGATAAAAATCAGAGATTGACAAGATGGAGTCTACTTCTTCAGGAGTATTCATTAGACATACAACATGTCAAGGGGAAAGAAAATGTTATTGCAGATTGCTTATCTAGACTTTAGACAGATTATTTTAGAGTAATAAGAAATTTCCTTTGTAAATTTCTTTTTCTTTGTGGGGAGGTGTTACATAGCCTATGATTTCATCATCCTTTGTGTAATTGTAACGTACAGTATGCTTCATGTTTGATCACGAGCGTGTTCTACCTCACTCCCCCCGTCCTCCCTTATAGTAGAGTAAGTCGTTCTTTCTGTTGTTCAGAGCAGGATTGTCAACTCTTTGTCCCCTCTGGCTTCATTTGCTCGTCCTTCTTACAAGTTGTATCAAGCTCTGCCGGCCCCTATATAATGAGCTCAGTCTCTGCATCATTGCCACTTAGATCTACTCCTTATTTTGTTCACATCTCTGTCCTCCCCTGTACAGTTATTGTTGTGAGTGCTCCGGAAGTCTCCAACCATCTAGCAGCTGTGTAATTTGAGTATAACTGTTATTGCATTTTTTCCTTGTACTGTATAGCATAAGGTGTTGATTTGTAGGCCTAGTGAGGTTTTCTTGTGATTTATGTAAAGATTCTTATTGTCAGCAATTATTAATAATAGTTTGTATCTGTAACAATTTATCTTGCATTAACTGAGCATTACCCAGTGTATTTTCATTTTATCAGGGCTGACTTAGATAAATTTACTCATGCTAATTTCGTGTTAATAGAGGCTATTGCAGTTAACCTTATATTTAACCTGTTTTTTGCCATTACATTATCCTTATGAGTCCTGAATGTTTTGTTGTTAGTTTGAGCATTAAACTTTAACTTGTAATTTTACCTAACTCCTTTGTTTTGAACCTGGAACTTTACGGGACAGTAGTGATTATTAGTATTCTCACTTAAAGTGTACATTATCTTTCTCTGTTCCGTAACAATATAAATATATATATATATATATATATATATATATATATATATATATATATATATATATATATATATATATATATATATATATATATATATATACACTGATACACAATGGGTTGAAGTTGGACCACTCCCTGCGACCTTATCTTTTGACCAATTGTTCTCAAAATTGAATACCTTCTTTTAGGCTGACCCTCAACGTTTTCACCATGTTTAAAACTGGATCAAAGCTGAGTTGACCCTGTCTTGCGGCCTTAGCCTTTGACTTTTCCCTGTGACCTTTGATTGGTGGGTCCCAAAATCGAATATTGTTATTTTTGCCTCATCTTCAACCCTTCCACGAAGTTTGGATTAATTCGGATAAAAACAGTTAAAGTTGACCTTTCCTTGTGACCTTGATAAATGAGCTGCTGTTCCTTGGGTGACTCTCAGCCCTTTAACCAAGTTTCTACATTCGGGCCATTCCCTAAAGCTCTCCTCAAAGTTTGTTCAAAATTGGATATTAAATGTTTACTGTACTGTCATGTAATAGGATCAACTTTTAACCTAACCCTGTGACGTTAACTTTGACCTTTTGCTGTTAAAAATACAATAGGTTTCCATGTGGTCTCCCGTGTACCATTCCTCCAAGTTTGCCTAACCTGGTAAAATCTGTCTGAGTTTGGCGCGCACACACACACACACACACACACACACACACACACACACACACACACACACACACACCGCTAAAAGACTGAAACTCTCTCTCACTTCGAAAGCGTGGGTATAAAAATGACTGTAGTGAAGAGATTGACTTCAAGGCAATGAAGTATGAATATGACGGACAGCAACATCATCATCGTTATCATTATTACCGGCCAAAACATAAAAGTACCAAAATAAAAAAACAGTATTTTTCGGTATCAGCTATGCACTGATTAAAATTTTTTCGAAACAGTATCATCAGTGCAGTAACGTTTGTTCATTTCCGGCCATTTAAATTCATGCACATTATTCTGTCATCCTTCATTATACACGCGCAGTTGTGAAACAAGAACGTGTTATGGTTTGGTGTGTGTGTGTGTGTGTGTGTGTGTGTGTGTGTGTGTGTGTGTGAGAAAAATGCTTCGTCTATTATAGGTTTTAACCCTTAAAGTCTGGAGTAAAATCTGGCGCGCTCTGCACAGTATCCGGGGTTATCCCTTGTTTTCAATCATATCTTAGCATCTGCACCACTTAGAACATTCCATAAAAGCTGAAGATGCTCACCAGTTTTTGTCTCCCAAATGCAGGTGTTCCCAGGTGTCTGGATGAATGCGTTGTGGAGTGCAAAGGTGAAGAATTGAGGACACTTTTGGGGTTGCGGCGAGGACCTGCCCTGATGGGCACACTATACTCCATTTCACCAAGTTTGTCACCGCCAGTGATGTCCTCAGCGCCTGTAGCGTTGATGTAAATCCTCAGCACTAGGTAAAGCTTTATATTTTACCTTGAGAACCAACATATAAAGGCAATACAAAAAGGTATATCCAGTTCTGAAGACCTTTATCAATGCTGCAGGTGCTGAGGACATCATTGATGGTGCCAGACTTGGTGGAATGGAGTACAGTCCATGGCTAGGGTGGGCTGTCCGTGCAGTCCGGAGGTGCCAAGCCATAATGGGGCTGTCTTGCTCTCATTCCTGCATGCCCCGCTAGTATTTGTCACTTGTCTTACGTATAATGCATTTATTTTTTCTAAATTCTTACTTCATAACAGCAACGGCACTTATTTCTAAATTCTTATGATGGTCTAAACATTTACTTACTGCATCATAGTTTTCCTTGTATTCAGATAAGTTACACACATTACTATTATTTATATAAAATCTTATTTCTTTAAGGCGCGCTTTTCAGTCCTTTCCTTATTTTACTGTTGCACTTAGGCACACGTCACCCTCCACGAAGCCAATTCCGTTCTCAGGCGCCATCTCCCGACTAGGCAATGACAACACTGTCACCCTAGTTCCCTTCTGATCCAGCTTTCAATCAATCCCTTCCTTGCATGAGTGGGCGGCTTTGCAGGGGTGGAAGTGGAAGGGGGCAGGCAGTAGGCACTAGTGGCAAGTGAATCAGATAATGCAGAATTGAAATTCACCAATCCTAGTCCTCCCGTGGCTCTATTTTGATCAACCAGAGTTTTCCAAATACCTGATTTCTGACAGCTAGTACTGTCACTCGTGTTTTAGGGGTTATCTGAACCTGGTGGTAGAGTTAAAGGTTGATAAGGAGCGGACCTATTGTGTTTTCTTGCAACTGACCAGAGGGCAAGATCACAGGGCTAGGTCCAAATTTTGGCCATGCAAAGCCACTATCAACAGTTCTTAGCAAATTTAAACTAAAATTCTGGCAAGGACTGAAAGGGAGACATGAGTAAACGAATTCATTTTTTTCGGAACAGAAATTCAGATGTGGAGGTCATAGGGCATGTTCAGACTTTGACCCATCTGTCTGTCTCTGTATAAGCAAAGTAAATAGAGCAATTTCCGATATTTTTGTACCAAACGTTGCGGGAGTGTTGCTGATTGCCCAAGGGGTTGATCTGCTTTTTTAGAACAATAGGTCAAAGGTCAAGGTCACGTGGCAAGGTGAAGTGAAGCAGTTTTTACCCGTTTTAGATCAAACCATGTGGAAGGGTTCAGGACTGGGCATACATGAAGGGATTCGACTTTGAGAACATTCAGTCATATGCCAAGATCATACAGAATGGTCGGAGGCCAAGGTTACAAGGGATGATCAATGCAAACAATATTGTTTTGATTTGGACCATATATACTGAAAGCATTAAGGGTAAAGAAAGAATGAAATCATTCGATTAAGAGTAATCACTTGACGGTCAAGGTCCCAGGACAGAGCAGTTGATACGTGCAGGAGTTGCACTCCTTGAGTGCAGTTTCTCACTATATATTCATTGGCGCTATCTCTTGTAGACCGGTGACATCAGTTTCAGTTTTAAGCCAACTAAGAACTATATTCAGGTTATCCGTTCATTCTTGCCACCACCAGACAGGTTTATTCAGTTTCGGAAGGACCTACAGCAATGAAGGCACTAATGAAGGCGATATCTAACCTAGCCTAACACTACAAGGCTTACTTAGCAGAGAGTGAGTAGAGGATTCCAAGAATGTTAAGTCTCACCAAACTGAATTCATGATCGGGATTACTCTTGTATTCTCTTCCAGGTAACGTGAAGTGATTTTATTCGTCCAAGTAAGACATACGAGCCTGAGTTTTAACATTTGACACCATTATCCATCTCATGAACAGAACTCACTTATTCTTCTAGCAAATTTTAAACACTTCTTTTCAAGTGAAATTACGACAGAGGGGACTGAGAGTTAGGATGTGCAACTGCCCAACTTTTCTCCCTGTACTCGAATGCCTGCCCATTGCATTGATTTTTATGACTTATTAAAACTTCATATCGCATTTTCACTTCAGTAACACATCTTTCTGTCTCACCACTATTTTCAATTCACTGTAGATTCTAACAATCTACCATGCAGTATCTATGCTCTTTTGTTTTTTAGGTTCGTTAGACTTAGCTTTCTCAAAAATTTTCCACATGCTCAGTCTGGTATGCTGCCCGCTCTCCTTTTTAGTGATTCTACCCTATTACATGCAGCACATGGCAGTGGCTGGAGAACATCATGGCCGTAGCTAAGAATGGTGATGATTTGGTCCACTTTCTCTTACGCATGGAGAGAGAGAGAGAGAGAGAGAGAGAGAGAGAGAGAGAGAGAGAGGAGACATTGATAATGTCTCCTTTTCCTGCGCATGTTGAGTGAGAAGGGGGCAGGAGAGTTCCTGTGTGTGTGTGTGTGTGTGTGTGTGTGTGTGTGTTAACAAACAGGCATAAGCTACCTACCGACCAGCTATTATGTCCTACCAGACCGTAGCGCCAATTTTACTTTATTCTTACAATGATTAGACAGTTTCAATTATCCGAAATCTCTGGTTGGATATAACTTAATGAAAGGTACATCTAATGTCTCCAAAAATAAGAAAGTTATTTTAAAGCTGAAAAATATAATGTTTTAGAAGTAATTAAAGCAGTATTTTAAAAACATCGTGGGAATGAAGTGGTTAAAGCCTGTGGTACGATGACAGCTATTTAGTTTTGTTGTTGCCACTAGCAGTTTTTTTTTTTTTTATAGTCTGGTAGACATTCCGGCAAGCATAAGATGCATGTAGTCTTTATTGATCGTTGTATAATGAGATGGCCTTCCTATCTAGACAGAAGTCCCCTGGAAATAACATGTATAGACTAGAAGTTGTTTACTGCCACTTCCACGAGCCTCTTGCCTCAAGCGGCCAATACGGCATAAAAAGACACTGAAAACGTGATTTTATGAAATAACGTAGGGGCGCTAACCATCCACTCACTCACTGTAGTGCTGCTTTGGGTGTCTGCTCTTTCCTGTCTGCCTACCTTCGTCTTCTGACTTTCCATCATTTTTTCCTCTTCCTTCTGCTTACGGGAGACTTTACGCTCGCTCTTCTGTCTCTCTTTTCTTCATTCTTTCCTCTTCCTTCTGCCTATGGATGACTCTACACTTAGTGGCAAACCAAATGGTTTCCTGTACACCAGGACACCATTTACTGTGCTGGGTGGTAACTATATAACCAAACTATGGCACCTGGTGGTTTAGTGGGTAATTAAGGCGCTCCAATTGGATTGAGCCGGTGTAGGTTTATATCCAAAGGATGGTTGGGGTTAATTGCTCGCATAATGCCACTCAGGGATGTGTGAGACTGGTCACTCTCATCTTAAATGTCAGGACCAACTTGCTTAGCCCCGGACTCCCACTCTCCTTAAGGGGCGACATAGGACTGGATGATGGATGGATGGATGAGTGGACTTAATATTCGTAAAGAATAATAATAATAAAAAAAAAAGTCTATTCTTTACGAATATTAAGGAAATGAAGATTTCTGAGAATATAGTTTCAGCCATATTTGTAACAAATTTTATTTAGGGGCTCGAACGCAAAAGAGGGCACCTAAAGCAAAATATTAATTTTTCTTAAATCATATTCGCAAAGAATTTTATTATTAAGAGCTTACTGCTTAAGAACGTTTGTGAATATGGCTCGAGTCCGTAAGAATCGCCTTGGGGGATCCTATGAAGGTATCTGTAATTGTCCCAGAGGCTGTATAAGAGCTGCAGAAGGCTGGTTGAAAGTCAGTAAGGAACTCGGGGACACTGGTTCTCTTAGGCCGGCCCCTGGGAGGGTCCGGCAAGAGTAACATCGATTGAGGTAATTGAGCCATGCAATAAGATGACGTGGGTTTTACTTTTGTTCAACTACCGACAGATTATATTCAGCTTAGTAGAGACCATTCACGATGAAGAGGTTTGAGGCAGCCTTCTTTCTGTTGACTAAGTTATTACTGTATTGAGTCACTGACGGATAATTTTAAGGCAGGCAACTGAGAGAGAGAGAGAGAGAGAGAGAGAGAGAGAGAGAGAGACTTCAAACAATAAATGAATTTCTTTGAGCTAGAAAAATACTATCATTTAGATGTCTTTCCTCTCTCTCTCTCTCTCTCTCTCTCTCATAAATTCTTGAGGTTTAGAGCACTTTTACTGGTAATAAGCAAAGAATCTGGGAATAACCTACTTTTTAATGAGAAATACTGAATTTTTGGCGTTAGGCAAAAATCTGGAGAAATCCAGACCTTTCTGGGAATCTGGCAACACTGCATGATGCACAAGCAGCCATAGCTATACTCCATTTCACCGAGTCTGGCACCGTCAGTGATATCTTCAACACCAGTAGCATTGATGAAGTTCCTCAGTACTAAATAATACCGTTTTGAATTGCCTTTATATGATTCTCAAAGTAATTACTAGAGGTTCATCTAGTGCAGACTATTTACATTAACACTACTGGCATTGGGGGCATCACTGATGGTGCCAAACTAGGTGCAATGAAGTATATCTTGGCAGAGTTGCTTAGCTGGCAACACTAGCCTAGAACACTCGTTCAACTCATGCTTTTAACTCTTTATTTGTGTTTATATGAACTTTATAAAGTTACATTATTAATATTTGCATAATATTCGCATGACAACATGCGAATGTGAACATCGGAAAATCATGCGAGTATTTGCGAATGTGAATGCGAATGAACAGTCAGACCATCACTATCACATACCCATCCACCCCGCCCACCTGTCCACCCATCTACCTTCTCCTCTTGCATACACACCCACCCTGCTCACCCACTCTGTCCATCCCTACATCCATCTACTATGTCCACTCACACCCACCCACCATGCTCACGCTCACTGCCCACCCATCCACCCATCTACCTTGCCCACTCACACCCACCTATCTACTCACCTATTCACTTGCCCACTCACGCATCTACTCACCCACCAACCCACCCATCTTTCCAATTCATTGATCCACACCCACCCACCAACCCACCCATCTTTCCCATTCACTCATCCACACTCACCCACCCACCTTGCACCACCACATCCACCCGCTCACCTCGCACACCCTGCCCACTGACCACATTAACCTGTCCAACCCATTCATCGACCCACCCACCCACCCAACCCGTTGTAGTATTCATCTGGTGGTAGGAGAATGTGCTCTACAGTATTTAACCTGCAAGCTTTACCATGTTAACTTCATTAGTGACTTGATTAGTTCTAGTTTTGGCAATCAGTGGGGCCACTTTAGCAGCTTTCAACAATAATATTGCACTTACGATAAAAAGCTATTTCTGCTTGACCCCTTTGAAGTGCTTTGAATAATTCCATTTTAATTTATAAAGTGGACGGTCAGACAGACAGACACACTTCCGAAAATATAATCACGGAGTGCAGTAGCACCCCTTAAGTAGGAATGATGCAGGTTCAGAGTGGCGTCCTCTCTTACAGGGTATTGGAGCATTCGTGGGTAAACGGTCGCAAAGCTTAGTTCTAAGCTAATGGACTAAAAGACCTTAGCTATTCAAGTACAAATCTACTTGCAAAGTCTTGCTAACCTTCGTAGGAGTCGCAAAATCGAACTGCAAAAATATTGTTTTTGTTCTTTCTTTCTTTCTTGTTCATCAGTCATAACTCCAAAACAAAAAGGTGTACGTGAGTGCACCATACACCAAAACGCTGCTTGTCATGTGTAGATGTTTATTTTTATGTTTAGAAAGGATTCAGGCTACGATTCGCGAGTTACGGTCCGAAAACCGCATTTGGGTCACCCATAAATACGACTTTTGCGCAATATTGGTTACCTGCAGCTCGCCTACAGTTAAAGAACGTACCAAAACACTTCTTTTCATGGGATGGCACCCTCGTTTTGGTCTTTCAGTATGCTATGCATTTAAGAATCCAAACGTAACACTTGCTTTATGCATAATTATACTTCCACAAAAAGATCAGAAACTAGAAAACAAAAGCTTTCTTCTAAAATGGTTGTTAAGAAGTAGGAATGGCAAAAGTGCACAGATATGAGATGAAAAAATCACAGAAACAAGAGAGGATTCAGGATGGGAGGAGATTTGGAGACTTATACCCATTACTACATTCCACCAGCTACAAGTCTGTGGCTAAAGTGTGGAGTATAATAATGAGTCTATGTCTCCAAATCTCCTCCAATCCTTAATGCTCTCTTCTTTCTGTGCTTCTTCATCTCTTATCTGTGCACTTTTGCTATTGCTACTTCTTAACAATCATTTTAGAAGAAAATATTTGTTTTCTAGTCATAAAAAAGAAATGTAGGATTTAAACTTCATGGTCAATACTCTTCTAAATATGTGATTTCTTGTGTTCTTGGCTGTTTATCTCGTTTTTTTTAATTTACCTCGAGTTCCTGGTGTCGGAATCATTTATCTGTCAAATAATGAAAAAGTATCATCGGTATTAATAGCATACATCTTGAAAGTGTAATGTTAATAGATTATATTTTTCCCTCGTTTAAATATGAGTCTGATGATGTTGTATATAATGGCAATGGATTTTCTTTAACACCATTGCGACATTATTGACGCATATGCTACTCCCCCAACACACCGCTATTATGGGCCCTTTCAGTATAGAACTATAGTTGCAAGACTTTAATGTTACGTATGTTGTTTCAAATCTTTGTACTGTAATTTATATAGTTTGCATATTTCTCTTATTTCACTATGTTGATGGTGATGATGATGATGATGATGAAAATGATATGTTAGAAGTATTTTTTCCTACATATATATCTTATTTTTTAATATTTGAATCATAAAAGAGCAGAGCGATGTACTCTAACCTTGTATAAATTTGTGTGATTGTTGTTGTTTTCATCCATGTTTTCTTTTTGTGATGCTACTTTAAAGTCAGTTTTAATTTTCTACACGAGTCCCCCTTTTTTTGTCGTGAAATTGATAATAATAATATTAAAGGTCACTGGCCACCCCCATTTATATTTAAGTATGATGTGTTGACGCCTGTGTTTTCGTTCCTTAAAGGATGTCATATTTCTGTAACATGAAAGTGCAGAAAAGTGCGGAGTATAAAGTTAATGTTTAATGTTCACGTCCTTGCCTCGTTTAAGAATGAGTGTGATGTTGCTTGGATGTTGACAATGCTTCGTCTTTAGCACCACTTGAGGCTTTACTGCTGCATATGCTCTTCCCCCAAACACCGCTGTTGTTATGGCCTCTGAAACTGCGCCAGCTCATATGAATGAACATTACAACCGCCCTCACAACATTTTATCACTGTACTTATTATTACTCTTACGACTTCCTCTCTTATCATGTAGGACACAACAATGCTGTGAAGTGAGGGAATTCTGGGGAATATTCTTCTCTTTTTCAAAAGCTTTTCGATCCAGATGTAGACGTTCTTGAGCTTTTATCATTCTAGCTCCAGACGTCTTTACACGGCGTATGAGAGATTATTTGAAGGGGAAAGGTTAGATGTACCTTGAATCACTTTTTTTTTTTTTTTTTAATTCCAGGTATCTCTTGACAACTTTATACAATAAAGGTGAGACTTTTCGAACTAGAGGGGCAATACTTTATAACATTCATTAATTCTTTCA
This sequence comes from Coenobita brevimanus, assembly GCF_032717465.1. NCBI lineage: Eukaryota > Metazoa > Arthropoda > Malacostraca > Decapoda > Coenobitidae > Coenobita > Coenobita brevimanus. The sequence goes on from NC_137063.1 coordinate 14,806,068, forward strand.
CTACCATGGAACTCTCCTAATTTGCATAAAATCCTCTGATGGTAGCAAGACTAGACATCTCGGAAGTTGGGAATGTTCATCTCTTATTAAGTAAATTTTCAATTCAAGTTTAGAAGTGTGACCGTTAATTTTATTCTTGACATCGCCAGAGGACTTTCTTTAGTTCAGGAGACACTTTTCGAGGGGAGGGTAAGATGCAGCTTCTATTTACCCATTGAGTACTTAAGCCCTTTAGTTTTAATTAATTAATTATTTTTTAAAAAGAATTCTTTCTTGCTACAGGAGTATCATATACAACTTAGTGGACACCCTCAGCTCAAAGGTAAACGTAGGGCATATTTAACTCCTGCAGTCGAAAAGTCTACTCCTGACGAAACAGTTCTCTTGGGATAACAAGAATAAAATACTCGCACGGTATTCGTTATGGGACTGAGGGCGTTACAGAGGATTTGATTCACCTGTAATAAACCTGTTCCATCTAAAGGGTTTGAGTAAAGGAAATGTTGTGGTAAAATACTTGAGGTGAGAGTGCAGGTAAACACTTCTGATAGCTATCTGAACTGCCAGAGGCATCAGCAGGGACTTTATGATTAAACACACCACACGACGCCTTCTGCATAACTAATGAGAGAACCTGCTGGAAAAGACATGACTATTTGCAGCTATAAAGAAGTACCCTCACCTAACCACTTCAGTATGATGACGTCTGTTCTAATCTCTCTCTCTCTCTCTCTCTCTCTCTCTCACACACACGCACACACACACACACACACACCAACGTATATGGTTTATCGTAATCTAAAGTTTCAAAATTTGTGGTTGATGGGGACGCTCACCATCCACTCACTTGATGTAATGCTGCTCTCAGGTGCCTGCCCTTTCCTCTCCTCCCTCCTTTCCTTCCTTCCTCTTCTGTCTTTCTTTACTTCATTCTTTCCTCGTCTTTCTGCCTACGGGTGTCTTTACATTCCCTCTTTTGTCTTTCTTTCCTTCTTTTCTGTTCCTTCTGCCTGTTGATGGCTCTATACCGAGTGACAAGCCGGGTGGTTTCCTGTACACCGGGAAACCATTTACTACGCTGGGTGGTAACCATATAACCATATTATGGCGCCTGGTGGTTTAGTGGGTAATTGCGGCGCTCCAATAGGATTGAGCTGGTGAAGAGTCCAAGGGGTGGTTGAGGTTATTGCTCACATAATGCCATTCAGGGATGAGTGAGGCTGGTCATTCTCATCTTAAATGTCAGGACCAGTTTGCCTAGCCTCGGGCTCCTATGCTCCCCATGGGGCAACGTAGGACTGGATGATGGATGGATAAAGTTTCGAAATATTTATACTTTGCCTACTACCCTCCGTTCACCAATCATCCTTGCCCTGGATGTGACCCACGTTATACTCTTCCTTCTTTCTGGACAGTGTACATTTGACACTGTGTTTATACTTCACCACTCTTGTGTGTGTTTTTTTCCTCAGTGAAAATCCTGGCTTCAAATCTGTCTCGCCTTCCTGTGTCTTCTCCTTTCAGGTTTCTAACTCATCCAAAATTTTCAGTCTTCTAGCCCAGAATATTCAGTCCCAACATTCAAGGTGAGGGTAACAGGCATCGCTCGCCCATGAGTGGCATTATGTAAAAAAATATGCCTCAGTCAACTTTTTCATATAAACCCATACTGACCCCCATCCTGTTGGAGCTTTTTAACCCACTAGACCACCAAGAGTCAGTTTTTTACACTTTTAACTGTAAAATTTTTGGCTTCAAATCTTGCCTACACTTGTTCCTCCTCTTGCTGTATTACTTCTTTTCATCTATTCAGATTAGATACACACACACACACACACACACACACACACACACACACACACATATATATATATATATATATATATATATATATATATATATATATATATATGTATATATATTTATATAAATGTGTGTGTGTGTGTGTGTGTGTGTGTGTGTGTGTGTGTGTGTGTGTGTGTGTATAACATGCTTTGACTTATTTCCCGTGCTCCAGACGTTACTAACAATTCTGCTTTTTTACTTCAAGGTCTTTTGCGACTTCAGGACATCTTCCTATTTTTTTTTCTTCCATGATAAATAAAGACTCCATATCTTTGAATTATCTGTACCCTTGCGTCTCTTTCATTATTCTTCGGCGAGTATTGAGGCCCAAAATCTTGCTCAACCTTCTGTCTCCTCTCCTTCCTGGCCTCTTACTACCCGAGGAAATTTATACTCTTTCTTTAGTTTCATTACTAACGTCTGATCTTTCTCCTCCTTATCATCTGCTGCCATGACTTGTGTCCTCGAAATATGTAAAAGAGTAAGCTTTTTTTACTTGACTCCAGAACTTGCTGCCTCTTTGCTCTCGTCTCTTATCAGGCTTCCTACGACTCCTGGAGATCTGCCAGTCATTTCCTGATATAACTGCCGATTCCAGAACTTTCCCCTTCATTTATATCGTCTTATTCTATGACTCGTGCCTTAAAATATATACGATCTTTCATCCTGCTCCAGATCTTGCTAATTCTTCTCTTTCTTCTCTTTCCAGGTCTGTTACGACTGCAAAAGATCTTCCAGTCCGTGCGACCAGCTCGAGCATCCTTTGAGATACGGGTGGTGAGGCGCGTGGAGTCGGCCCAGGACGCTCTGGCTTTCCTTAGGACCCTGGAAAGCAGCAGCAGGTGAGTGGATAGTTGCCTGGATGGATGGATTTTTTGGTTCATGGTTATACATGTTCTTCTGTAAACCCTGAAAAGCTACAAGTGAGTGTATATTTTTCTGGAAAGCTGGGTGCACGGGTGTATATATATATATATATATATATATATATATATATATATATATATATATATATATATATATATATATAATGTGATGCCTAAAACCTTCTTTCGGATCTTAGAGAGTAGCAACGGGTGCGTATGCATTTGCTAATATATGGTTATACAAATGTATGTGTGTGTGTGTGTGTGTGTGTGTGTGTGTGTAGGCATTTACCAGTTTATTACTGTATGATGCTAATAATGGAACATGGGGTAACTTAGTAATAGCTTGTAAATCTCAGAGTCCGCGGGACTAGGGAGCGAATCCCAAAACCGTAACAAAAATATGAACGAGAAAGATTGGAGTCATCTTCAGAAGCAATCAGAACTGGTGATCTTCTGAGCCTCTCTTCCCATTTGCATTAATTGGAGCTCTTCTTTTATGCCAACATTATGCAAACTTGAATAATTTTGTGTTGGTTCATCCCTCATCAGTATATCTATGCCCATTCTCGTGTGGGCTTTGGAGGTTTCCTAATTAGTGTTCATCGGTTATTGATTTTCCTCAACAGATTTTCTTCCTTAACTACGTACTTACTTTTCTAGTCCGTCCTTAGTTATTTCTTTCATTTCTACTTCCTCTCTAATAACGACTTAATTTCCTACTTCAGCAACTTTTTTTCCTGGATATTTTTGTTTTTATTTTTGTTTCTGCTTCCTCTGCCTTAGTGATTTAGCGTAAGAGCGTCCGATACTAGTGAAGAGGATCTTTAAGCAAAATCGAATAAGCAAGAAATAGCTAGAATAGGCAAAACAATATACATTCTGCTTTAAATGACTCAGCCAAGAATAATTCGGCATTATCGTACAGTTAATATACGAGAGAGAGAGAGAGAGTCACTGTTTGCCTTTCAGTTTCTTTCATGTATATTCTTCCCCTACTGCAGCAGTGAGAGAGAACTCGACGAACCACGATGGAAAACACATCTCCTGCTAGTGCCTACGACCCTTTGAGGAGAGCACCACAGTCTCCCGCGGCCCAGACGAAGATCAGGGGGACCAAGGTTTGGTATAAAGACAGAGCGGGGTATGGCTTCATCAAACGCCAGGATACTGGCATTGACGCTTTCGTGCACCGCCAGGCTCTCTTTAAACCAAACCCATTACACCTCCAACACTCCCTTGGGGATGGCAAGACTGTGGAGTTTAGTCTCTTTGGGACTCCTAAGGGTCCTGAGGCTCGGGATGTCGCTGGGTCGGGGTGCGTTGCAGTGCAGGGTTCTGCCCATGCATGGCGGCGTCTCGCGGCCCAGGGCCGCCAGACCAGGGGTCCTGGGAGTCCTGGGGAGATAAGCACCATCATGGAAGTGTGCATCGAGATGGCGAGGGCTTTTTGTGGGGATGATAGGGGGTCTTTGCGCATTCTCCTCCCCAAAATCTTTGAGGAGAACAGGCTGTCTCACCTTGTCATCCCTGAGTGCTTTGCCTGCGATATTTATTCTGCCCCTCACCTCCAGTAGCTCTAGGCCCGGCAGCCGTGACCTGCTGCCCCCCACACGACACCACGGAAGAGGCTGAGGCTGGATTCTCCCCTTAACCGGAAGACTGCCATACTGATCGCCGACCCGGTTCTAGACATGGCCATGATCGAGGCTGCTGTTGATGTCCATCAACTGCTGTCAGTAACTGGGGAGGGGTGGGACTCATCTGACTCCGTATCATGGCCGAGGATGAGTCTACCGGCTCCTCAGCCGGGGAGGTCAGCGAGCCCTCCCCTCCTCAGGCAGAGGAGGGCAGCTCTCACCCTTCTATTGTGGACTATAAGGATCGGTTAGACGTGTCCTACCGTCACCTCCTGACACTCGACGCCCACACTCGGTCGTACCAGCTCAGAGCCACCACCTACTCCACCTTATATGATCTGCTCCGGCCGGCCGACCTGGGTGAGGGGATTCCATTTAGTCTGACTGTCAGGGTGGAGGAGGTGAGTCTAGCCGACCTATGAGCATTTTACTTCATGGTTCCTCCATGCATGGCCCCATAGATTGACCGTCGTGTGCATTGCGGGTGCCCTTGTGGCTTATTGTGGCTATAGTCATCTTATCTGGCCTAATGCCCCTCATAGTGGGCGATGGCTTTAAAGCCATAATTTAAAAAAGTGCAGAAATCACCCCTTCAGCACCAACACATTTTTCAACAATACGATCTCTCTCTCTCTCTCTCTCTCTCTCTCTCTCTCTCTCTCTCTCTCTCTCTCTCTCTCTCTCTCTCTCTCTCTCTCCCCTCTCTCTCTCTCTCTCTCTCTCTCTCTCTCTCTCTCTCTCTCTCTCTCTCTGCTCAGAAAGCATTTTAAAAGTTTTCACTGGGAGTTATCTAGGTTTTGTTTCGGCGTGGGGCTATGAATACATTTCCACCAACGGGTGTGCAACAAAGAATTGCCAGGCATATTTCTTGGGAGAGGAACATGGTATTGGAGTTCCCACCTTGGTTATACGTGTTGTGGTATAGTAGATTTGATGTTAATTATAATTTGTCAGTAACGCCTTGTAGTGTGTGTGTGTGTGTGTGTGTGTGTGTGTGTGTGTGTCTGTGTGTGTGTCTGTGTGTGTTTATCGAGTCCCCAATGCCTCACGTATCAATGGCTTCTTAATGCAAGTACTGTACTTGAACATGTGAAGCACGAAGAGAGAGAGAGAGAGAGAGAGAGAGAGAGAGAGAGAGAGAGAGAGAGAACATGCAGTAGGCACTATCTCTGTCGATATAATGTAGGTCAAATACAGGCAGTCTTTAGTGTTTAGGCTACAAGTGCTTCACGGCCCTAACAGGTCGTTGCGCACTGTGAAGGGCTCTCGGGCCCTTTCCTCAAATCTCAGTCGTTTGCAGCATGGCATTGGCTCAACAGAATGGCTGAATATGTGGGGAATCTGTTTGTATAGCCCGATGCGCAACGTAATTCCGGTGCCAACGATGCCAAATTGTATTCCTATATTTGAATTTCATGTGTTGTAATTTTGTGTTTAGATGACTAATTTTCAGCAATTCATGCATGTCCCCCACCCACCATGAATTGTTTCAATTACTCACGGCTGGTTCAAAAAATGTGCAACTGCCTGCAATAGTTTTTGCACCACTGCACTCAAAATTGTATATCGATTCCGCTGATGTCCAGTTTGTTGTGGAAAGCATGATTGTTTGCGATATTTAACTATATAAATAAGGTCTGTTTTTAAGCCACACTTTTCACTGCTCAAAACGGACGAACAGCAATCCCTGCTGGCCGCATTCCGCTTAATATAACCTAAAGCTACTTGGGACAGTTATTATAAGGCCATTTAGGACATTGTAATAGACATGAAATTGAAATGGGCCCATCTGTGACCTAATTGCAATCATCGTGCCAAGTTTAATCACAGTCTTTTATCCAGCTTCGGCTGCGCCACACACACACACACACACACACACACACACACACACACACACACACACACACACACACACGCACGCGCGCGGGGGGGGGGGACTAGATTTATGGTATTAGTGTGTCTGTCTCTCCCTGTCTCTGTACCTTTCAAAACTGCAAGAGATACGAGGACCATAAACATGGTCATGGGACAAAGGAAATCAGTGTCTAGCTTTTTGCCTTTTGAGAATGTCCTAGCATTCTCCCTCTCCCTCTCTCTCTCTCTCTCTCTCTCTCTCTCTCTCTCTCTCTCTCTCCACCACGTCTTATTTTCTTCCTGCATCCCTCCCATCCCATTGTTCTCCTTGTCAGTCTTTCCATGTTTTTCTCTCACAATTTCTTGGTAATAACCTCCTCTTCTGTTGCCTGTCCTCTCCCCGTTGTCGCCAAATATTGTTCTCGATTTTTTTCCTGCTTCATCTTTCCCTATATTGTCTGGTTCTGTCTTACGCAGCCTTTACTTTTCTTCGTTTTTCATGTATTATTTCCTCATAATTGCTTCATTGCCTTCTGTTTTCAAATTCTGTCTCAGTCGTTCCCTTAATTCATTTTCCTCTAAAATCTTTTCACCCCTTAATTCATTTTCCTAAAAAAATCTTTTCACCTTTATGACCTTGTTTTCCCATATTTTTAAACTGTGTCCTCTACTTCGGTGTATTCTGATTTCCTTCATGTTTTCTTTGTGCCTTCTTTCTCTTCGTTTCTTTATTCCTGCTTATTCATCCTTTATATATCCTTCCTTTCTCTCACTTATATTTTTATTCTTTTTATTATATGCTCACTTCCTTTGTTTCTGCCCTCGCAGTCTTCGTTTTCCCCCTTCATTATCTTATGTCTCTTCTTGTATCTCCTCCTTCCACCTCACTGTGTTTTAGTCCTTCCTTCTGTAGTCTTCCTGTGTCTTATATTTCTCCATTTCCTCCCTTCTTTGCGTTCTGCTTTTCATTTTTTTCTTCCATTGTGTTCCTCGGTGTTGTCTTTTTCCCAATCACTATTTGTCTTCGCCACCTTTCCATCTCATGTGTTCCTCCTTCTAATTTCCGTTTTCTCCCTCCATTTCCCCTCTTCATCTTATTAATTACATTGTCATCTTTTATTTTTCTCCATTCATTTCTTATCTCACTATTTCTCTTCTCCATTTCTTCCGTTCACTGATTTCTCTCTCTCGCATGCGTGTTTTATTCATCTGTTTTATTTTTAATTTTGCTTCTCCCCTCTCCCTACTCTTTCTCTCTCTCTCTCTCTCTCTCTCTCTCTCTCTCTCTCCCTCCGCCTGCTTGCATTTTTCCTCTTTGTCTGCCAAACCAGTGTATCTTTTTATTTCGCTTCTGATTTACTGTTCTTCCTCACTCATTCTTCACTTCCTTTCTCTGTCTTACCTACGCTTTATTCCTCTTACTTCTTCCCTGTTTCCTCACTCCTCCTCTTTTTTTCTTTCCACTTTTCCTTGCGTCCATCACTTTTTCTCTAGAGTCATTCCGGCTTCATGTATTATATTCTTTTTTCTTTTTTTTCACCTTCCCTCGTCTTTCTTTCTTTTCTTTATCCCTCCCTCCCTCCTTGTTCATGCCTTCCCCACTCTGTCCTTCTGTGTTTCCCTTCCTGTTTTTTCCATTATCAATCTTTCCTCCCCCTTTTTGTTCTTTTTTTTTCCTTTTCCTTCTTTCCCTTCATCTTTCCTTTTTTTTTCTTCCCTTCATCTCTCTCTCTCTCTCTCTCTCTCTCTCTCTCTCTGATACCTGTTATGTTTGTCACGTTATCTTCTTTCTCTTCCTACTTTATTCTTTCCTTTCCTTTCTTTTTCTCATTTTCATTACTCCTTCTTTCCTTCTTTTTCCTCCTTCACCCTCGTTCTCAGCCATCTTCCTCTCTTTTGTCTTCCTTCCCTCCTTCCTCCCCTTTGTCTTCCTCCTGCTCTGTCTACTTATACATTGCTTCTTCTCGGCTCCCTCTCTCTTCTTGGTTTCCTCTCCAAGATTCTCTCTGTCTCTGTCTCTCTCTCTCTCTCTCTCTCTCTCTCTCTCTCTCTGCACTTTCGCGCGTGCGTCTGTGTGTGTGTGTGTGTGTGTGTGTGTGTGTGTGTGTGTGTGTGTGTGTGTGTGTGTGTGTGTGTGTGTGTGTGTGTGTGTGTGTGTGTGTGTGTGTGTCTTTTTCTCTCTTTATCCTTGCTGTGTCTCCATTCTTTGACTGTTTCTCCCACCTGTCTTCTTTTTCCCTCCTCTTCTATCCCTGTGTCTTTCTTTTCCCTCCCTTTTTGTCTCTGATTTCTTCCTTTTTTGTGTAAGTGTATGTGTCTCGTTTCTTCCCTCTTCTCCCTTTCCCTCCCTGTGTCTTTTCTCGCTCTCTCTTCTTACCCTTGTCTATTTCCCTCCCTGTTTATTTTGTATCCTCCCTGATTCTTTCATTCTCTGTGTCGTGTAAAATCTCTTCCGTTGTCTAACTTTTCTTGTTTTCCAGCTAAGACACTTTGCACTCCAAGTCGTATATATTATTTCTTTCCTTGTGTCTTTCTCTGTGCTTCCCAAGTCTCTCACTCTTGTATTCTCTCCTCCCTCTTTCTCTCCTTCTCATTCTTTCTGACGTAAAGTCTCACCGACAAGCTAGTCTCGCTCTTCTTTTCATCTCCGACTCCGCCTGTATTCCAACACGGGCGATGTTCACTCCCCCTTGGCCTGTCTGTATCTGTTACTTTATTCTCCCATATATCTCTCTCGTCTCTCTCCCTCTAGCACCTTGCCAAAAACCTCCCGAACAACTTTACATCATCCCTTTCCCTCCTCTTTTCTGTTGTGATGGTTCTGTAGCTGTTTCTTCTACTGATGAAAGTAGAACTCTTTGCTCAGACTTTCTCCTCCAATTCCTCCATAGACGATTCCTGAGCTGGTCCTCCAGCACCCCCTACTTCTGACGTCCTCGTGACTGACGTTAAAATTTCTTCAACTGATGTACTTTCTACCCTCAATGGTCTAAATACTGACAAGGCACATGGGCCAGGTGGGGTCATTCCTGTTGTCCTCAAGAACTGTGCTACTATGCGTACACCCTGCCTAGGCAAGTTCTTTTTCCTTTGATTGTCGATTTATACCTTTCGCTCTTGCTGGAAGTTTGCTCTAATTCAGCCTGTCCTTAAGAAGGGTGACCATTCCCAGCCCTCTAACTGCCGCCCATTTTCTTCATCATCCTGTATTTCTAAAGTTTTTAAATATCTTCTGTAAAAAAATAAAAATAAATAAATAAATATATAAAACACTTTCATGTCACAACCTCCTTTCCCATCGCCAATATAGGCTCTGCTAGGGACGCTTCACTGGCGATCTTCTCACCTTTCTTTCAGACTCCTAGTCATCCTGTTTTCGAGACTTTGGCGAAAGCTTTGCCACTGCATTTAACATCTTAAAGGCTTTGGATCGAGTCTGGCATAAATCTTGAATTTCCAAACTACCCTCTTGCGGATTCTGTCCTTCTGTCTGTGGTGTCATCTCTAGTTCTTTCCTGGTCGTTCTATGGCCGCTGTTGCAGACAGTCACTATTCTTCTCCTAGGGCTGTCAATAGTGGTCTTCCCTAAGGCTCTGTCCTATCACCAATTTTCATCATTCTGTTCATCAATGACCTTCTAAACTGTACAACTAGCCCTATAAACTCATTCACCGATGACTCCACCCTTCACCTTGCCATTTGCTTCTCGCATTGTCCATCTCAGCAGTCACTTCAACAAGTTGGGGATGAAGCCATGGCACACCTAACGTCTGGCTTGGCTCATGTCTCTGATTAGGGTAGAAGTAATTTTGTTTTCAGTGCATCAAAAACTCAGTTATTACACATTATGACCCATCAAAATCTTCCACAGGAGTATCTTCTAATTTATAACAATCTCAGGAGTATCCTGCAATTTTTAACAACATCCAGTCCACTCCTGCATCATCTTTGAACATACTTGGGTTTCATTTTCTCGAGAGTTATCTTGGAAAGATCATATTACAACTCTTGTAAAATCTTTGTCCGAGAGATTAGGTGTGCTAAGTTTACTCCATGCCTTCTTTACCCCTGGGCAGTTGTTGACTTTATACAGATTTTATTCACCTCGGTGCAGAGTACAACTTTCATGTTGTGGGGAGATTCGTCACATACAGCTCTTCTCAACAGGGTAAAGTCAAAGTCATTTCGTCTCATTAACTCTCCTCCTCCTGTTGGCTTCCTTCAACCTCTGTCTCTTCACCGCACTGTTGCATTTTTTTCCCCTTTTCTGTCTCTACTTCAATGGCCATTGCTCTTCTGAACTCTTTGCTTGCACCCCTCCACCACCACAGCGTGCGCTTAGCTCCTGTCTAACAGCAGACTCTTATCTGTTTTCTGCCCAGTTTTGTAATGTAAGAGTGAAACTTTTCCCAGTTCTTCATGTATGCAACAGGCCAACTTAGTAACTATTTTCCTTTGTCTGTATTTCCTACTGCCTATGACATCCATTCTATTAAATGCAATGTGTCCAGGCATCTCGAAGTAACTGATCTTGATGTTGGCTCTTGGTTGTTTTCTTTATACTTTTACTTGGAGGGAACAATCAACTGGGCTTCTAGCCTTTGGCTCCTTCATCCCTGCATTAAAGAAAAAAAAATTGCTCTCTCCTTTTTTTTATTGCTTTCTCGTCTTGTCTGTCATGTTTCTGTGCATTTTCCCATAATTATATTCTCGTTGAACAGTCGGGTTCCTACGCACTCTTAATTTTGTAAAACTGCGTAATGTTAGTTGGAATACAGACCTAGAGTTGTCCCAAGCACGAGAAGGTTAATGCATTGATCATTCTTCCCTTTAAGTATTGTTTTCTCACTTCCCCTCCATTTTATTTCTTCCTTCTCCATTTTCTTTCACATTTTCCTCCATCTGCATTCAAATTTTAATCTTTCTAATGTAATTTTCTTTTCTTCCGTTTTCTTTCGCATTTCACTTCTATTTCCTTTTATTCACCTTGCTGTATTTGAAGCTGCCTGGTATATGAAAACATCATGAGTTTATATTTGTCTTCTTTTGTTGTTAATGTTTCCTGGGAATAACTTTGAACAAAATCATCACTGCCCTCAGACAATTAATCCTACAGCATCCCATATCCCTGGGCAGCAGAACTATCAAAGCTGCTCTACACCCCACCACAATCAGTTTCATCTCATCCATCTTAGTCCCTACGTACGTGTCTTTGATCCCCCTAAACACATTCACCCGTGGGTTGGAAGTAAACCTTCACTGGGCTGATACCATTAGCTCTCCAACACTTATTTTCACGGAGAATACATTTTTGTCCCAGTCAAACAGACAGCCAGGTTTCCAACCCATCTCACCCGTTCTTTTGCTCATGATGCCTTTTTTCTTTGCCCTCATTTGACGGACTAATGACGCAACGCGTGACGCAACATCGTTACTGCAGTGGACCATTAGACTAACGTATATACAGGTAATATCACCAGCTATGTAGTAGACCATAAGACTGATACATATACAGGTACCATCACCAGCCATGAAGGGGACCATAAGATTGATACATATACAGGTAATATCAACAGCCACGTAGTGGACCATAAGACTGATACATATACAGGTAATATCACCAACCGTGCAGTGGACCATAAGACTGATACATATACAGGTAATATCACCAGCTGTGTAGTGGACCATAAGACTGATACATATACAGGTAATATCACCAGCTGTGTAGTGGACGATTAGACTGATACACATACAGGTAATATCATCAGCCATGCAGTGGACCTTAACCCGTTAACAGCGGCATTAGGTTTCGTGGTCGGTCCCCCCATGCACAAAAAGACGGGATTTTTTTTTTCTTGAAAAATAATTTTTGCTCTTATAGGCTAAATGAAAGAGTGCATGGAAAAGAATAGGAAAACTAGATATGAGTTTATTATTTACCTTAGTTTGGTCGTGGCATGCTGTTTATGGACATTTGGGTGATAAATGTAGCACACATAAAAAAAAAAAGAGAAAAAAAAGAGCTTGATCATAGTTATGATGTACACAGCAGTCGCACGCTATTCTTAATATGATGTACGTAGCGGCAATCTGGTTAAGTCTGGTATATAGAAGTGTACAGGTAACATCACGAGCAAAGTTTCGTCGACGACCCCTGCTAAAATTGTGCACTGTTTTCCATATATTTAATTTCATTTAATGCCAGAGAAGGTTCTCCCTTCCAACACACATTTGTTGTGCACTTCTTGTTGCCGTCACAAAGGTAAATTATACAACACCTTCCATCATCATAGTCGATAGGGAAGTGTTGGCGAACTTTTTTTTTTTTTTTATGTGAGAAAAAAGGAACCAAAGGCCACTTGCCTGCAATAACTGTTCCCTCCAAGGAAAACAAAATACAAGAGAGAGCCAAATTCAAGATACGATCATTTCGAGATGCCTGGACACACTGTGTTTGAAAGACTGGAGATCATAGGTAGCAGGAAATACAGACAGAGGGAGCTGACCTGTTACATAAATGAAGGACTGGGAGTAACGGTTAACTCTCGCATTAGAGAGTTGGACAGAAAAGGGATGAGAGTTTGCTGCTAGACGGGTGCTACGCGCCCGTCGTAGAGGTGGAGGAATGCATGCAGACAGTTCAGAGGAGCAGTGACCATTGAAGTAGCGATAGAAAAGAGATAGAGATGCAACAGTGCGGCGAAGAGACAGAGGTTGAAGGGAGACAGTAAGAGGAGGAGAGTTAATGAGACGAAAAGCCTTTGACTCCACCCTACTGAGAAGAGCTGTATGTGGGGAACCTCCCCACACACGAGAGTTGTACTCCACACAGGGGCAGATAAAATCTGTGTACAGAGTCAACAATTGTGCAGGGGTAAAGAAGGAACGGAGTCGGCTTAGCACACCTAATCTCTTGGAAGCAGATTATACAAGAAATGTAATATGATCTTTCCAAGACAAGTCCCGAGTAAATGAAACCCCAAGCATGTTCAAGGATGATGCAGGATTAAGCTGAATATTAGTAAACATTAGTGGGTACACCTGTGGAAGATTTTGTCGAGTTGATAGGTGTAAGAACTGAGTCTTAGATGCATTAAAAACAAGATTATTTTTACCCCAGTCAGAGATACGAGCCAAACCAGACATTAGGTGTGCCATAGCCTCATCCCTTGTTTGTTGAAGTAACTGCTGAGATGGACGTTGCGAGAACCGAATGGAAAGGTGAAGGATGGAGTCATCAGCGTATAAGTAGATAGGGTTAGATGTACAGCTTAGAAAGTCGTTGATGAATAAAAGGAAGAGAGTTGGTGATAGGACAGAGCCCTGAGGAACACCACTGTTGATAGATCTAGGAGCAGAACGATGGCCGTCCACAACAGCTGCTATAGAATGGCCAGAAAGGAAGCTAGAGATGAAGGCACAGATAGAAGGATAGAAGGTTGTTATGGAACAGTAACTTAAGCCAATATCCATACCTTTTCCGAAACCCCCCACCCCCACCCTCCCCCCCCACACACGCACAGCCTTACTGCCATCCCTCACTCCCTCCCACACAACACATTCTCACGGCTAAGTGACAAGTACCATTTTTTGCACTTTTACTCGTTATCAGCACTTCTGTTCGACTCATTAGCCCATCCAGCCTGTGGACGTCCTTTTCCACATATTCTTGTTACGAGTGTATATATCCTGATGATTTTACTCAGATCAGGATAAGATATCGAACAATATATAGCTTTCATTGACCTATACAGTACACACCCGCTGCCAGGCAATTTGTCTCTGAAGCTCTGCCCCTTCACTTACTTCCCAGAGATTAAGGCCAAATCTTCAGGAAGGGGGTGGGACTTAAAAGACTAGTTGCCTGACGGCGGGAATAAAAACCTTTCATCAGGTCAATAACATCGCCTAAAAGCATCTAAAATCAGTACTAAAGAAATCCCCGGATTGAAAGGTATTTTGCAACTGGGTGGCGTCCATTTTAGTTTGTTCCTGCTGCAACCAGACTAGTTTTATTCAGTATTGGAAAGGCCTCTTGAACTGAAGAGCTGTAGTCCACTAAATCCATATCTAATCTCTCTAGTTGGAAAAGCCTATACAAAGCTGAATAAAACCGTAAGGAAGTGATAAGGATATAATTGAAAAGTCCTCTGCTCAGGCTCAGTGGGTGCCATGAATTCATTACCGGCTGGAGGTTGAATGATCAGCCTCACTCATGATCATATCTGTAGAGCTTTAGCAATTTCGTAACACCTTTTCCGCAGCGATTTTTCCTACACTTTACGTCCAAACGTCCTTGTAACACAAGGTCGATGTCAAAGCGGTATAATCATCATACGAGAGCGAATGTTGATCTGTAATGTGGAAAATAAATCGCCAAAGAAGAGAAATTAACGAAGCCTCTAGTGCCATCTATATACAGCTACTGACCTGTATAGCCCAGTTACTTCGTCAGACCTGAGGACCTTATGCTCGTGTACTGGCAAAACACACACACACACACACACACACACACACATGGTTTAGATTCTCCTTACCTTCCGGACAGTCCGAAACAAGATTGCTTATGCAGAATTTTCTCTGCCTTATGCTAATTTTACCTTCCTCTAGGGGATCTTACCTGTCTGGAATTTTCTCCTATATTTCTCATATGTTCTCATTTTAATTGGACGTTTTCTCACTGTCTTTTATCTTCTTGTTAACATGGACCAGCTCTCTCTCTCTCTCTCTCTCTCTCTCTCTCTCTCTCTCTCTCTCTCTCTCTCTCTCTCTCTGTTAAAGATACTATGAGGGCTAAATAATGGGGATGGACTCTCGCAGACTGAAAGGGTATTCACTCCATACAATATTACTACTCATGATAGCCAAATGGGGATACGAAAACCTATAATTAAATGACTACAAAATGAGAAGAACCGGGAGGGGAGGGGGGGAGTGCGGGATGCAGAACACATTAGGCAGGGACTCACTCTTGCCCAAAGGAAGAGGGGTTCTCCAAAACAAAAATGTGGGAGATTCGAACATTAAGATAAAAGCCAGAGCATTACCCCGTGAATGCTTATAGCACGCCATCACTAACTACCCAGATCAGTTATCCTCTGGCAATAGGGGGCATATCATCGCAGGTTCGTCAAAAAAAAAGAAAAAAAAAAAAAGGTTACGATTTCGCCCGCCACGTTTCAGTGTCTCTTTGCGTTCCTAAAAAAAAAAAAAAAAAAAAAAAAAAAAAAAGCTCAATATTCCTCTGGCAGTCGAAGGCACATCATTGCTGCTTTGCCAGAATTATTAACCAACAAGCCAGATATCCCGGGATACTATACACAAAGTTTGGATACAGTTTGTTCACTTGATTTTGACATCTTTGACAACAGCCAGGCAGACACATACACAGACGCAGGTGATTCCATTAGCGCCTCCCTACACGGGCGATAATAAGAACAAAAATCCAAGGAAGGTGTGGAATCATTAAGGCCGTAATTTCAGGTTTCGTTTGGCTTAGCGGAAGCCAGGCACCTTCCACGCGAAAATTCTTGTGAGAGTGACTGACTGGGCGACTCACAGAGCAGCTCCTTCGTCTAAAGTTGAGGACTCATGTCCAAAAAAACAGAAAATGAACTCATCTTTTCTGTTCGGTAAAATCAGACAAGAGAGAAAGAAACCGGAATAATTTTGCTTTCTCGACGCACAACGCCTTGAAGATTGATAATGTTTTTCCTCTTTTTCGTAGTTGATCTCTCTCTCTCTCTCTCTCTCTCTCTCTCTCTCTCTCTCACACACACACACACACTTTATTTTCTTCACTTTTTTTTTTGTCTCCACCTTCAGGAAATTAAGAAACAGGAGCAACAAACACAATTATCCTGTTCTTCGTGCTCTTACAAAATCCGGAGTAATGTGTTTCTTTGAGATGGATAATTTTATGCAGGAGAGTCGGTGTGAAACGACCTAATGCAGGGACACTTTTTTTTTTTTTTTTTTTACTAATGCAGGCAAAAATTCGCTTAAAGAGGTTTTCTGTGTTGTGAGTGTATGCAGTGTCACTTTTTTTTTTTTTTTAATTTTACTCTATGCATATTCGGTTTACTTGCTTAAGACTGGCTGGTAGTGAACATTGTCTTTGGCTGCCAGTGTTCATCATACATTTCATGATGACAGTCACAACTTCAAACTGATCATGTATTTTTCGCAACACCGAAGGCGTACTGACTGTGATCGTGTCTGTTTCTGTGTATTTATTTGTATATTTATATATATATATATATATATATATATATATATATATATATATATATATATATATATATATATATATATATATATATATATGCAGGTATGAATGTAAGTATGTAAATATGTATGTATGTTACCGAACTTTCATCAGGGACTGATTCAATTTGGATATTGTGAGTGGCTCTGGGTAGAATTCACTCAGATATAGTGCAGATGAATCAAAGGTAAAAGGTTATGGGTCAAGGTTCAATTTCATGGTGAAGTGTTATCTCATGAATACCTGAACGGCTGTATTAAAATGCATACGCACATTGTATTGACATAGAAAGAAGAGATTCGATTCTTGCCAAGATCGATCAAAAGTCATGGTCATGGGTCAAGGCTAAATTTCTGGCTCTGCGTTGCTGTGTCCTCTGATCACCTTATGTTGTAATCTTATTGCTGGAATCTCTAGAGTGTTTTATTGACACTGCGATGGCTCTTCAGACTGTAGGTTTTGATAAAAATTATGGTCTTCAGTAATTCCTTTGCTAAGGTTAAGAAAATTGTTTATTGGTAGGAAGTGTAATCTGGAAATATGCCCTAGGAGATAAGGTGTTTATTACGTAGATTATGGTAAGTCTCTCTCTCAGCTAACCTGGTGATCTGGTGGTAGGATAATCAGGTCGACTGACATCCATGTTCCAGAGGGAGACAACAGTGAGCAGTAGGAACATCTCATAGAGTGGCATTGTCGGTGTCTCTCACTAACAGTATTCTAACAAAGCACTTAACTTCCGTTAACTTAAATGCTTTCAGCAAAGCCACACCATACCACAGGACATGCCACAAAACACCACTCCACTGCACAAGGCGGGACATTTACAGAATGGCACTGATGGCGGTACCCCGATGCTCCCTTTCTTCTCAGTGGAAAGTGCTGCCAAGGACGTTGGTCGGTCTTGTACTATTAAAAATTTGTTCTGGCTACTTTCGGGTCTCTGTGATGTTGTAAGTAATATAGAATTGAATGATGCCGTCCTTAGATGCGGGAGCATCTATAGGAACGATTCTGTCCGTCTGTCTCTCACTTATGTAATTGAAATATAATGTATTTCACTCCTGTAGACTTCAACGACCTTACCGAAGCCACACCACACCACACTAAACAACATAGTACAACACAGCACAACACTCTATACCCCCTATCACACCACAGAACACAAAATTACCCAGCCACGTCACATCGCCCCAAGGACATACCCAAATGGATATTCCTACATTTAGTACTGCTGTATTAGTCTTCATTATCATTATTCATTCTTTACCTTTTCTGGAAGTTGCGAAAATGAAACAAATAATGTCACCTGACTTTCAATGAATGAACATAGTTTACGCGATCCGGGTTGAGAGGGAAAATAAAAAATAGAAAATAAGGTAGTTTGTCAGTATCATGACTCTCTGTATTTTATTTTCTTTACCCTTCAGTCTATTGTGTTCCTGCTTACGACAGACATTTTTTTTCTCAGTTGAGAGCCTTGTAAAAGTGGTAGATCTGCAATGATGGAAGGGTCAACAGTCTGGGTAAAACATGCAGTAGCAAGTCTTTACATTATACACCTACTTCTATCATAATTTAATTTAGCTGAAAAGAGCCTCTGTAGTTGTGAAGTGAGTTTGTATGATTGAAGATAAACAGATCAAGCTGAAACACACACACACACACACACACACACACACACACACACACACACACACACACACACACACACACACACACACACTAGTAATAGCTGTGTTACATGCACGTTTACTTTCTCTGTGAAACCACCTTGCCATTTTATTTTTGCTACTCCAGTACAAATTACTTCAGTTCAAGAGAGTCATCTAGCAGCGTCAGGAA
Source organism: Coenobita brevimanus (assembly GCF_032717465.1). Classification (NCBI taxonomy): domain Eukaryota; kingdom Metazoa; phylum Arthropoda; class Malacostraca; order Decapoda; family Coenobitidae; genus Coenobita; species Coenobita brevimanus. The sequence goes on from NC_137063.1 coordinate 14,824,385, forward strand.
AGTTTACATGATGGAGGGTAACAGGACCACCGGCTGAATAACAGAGACGAAAACTCTAATAAGACTCACCGTGTGCTGGAGAAAATATTACATACAGTACATTTACAAGGGCATCGTAGACAGGAACAGTGCTGGAAAGACAAAACTGAGATAGGAAGTTGATGGCATTTGTGAAAACTGTTGGGTGTGAGCGAGGAATAATATATTCTGTAATGAAATGCCATACAGCCTTGGTGGGTGCTGGAAGGGGGAAAGGGAGGAGAGCGGAGAGAAACGGTTATAAGGGAAAGGGAAAGAGGGAGGGAAAGTGATGAAAAGGGAAAGAAAAGGGATGGGGAGGGGTTGGGAGGAAAAGGAGTGGACGGAGAGGGATAGGTAGGAAGGGGGAAAGGGTTGGAGGAGGAGGGAAAGAAGTGGTAGGGAAGGTAAGGGTTGGAGGCGGAGGGAAAGAAGTGGCAGGGAAGGAAAGGGTTTGTTAAGGAGGGGAAGGGTGGAGTAATGGAGGAGGAGAAAGGGGGTGTCATGGAAGGGAAGGGAGGTGTCATGGGGGAGAGGAAGGAGAGAAAGAGGGTGGAGGAAAGACAAGAAGAGGTGCAAGTGGAGGGATGGAAGGGAGGCAGAGGGAGGAGGGAGACTGTCCAACCATCTTGAAGTGATCGAATCTTGAGTTTGGTTGTCATGTTCACCTTTTTTTTTTTTTTTTTTTGATGCTACACGTTTTAAGGCTTTCGGTCCATAGTTTTTCTTGTGATAAATGTTCAGATGTAGTTAGACCTTGAAAAAAAAGGAACACAGAAAAATGGAAAAGCATTGCTTATTTATTAAGATTATTATATGTGTGTGTTGGGGGAGGGGGGAATGCTTTCCTTCTCGTAAAAAAAATACAGGTTGTGGATTTTTATCTCGCCATTCATCCTCTCGTGAATATTCATACCGAAATAAGGAAATAGAAAACAGTATTCACATCTCAGGAACTTTTTGAACTATATGTTTTACATAAACATTGATAAATTTGCTCTGGTCACACGATTTCATATTAATGATTTTCCTCGAAATTAGAGATAAAAAAGCCTGGTACCGGGAATTATTCGGAATGTAGTTCTCAAAATAAAAAAAAAAATAATCAGGAACCTCGACATTATATAATCTGTTTTTTATGCATAGAAACTATTCAGGTCCCAGGAATTTTTAATGAGTCTTTCACGACACAGTAACAAAAAAAAAAAAATATATAGATCAGAGGCATTTTTGGATTCTTTAGTATTTCGCAAGTAGTACGGTATTTATATTTCTTTTCTTTCTTTCTTTCTTTCTTTCTTTTTTTTTTTTTTTGCTCCATCTGTTGGGTTGTCACACCAGCACTGCGGTGTTTGAACGACTGTCATCCCAGCCACTCATGTTAAAATGCAAAAACCATGACTCCATTAAAATTCAGAAAATGTTATTCCTTCTCCATTCTGTCTGTCTGTCTGTTTGTCTGTGTCTGTCTGTCTGTCTGTCTCTGTCTGTCTGTCTGTCTCTCTGTCTGTCTGTCTCTCTCTCTCTCTCTCTCTCTCTCTCTCTTTCCTTTCAACATTGAGCAACCCCTTCAGTTTGAGTAATCCAGAGTCTGTCGCACACACGACTGAAAATAAAAGCACTGTAAACTTATGGGTTAAAACAGATGCCCGGGAAATAGAGGAATTATGGGCAGAGTATCATGTTGCTGAAGATTAGACTAAAATAAGAATGTGTGTGTGTGTGTGTGTGTGTGTGTGTGTGTGTGTGTGTGTGTGTGTGTGTGTGTGTGTGTGTGTGTGTGTGTGTGTGTGTGTGTGTGTGTGATTCATGGCCCACTGGGACTCACGGTGGGAATAACGACACTGGAATTCCCCTGTAGTATCCACGTAATGGAGACAGAGTGGCTTAAAGAGGGCTATTTCCTTACCGCTTTCACTACTGGGTCACGTCCAAGGTGGCTCTGCCTCTCCGTCTCTGATAAAGAATGGCTGAAGGCTTTCCAGAGGTGAATGATATTGTTTGAAGATTGTAAGCAAAATAATCGGACTGAAGTGCTTAACTACTCATTTACCAGAGTTGTCACAGAAAGAATACAATAATTTGTCAGTGCCAATAAGATTTGGAAAAATGTTACACTTAGGGTGTTAATTAAATAGCTTGTTTTACTCATGAATTCTTCGAAATTGTAAAGGTAGCCTAATCCAAGATAAAATGAAAAGAGTATATATTTCTGATTAGAGAGTATAGGTACCTGAAAATGTTTAGAATGGAAGTTTAGTGTGACATGCTTTTCTTGCCAACTCATGAATCGTACAATTCATCGACACTGTTAGTCCTTCATAATTACAGCAGGTCAGCACTGGAACTGTCCTGATCAGTCTGTATTGACTATACAACCTCCAACTTTGACGAACAGTATTTTCAGGCATCTTGAAGAGCATAGAGTTTTACTCTGACATTTTTTGTTTTTATAATTTTCCTGGAAGGGTCGTTTTTTCTAAGGCTTTCAGCATTTAGTAGTTTTTGACATATACAAAATTTAAAGGAAATTTATGAACATCCTGGGTACTTCTTAAAAAAAATGTCGAACATAAATCGTGCATGCTGTAATGAAACTCTGACCTTTGTGTAAAAAAAATGTGAACTCTTATATACAGATATAAAATTACATTGGTTAGATGGGACTGCAGGTGTTGTACAGGAAAAACATTGTAAAATGACTGTCTCTTATGTTACGCGTGAATTTAAAGACGATCAACGGTTGTATACAGTTAGCTATCGTCAAACTCTCACATGATATTTAAAATGGTTTGTTGAACTCCGGATGTTGCATCACTGAGTTCTGAAAGTTATTTATCACTGTCCTTCTTGATCGTATATATATATATATATATATATATATATATATATATATATATATATATATATATATATATATATATATATATATATGTGTGTGTGTGTGTGTGTGTGTGTGTGCGTGTGTGTGAGTGTGTGTGTGTGTGTGTGTGTGTGTGCTCACTGCGTGTGAGGTCTGGTTATCCTGTATTAATATTCTTTCCAGTGAAGAAGCCTTCTTGGCCGAACCGGTCAGGAACAAAACTTTATCTTTGGCTCGTATATCCCTGCACCACCTCATATAAGTGTCCTAATTGCTGAACAACCTGGAGGAAAGTTGGACTGAACATAGGAGTCAGGGTCAAAGCTTGGCGGAACAGTGTTGTGCACAGATTCAGAATGCCAGTGGTAAAGAATTTGATGAACTCCATTGTGCTTAGCTGCATTTTCCTTACTTTTTCTTCAGAATTGTCAATTTTTTTTTTTTTTTTTTGTACGACCCTTTTATTATTATCATTATGGTTAAACATTCTGTATTTACGTTCACTCGTAATTCCTCCTCATTCTTTTCCTTTAGGTGGTCTGATAAGTACGTGGTGTTGGACTGCAGCACGGAGATGGCCAAGAGCCTCATCATTGGCCACGTGCGTGACGTGCATATGGGTCGCCGCAACTACCACTACCTCATGTCCGGCCTTGTGAGTACCAGCACACGCCTTGTGGCAACCTGAGTGAATTATCTTTATTCTTGCAAAACAAAAGCATGAGGGTTCAGGCACAATAGAGAGGGTTCTGCCGCATTTTCCGACGGTTATTTGTGAAACAGTGGGAAAATCATATGGGTTAATCTGCATGCCACGTTACATACCCCATTCAGCAGTGGGTCATTGAGGCCAAGTACCTGCTTTCATTATGGGTTTTATAAATAACTGTCTGAAATTGAGGTTTAACCACCTCTTTGTGCTCTGATTTTTAATGATATGGCCGGCCCTGTTCCTCGATTGGTGTACGAAAGAAGGACAAGGGAAGGTGAGACAGAGGGAGGTAGGGAGGGAAGGTGAGACAGAGGGAGGTAGGGAGGGAAGGTGAGACAGAGGGAGGTAGGGAGGGAAGGTGAGACAGAGGGAGGTAGGGAGGGAAGGTGAGACAGAGGGAGGTAGGGAGGGAAGGTGAGATAGAGGGAGGTAGGGACGGAAGGTGAGACAGAGGGAGGGAAGGTGAGACAGAGGGAGGTAGGGAGGGAAGGTGAGACAGAGGGAGGTAGGGAGGGAAGGTGAGACAGAGGGAGGTAGGGAGGGAAGGTGAGACAGAGGGAGGTAGGGAGGGAAGGTGAGACAGAGGGAGGTAGGGAGGGAAGGTGAGATAAAAGGAGGCAGGGAGGGAAGGTAAGATAGAAGGAGGTGGGGAGGGAAGGTGAGATAGAGGGGGGTAGGGAGGGAAGGTGAGATATAGAGAGGTAGAGAGGGAAGGTGATATGGAGGGAGGTAGAGAGAGAAGGTGAAATAAAGGGAGGTGGGGAGGGAAGGTGATATGGAGGGATGTAGGGAGGGAAGGTGAGATAGAGGGGGGTAGGGAGGGAAGGAGAGATAAAGGAGACGAGGGAAGGATAGAGAGGTTAAGGGGGGAAGCAAAGGAAGATAGAGAAGGAAAGGTAAAAAATGGAGATGTGAGAGAGAGGGGGATTCGGAAAGAAATCACAGGTAGAGATGTATATCGAAATGAGAGATGGAGGGAGAGAACTGAGGAAAGACAGGAAGAGGAACACAGAGAAGAAGAGGAAGTTGGCATTAGGGAGGAAAGATGGGAAAGGAGAAGAAGTTGGCATTAAGGAGGAAGATGGGCTGGGAACGGACGGAGAAGAACCGGTGACATAGGAGGGAAGAAGAGATAGTCGGAGATAGGGAAAGATAAGGTGGTAATATGGAGGAAAGGTAAGAAAGGAAGGGTTAAGAAGGAAAAGGGTGGCGGAGGAGAAGTATGGAATACAAGGAGGGTAGAATAATAAGAGAAGAGAGGAAAAGAATGATGGAAAAAACAGAAAAAGGAGACAGAGAGGAAAATGAAGAGTGAATTTAGGAGGAAAGCTGAGAAAGACATTGGTGAGAAAGGGAGGGAGAGACAGAGGTTAGTAGCAAGGAAAAGAATGGAGTGCGGGGAAAGGCAGAAGTTTGGTAGAAAAGGAAAGGAAGAGGTAGGCGGTGCAGGATGAAGTTTTGGATAGAAGTAGAGACGGAAGTCATGAAGGAATGAAAGAGATGGGAGGGGAAAGAGGCGTAGAGGGAGGGAATGAGGAAAAAGGATGTCTGGAATTGAACTAGAAGGTGGAAAGGACAGGGAGAGGAAGAGGGACGAAAGACAGTAAGGAGGATGGGAGGAGGTAGGATGGGAGTGGAAGGTAAGGAAGGGAAGGAAAGAAACAAAAGCATGGAAAAGAGAGAGGCTGTTGAGAAGGAAAGGAGGGGAGGAGGAATGTAATGGTGCATGGAATTACAAGGAAAAAAAGTCAGTTAAGGAAGAGGTTAGGGAGGGCAGAGATTAGGGAGACTATGAACAAAGAGGGAGTTAAGGAAGGCGGAGAGGCAAGGGGGTGGAAGAGAGAGGAAAGTAGGAGAACGATGGAATGGAGGAGGATGGAAAGGCTGTAGTGAATATGGAAGATAAAAATAATGATAAAAGAGGATGGTAATGATGGAGAGAAAGATATGGAAGGAAAGAAGGAAAAAGGGAAAGAGAGATGCTTTGATGAAGATGAGATATAAGAGGAGAGAAGGTGAGTGTGATGCAGAAGGTAAGAATGATGGAGGAGAGAATGGAGGCAGTGATGAGGGGTGGAGATAGGGAAAAAAAGATGAAAGGTATGATGCAAGTGGGACATAATACAAAGAGGGAGAGGAAAAGGAAGTGGTGATATAGATTGGTGATAAGGAGAGAAGACGAAGTGTTTTGATGGAGGTGAGAGAAAGAGAAAAGACATTCCGAATGAGTAAAGCAAGAGAAGAAATGATAACTAAGGAACTGGAGATAACAGAAACGTAGAGGAGGGGTGCCATGACGCAGGTAAAGTACAGGGAGAGAAGAACAAGGGTTTGATGGGGAGAGAAAATAAGAGTAGAGGATGTCAGTGATGTGATGGAGGAGGTATATGTAAAAGAAAAACAGGAAACGGGGAGGAACGTGGTATTATAAGCGTGAGATAAGAAGGAAAGGTGAGGAAGAGAAATGCTTAGATGAAGACGATGAGAAACAGAAAGGAGGAAAGAAAATGGTGAAGGAAGTTAATACAAAATGAAGAAAAACTAGGAAGAGGGAGAATTTAGTAAAGATGGGGGACGGGATAGGTGATGATTGAAGCAATGGAGTTGACAGATAACGAAAGTAAGAGAGAGAGAAGCGGAAGGTGGTGATATGGATGAGAGATAGGAAGGAAACGAGAAGAAATGAAGTACTTTGAGATGATGTATAACGAGCAGAAAGGGTGGAAGTGATAGAGGTGGTAGATACGAGTGTGTGAGAGTGGTTATAGTGGGACAGGTGGTCAGAGAAGGAGGGAAGTGGTTTAACTGTTTATGCATGTAAATGAAGGAGGGGTTCCACCGTTGCTGTGAACCGATGTGGCCGAGCTATAATGTTGCCAGCGAAGTCGGATCATAGCCGTAGATGTTCATGCGTATTGGCGACACAGAGAGCGAAGGCGACAACTTGCCGCCAAATGATAAAAGGAGACAGAAAGATAAAAAGACAGAAATAGAGGGACACCATACGAGAAACTGCAACTTACGTTGAAAAATGAGATAAACAGACAGGATGATAGATGACTTATGAAATAGCCACCAATAGATGAGAGAGAGAGAGAGAGAGAGAGAGAGAGAGAGAGAGAGAGATTAATGAAAAAAAAAAAAGAAAATCTAATATTGGTCTTATCCACAGATAGGGCGCTACTAATAGGCCTAAATGGATTTTTTTTCCTCTCACCTCCACCGTTCTCAGCAGGATTAAACACCAGAATTAATCAGTGCTGTGTGCTCAGTCCGGGATGTTTTATAATGTTTGTGTTTTTAAAGAGGACAAAAATGTAAGTGGTAAATTAAATTTAAAAAAAAATGTTCTCGAAGGCAGCTTGATGTATTAACGCGTTCATGCTTTCTTCAGGCGATTATGTCAACACCTTCAAACCGAAGACTTATTTTTTTATTTTATTCACATAATTCAACACTGGATAAACTTTTCGAGTTGGAGGGTTTACTATAGACTTCATTACAGTAAGAAGCTTCCCCAGTGATGCGCAACGCCATCGTTAAGTTGCAGGAAGAAACTGGACATACATACAGTATGTCTTCCGAATCGAGGTGTTTAACTAGGGAAAGATCTCGTACTGGACATGTTAAGGAAGTCGATCGAATCTCTGTAATTCGGAAAGTCTCTCCTAAGCTGAATAAAACTGAAGGTAGCATAAAACTGAAATATTTGATCTGAGTAAAGTGCCTAAGAAATACTTTTAAAAGATACTATTAAACGACTAGAATTCATAAAAGCAAGCAGGGCCTGCAGTTAACATAAAATTTAAAATAAATCATACAACATATTAATGCGGCGGTGTATCTAGGCGGGAAAAAATATATCAACTGAAATATTTAATCAAGATAAATAAGCTTTAATTCTGGCGGCAATAAACTGGACGCGCCAAATAAACTCTCTCAGGGAAATATAGTCTACTAATATGTCACTTCATTTCTAAGCTTATGTCTATCTGTTTCTCTCTCTCTCTCTCTCTCTCTCTCTCTCTCTCTCTCTCTCTCTTAGCCTGTAGAGAGACGAAGAAAGGGAATTAACTCCCTCATTTCCGGGTGCATTTTTTTTTGTTAAGCATAAGCCATATGATTTAATTTTGAGTGAGTCGGAGCCTCAGTGTTTATAACGGCAATATTAACTTTCCATTCTTAAGTCCCTTATACACGCACAGTTCTAACTGGCAATGCGACCGAAGTGATGGGTCTGAAGGTCGTCGAGTTTACATATACACTATCTGTTTTTGCCTTTTATTTCAGCCTCATATCTCTCACAGCCAGCACCATGGTTACACCTCTTTCTCCCCACGGCATGCAAGAGGAATACCTATAATAAGAATCGTCGTAAGAAATGGTGCGAGGAATAGTTGTTTAAAAGAGAGAAATTTCCCCCCACTCGACTTTTATTGGAAATTAGGATGTTGACTGAACCAAGAAACTTACTGGAAGATGCTGTTGGTCGTTGAACCTCTCATCAAGAAAGAAGATACCTGGATGATGAAATCAGCATCTGCTCATAAAAAGATGACAAATATACTGATATTCTTTGCAACTGGGAGATCACACGAGGATATGTTCTCCATTGCAGTATCAGCACAAGCACTAAGACGAATTATATCGGACTTCTGTCGAGCTATTTTTTGATCACTTGAAAACGAATGTTTGATTGTTGAAATGCATTATTACATTAAAGTTTAATAGACAGGTTGTAGTAAAATTTACTGCATACAATGCTATATCAGTAAAACAATTATCATTCTTTTCAAGCAAATAAATGCACGTGAAAATAAAATATCTATATTTTGATGAGTCAGATTAGTGCAGTTTAAATATGGTAGAAAATATGAATTGATATAGTCTTTGTGCTTACGAACCGACAAAAACTCAAAACACTACAGTATGTCAATATAATAATCCTTTAAGGAATATTAATTGTTCGTATGATTATAGGCGTAATACTTATATGACTGTCAGTCGAAACTGTGAGTGTGTGGAGGGCTTTAGAGACATCTCTTGTATTATGTGCCTGCGAAGGCCAGATGACTGTATTCACCTGAGAATGAATCATTTGAAACTGGCTGCTTAATAATTATCTGTCCTTTTCTGCTTCTTCATCTTTGTTTTTTTTCTTTCTTCTTCTTCTTCTTCTTCTTCTTTTTTTTTTTCAATATTTGGGGTGAGTGTGGTGTTTGGCAGGTCCGATCTTACCACTAGGCGAACTAGGCGACTGCCTAGGGTGGCATCGACAAGGGGACGCCAATATCCGCCAAGTACATATATTTTGAAGTAAAATTCTGTCGATCAAACATTCTTTAGGTGCGACAATAATACAAGCAATTTCCACAAAAGGTCTGCATGTCATCCATGCCTAATATACATTAAAATTCGAGGTGCAGGGGGACAACTTTACCACATTCACCAAAGGCTCTGCTCCTGCTGCTTGTATCTGAATTTTATCACATCAGCATTCGCTGAGCAAGGGCGGGAGCTGTAGGCTACTGAGAGACGCATGTGTGTGTGTGTGTGTGTGTGTGTGTGTGTGTGTGTGTGTGTGTGTGTGTGTGTGTGTGTGTGTGTGTGAGCAAAATAACAGTCAATCAAACCTTGTGGAAGAGCTGAAACGTTGAGGGGAAGGAAAAAATGTAGTGATTCAAGCTTGAGAACAGTCATTAAAAGGTCAGGGTCACAGGAGAAAGTCAAGGTTCGACCCGCGTGTCTGTGTGACCAAATTAACTACAAGAGTTTAATATGATTTTGATCAGAGTTGGTGAATGAGTCGAGGATCACCCAAGAGGTTGACTAATAGGTCAAGGCCACATGGCAAGGTCAAATTAAGTTCTTTTTATCTGATGTTGACTAAATTTTGTGCAAACGTTCAGGTTAAAACAGGGATAAATAGATTTTTAGAAGTATTATCAAAGGTCAGGGTCACAAGGGAGGTCAAAGGTTAAGATCACTGGGCAAAGATTGCTGAAACAGTTTTGATGTGATTCAAAGTTGATCAAAGTTCAGGATTAGGCAAGAGCGATGTATTTTTTTCCTTTTTTGTTTTTTTGAGAATAACCTGTCGAGGGTCGAGGTCAATGGATAAGGTCAAATATTTGACCTAGAAAATAGTTTGCGGGCACTGACGTTGCATTTTATGAATGCTCCATGTTGTTTTACACGATTTATTATGTTTTATTTGGGGGGGAGGGGGGACGGGGGGAATTCTTGTCTATACTGTCAAGTCAGTACTTCAAATGCTATGAAACGTAATGAATCTGTAAAGTTCTCTTCCTTCGACTGAAAACATTGAACGTGTGAGACTGGGAAAAAAAGCGTCTCATATGAAATGACAGGAGACTGAGAGGGCGAAACTGATAGTGGGAAAGAAAAGTTGGACGCGTGTGCCGTGGAACAGTGGCTCGGAAGACTGAAAATCTTTTGTTTAACATTCACCTGCTATGACATTTTTTTTTTTCATTCCTACCATCTGTGGGCGATTTTATTCAGCATAATGAAAGCCTTTTACACTGTGACAGGAGAGGTAAACTACAGCCTTCAGTAACCCTTCAACCCCCTCCCTAAACGAGGACCACACATCGCTAGATGAAACTGGTATAAACAAGGATAAAAAAGAATTACGTCAGTCACTATATATATCATGATCGTCGTCTTCATCATAAACCCGTTTACAACCAACACACAGGTAGGTGATGTCCTATAAAAACACAATACGTACACTGAAAACTATGTAAAAAAGTTTATGCCTCCGAGTGAAAAAAACGGAACAGGTGAGACGAAAACGACATCGAGAAATAAAGAATCAAATATACGAATTTGAAAAATGTTGCAGAAAATTTAAGAAACTTTTACTCAACAATTTCACTGCGATGTCGCATTTTTTCCCTGCTAAAGACATACGCTTTTAATTGCTTCAGGAGATATCCACTCGCAGTTAAGAGAACGAAAAACGATAAGATGTGTCTTGGAAAACGTCGCGGAAAAAAATTGGATTTTCTTTACTGGGGCTTTTATATCCAGTGACGTTGGTTTTAGTTATTCATGGTATTTTCTAAAGAAGTCTTCAAATTAGGGCAGTTTTTTTTTTTACTTAATGGCTTAATTATATTTTAAAACTATTTTTACCATCCAAGACGCCTATGTAAAAATGAATAAATCTGCTTGGCAGCAACAAAACAAAAAATAGCACAACCCAGAGTCAAGGAATTAAACACTTTTGTCTGGTGACTTTTTTTTTTTTTTTTCCACGTCCAGAAAATTTTTATCCGAGTTTTGAACGATTTGTAATGGTGAAATGATTTATGAAGGGTACACCTAACTCCTTGTTTTCATAAAGCGTTGTCAGATGGATAAATCTTATAGGTATTGCAAGAAAAAAACATAAAATATGCCACAAATTAGTTACCTGTTTTAGTGGGATGACGTGTTTAATGTTTTTGCTACTGACACACGACTCGCAGAAGGGGCTAGGAAATGTGTCCACTACCCTGTTCAGTATCAGGATCTTTTACTTGCTCGATATTGTCTTCTTGCTACTCAGAAAAAGTTATAATTGCATCCTTCATTTCAATTATGTATTTTTTTCTGTTATAGTCTTGATATTACCAGACGAATTCTTTTTTCAGATTACAAGCGCACCCTAGTGTCAAAACGGTTAATGAAGGCCATATGTAACCCAACCAGCCTCGAAATGTCCCACATGGTGAATTAAATCGTTCGATTGTAACAGGTAAAAAATAAAGAGCACTTCATTGGATTCAAGCGGTTAACTTCATTCACTCAAATGATTCTTTCTTGCTGCCACCAGACTATTATATTCACGTTAGCACTGGCTTTTCCAACTAGAAATTAGATACAGCATTCATTACCACCTTCACTGCAAGACGGCTATCCGTAAAATCGTCTCTTGGTACCATAAATGATTGACAAAATTACGTCCACGGACTGTATGAGTCAATCCATTCATTTCGGTGACATTTTTCTTTTCTAACCACCTCCAAACGCTTTTATCAAACTTATGAGAATGGGTTCGGTATTGCCTTAATCAAGTGCTGGGCTAGTAAGGCTGAACAAAATCATCAAATAAACTCATATGGCAGCAGTCTGATAGAAAAATACATACAAAATGCGACTGTATGGACTGGGTAAAGATTTATGTAGGCTTCCCTTTTAGGACTGATCACGTGCCATACAAAAATGATACGAACAAATGGTAATCTCTACCAGTATATTTATGTTTGCCTTTTAACATCTGAGTTCACGGATTCCAAAATAATTTATTTTGTTTCCGATAGAAACTGCTCACTCCGAAACCAGTTGTATATCATTCATGTCACCATTATTGACTGACGGGTATTTACCAGTATTTGTTAACATTGAGCCCGGAGACATCTTTTTCACATTATCCTTGCCATCTACCACGGATTTTACATATCCCAGAATACACTGTTTGACCTGGAGGTGTTAAACTAAGCCGTAGTAAACCCTTTCAGTACGGGAGGCATTATTTGAGACACAAAAAATAATCCAGCATAAACAAGAATTAGCTCAAAGGGGCGTTACATTGGCTGAAGCTAGTATTTAATGAATATTCATAAAACGTGCTTCATCTCCTCCCAGCTCTCGCCACTCTCATACACCCACTAGTTAACCATTGTCAAATACCTTTTTTAATTTCCCTGTTTATTTACTGTCCATACTTTGTTTCTTTCCGTTCTATGTATATGAATAATACTGGTAAAAATTGTACATATACCGTTAGTGTCTCTTCCCGTCACAGTCACACTCCGTATTCATCCCTCAGTAAATAATTAATTCAGAGAAAGAGGGTGAATACTCAGACCCTGCTGGCTGTGGGACGGGAAGGTGTTAAATGAATTTTCTTATGTGATAGCCATTCGATGCACAATAGGAGAGCCTCAGAAAGAAAGAAACTCTTGGGCAGTTGGGGAAAAGTGAGAAATTTGGAAGGCAGGAAACACAACTGGCTTGCGAGTATACTCCTTTGTATTATGTTTAGATGTTTTTCTTTCTTCATTACTCCCTTGTTGTTCCATTGTACTCTCATCGTTGTACTCCATCATTCCTCACTTTTCTCTCAGATTTGGTTTGTACTCATTTTTGTTCCCATGTACTGTTTCATCTATCCCGCCCCTTCTGACCTCTTGAATTCTTTTGTATTTCGTTGTCTTTTATCTCATCTCTTTCCCTTAGTCTAATATCCCTTTGTACTCAAATAATCTCTCTCTCTCTCTCTCTCTCTCTCTCTCTCTCTCTCTCTCTCTCTCTCTCTCTCTCTCTCTCTCTCTCTCGTGGTCTTTGCTTGCTGTTTCTTCTCTTCTCCGATTCCTTATGTCCTTTTTTATTCGTATCTCCTCTGTTGCCCCACATAATTTTCAGTTTAACTTTCTGTTGAACTCCATATTCATTCTTTCTGCTTCTCCTTCTCCCCCTCCTTCTCCTCCCTAATCTTCCTTTGTACTACTTTGTCTTCTCATTGTCTTAACTCTTTTTCCTCACCATTATCCATCACTGAACTAAGTCTATTCCTTTGTATTCAATTTCTCCTTTTACTCCACTCTAGTTTCCCTTTAAACTACTTTGTATTCAGAGAAGCATTTATTTTTTTTTACTGCTTCTCCTCCTTCCTCTCCCTTCCCAGCAATCCCAGTTTGTATTCCATTGGGTTTTTATATTTAAACCCTTCTTTTCCCCCTGCTCACCTCCATTTGTACTGATTTATACAACTTTCTATTCTGTCCTCTTATTTTCCTTTACCATTCTGTGTATTCTTTCTTCCTCTCGTTCGTTCAATTCTCCCTCACACTTTCCTCTGTAACATTTTGCACTTCCCCCTTGGATCCTGTTCAGTATGCTTAATGCTCATTTGAGTTTCCTCACCCCCTCTCTCTCTGCTTCGACTTTTTCTCTCTCATTACGTCTTCTAAATTTTTGTCTGTCAGTGCCTTCATTCAATCTTCTTCCCCCCCCCCTAGCCTCCCCCCCCCTCTCCTCTCAGTCCTATGTACCTATGCCCTCAGGTGATGGACGAGAGGTGGGATGGTGACGTGAAGGAATACGGTGCCGTCAACATCACTGGCTTCCGCATAGTGGACACATCCACCCCCTTCGTCAGGGACTTCCTCACCACATGGTCAACACTCGATCCTAACCTATTCCCCGGCGCTGGACACCGATACATCTCGGTGAGTACCCAGTTGACATTATTATCAGTCTCCACCTATTACATTGGTGGCGACTATTGTTTTCGATGGTATTATTATTATTCACGCCTCAGAGTCTCGCAACGATTCCTGGAGAACCGGAGACTGCACGAGGAATCTGAAGGGCCCAGGTTATGTGTCTTGGCATGGGCCATTGCTGATAGAAAAACAATTCCAAATCTTTCATGTGCAGAGAAAGTAAAGTAAGTATTTTGAAGTGAACGAGATAAGTTGGTCGTGTCTACTGGAGATTTCAGTACGACCTGTACAAGAAATCTGGATTGCCCAGGTTATGTGTTCTGGTATGGGCCATTGCTGGTAGAAAAAAAAAAAATTTCCTCAATAGGGTCAAGGTCATTGTAAGAAACAGTAGGTGGAGACTAGTGACTGTCTGCAGGACAGTTATAGAGTTCTAGTTATTTTTGCAATTACTACTACTACTACTACTACTACTACTACTAGTACCTACTACTACTTCTACTACCACTGTTACTACTACTACTGCGCTGCTCTACCTCGGTAAGTTCCCAGTTGCAAGTGTTATCCTCGCTCCACCTCACCCTGGCCTAAACTGTTCACCAAGAATCACAGTTGGGCATTTGGATTTAGAAGCAATTTTTGAGTGTATTAATCTAGAGGAAGATTGTGACTTTGTAAAAATTGATTACATTCATGACCCTCATGCAGTCGATATACAATTATGTTAAGGCCTTTTCTTGGACCAGTATTGTCATCTCTTGGTCTTGAATGCTGAACTATATATAACAAGATATTTACACTAGACTATGATACCAGTGATAATGTACTGTAAAAAAAAATGTGCAACTGCCGTATTGTCTTATTCTGCTGGACAGTATTGGTGTCTTACTCTGTCATTGGACTATAACAATTTATTAACACTGGAATATAGTGCTGGTTACAAGGACGTCCTATTGCCTTATTCGGCAATTGACCTGTATCAAAGCAAACGCCGGACTTGTTTCACACGGGGACGTAAAAAAAAAAAAAAAAAAAAAAAGGATTCTCTGATTAAGGCTACATAGGAAATTAGTGACTATAAACACTGCAATAAAAAAACACACACACACAAGATGGCTTTGGATTGGTTACGTCCCTCGTGGAACAGATAACATATGGACAACTAAGAAAACTGGTTGGCAGAACAGATATGGAGTGAGTGCAAGAGCCATACAGAGAAAAAGATGGAGTGATGAAATTTTGACACTTGCTAGGATTGGATGGAACAAATTGACAGTGACAGTTAAGAGATCTAAGTTGAAAAAAGTGGGAGAGGTTTTTATCCTGCAGTGACTGATTCAGGCTAATGATGAAAATGATAATGATGATGTTCAAAATGATCATGATGATTAGAGAGTCTAGGGGAGAAAGGAAGAGAGAAGGGGAGAGAAGAAAAGTTGAGGGTGGGAGGAAGAGGAGACATTACAAAAAAGTTCAAAGGAAAGCAAACAGCAACAGATCTGTTGGCCCTTTCGTGGTTTTTGGTTACAGGGAAGGTTAAAACTAAAAAAATTATCTATCAGCTACAGACGAGGATAGCAAAGCAGGAGGGCACCTCCTCCCCCACCCATCAAACTCTCCAGACGATACCGGCAGGAAATAGTGAGAAGCATCATCATGCAGCATAGAAAACCTGTCATGGAATTTTCACAGGAAGGAAGGAAAGGAAATTTTATTCAGCACTATCTGCCTGAAAAGGAAAGTGATATTAATTCAACATTATATATCAATGTTGTTTTGCCGTTGTATCATCCAGGCTTTGAAAAAAGAAAAAGTAGTTATATAGGCTACACTACAGAAATGTATTATTCAGGAGTGAATATTCTTAGCTGAGGGTCAGAAGACATATACTTATCAAAGCAGTTTATAATGTTATCACTGCGTCACAGTTTACTGCACTGGAGGATAGTTTGTTTCATATATATTTACAACTCAGTTAAAGAAGAAATACGTAACTCCATGTGTCTGAAATTGTTTGCTGATAATTTTATGCCAATTAACTAATATTACTTGAGTGATCAACTGCGAAGTATTTATGGATAACCATGTTCATTGTGCTCTTTGAATATTATGGATACTCGAAATAGATCTTCTCGTAACCTGCGTTAAGATAAAAAGATTCAAAGCTTCTTAACCCTCCTCGTGTAGTTTATTTCTCAAACTAGGTATTTTCTTTGCCACTTATTGCTGTACTCTCTCAAGTTTCTCTATGTCTTTTTTATAATACGGTGACCAAAACTGAACTGAACGCAATACTTCTAGTGCAGGCTGCTAAGGAATAATACAAAGTGAGAACGATATTTTTGGATGTATATTCTAATGCATTATCTATGAATCCAAGTAATTTACAAACTACTGATGTTAAAATAGTTGGGCAGTGTTTTTCTGGTTGAGCTTTGTTGCTCATTCTTTAATACTGGGGTTTATGTTTGCAAGCTTTGACTCTTGTGGACAAACCGCACTTTAATAAGTTAAAATGTTCAGATAAAGACTTTGATATATTGTTCTGTATTTCCTTTAATATGCGTGGAGATATTCTGTCCAGCCCCGGTGTTTTATTCTCCTTCAGTTTAGAGACTGCAAGTTGTACGTCAGTTTCAGTAACTGTAATATCACAGACTATGTTACAATCTTCTATGGCGACTGGGAAAACTGCAGGAATCCTGTGTTATTTTAATGATGTAAAATAATGACGTTGAAAATATTAAGAATTTTTTCCATCTTAGTTTCATCATCAGTATGCCCTCTGTAATAGGTGATGTAGGGTCCGACCGTTGGAGTTATTACCTTTTTACTTCTATAACTGATTTTTTTTTTCTGCGAATGAGAAGGAACCAAGGACCAGGAGCCCGTAAACAATTCCTTCCAAGAAAATAAAAACAATACAAAAGTGAGCCATATTCAAGATCTGTACATTTCGAGATGCCTGGACACACTGCGTTTGAAAGGCTGATCATAGGAAGTAGGAAATACAGACAGAAGGAGACAGTTTCAGAGTTGACCCGTTGCATAAATGAAGGACTGGGAGTAACGGTTAACTCTTGCACTAGATAGTTGGACAGAAAAGGGATGAGAGTTTGTTGCTAGACGGGTGCTACGCTCCCGTCGTAGAGATGGGGGAATGCAAGCAGACAGTTCAGAGGAGCAGTGACCAAGGAAGTAGCGATAGAAAAGAGATAAAGAGGCAACAGTGCGGTGAAGATACAAAGGCTGAAGGGAGCCAGAAAGAGGAGGAGAGTTAATGAGATGAAAAGCCTTTGACTCCACAATATTGAGGAGAACTGTATGTGGAGAGCCTCCCCACATATGAGAGTTGTACTCTAAACAGGGGCGAATAAAACCCATGTACAAAGTCAACAACTGTGCAGGGGTAAAGAAGGTACGGAATCGGCTTGGCACACCTAATCTCTTAGAAGCAGATTTTACAAGAGATGTAATATGATCTTTCCAAAATAAATCCCGACTGAATGAAACCCCAAGCATGTTCAAGGATGATGCAGGCTTGAGCTGGATATTATTAAACATTAGTGGGTACTCCTGTGGACCATTGTGTCGGGTTCATAGGTGTAAAGATTGAGTCTTTGATGCATTAAAAACAAGATTATTTTTACCCCAGTCAGAGATGCGAACCAAGTCAGACATTAGGTGTGCCATAGCCTCATCCCTTGTTTGTTGAAGTAACTGCTAGGATGGACATTGCGGGAACCAAATGGAATGGTGAATGGTGGAATCATCAGCATGCGAGTGGATAGGGTTACATGTACAGCTTAGAAGATCACTGATGAATAAAAGGAAGAGAGTTGGTGATAGGACTAAGCCCTGAGGAACACCACTGTTGATAGATCTAGAGAAGAACGATGGCCGTCTACAATAGAGGCTATAGAACGACCAGAAAGGAAGCTGTAGATGAAGGCACAGATAAAAGGATAGAAACCATAAGAGGGCAATTTGGAAATTAAAGATTCATACCAGACTCGATCAAAAGCCTTTGAGATGTCAAGTGCGATGGCAAAGCTTTTGCCAAAGTCCCGAAAGAAGGATGACCAGGAGTCTGAATGGTACGTGAGAAGATCGCAAGTGGAGTGTCCCTGACGGATCCCATACTGACAATCAGAAAGGAAGCTGTGATAGGAAAGATGCTTTAAAATTTTTTTTGTTAAGAACAGACTCGAAAACTTTTATGACACAGGATGTTAAAGCAATTAGACGATAGTTAGAGGGTTGGGAATGGTCACTCTTCTTTGGGACTGGATGAATGAGAGCAAATTTCCAGCAAGAAGGAAAGGTACAAGCTGAAAAACAAAGGCGAAAGAGTTTACCTAGGCAGGGTGTAAGCACAGAAGCACAGTTCTTGATGACAACAGGAGGGACTCCACCAGGCCCATATGCCTTGTTAGTATTGAGGCCAGTGATGGCACAAAATACATCAGCTGAAGAAATTTTAACGTCAGCCAAGAGGAAGTCAGAGGGGGGAAGTGATGGAGGAACAGCACCGGAATCGTCTAAGGTGGAATTGGAGGAGAAAGTCTGAGCGAAGAGAACTGCTTTATCAGTAGAAGAAATAGCTACAGAGCCATCAGAGTAGAAATGAGGAGAGAAGGATGATAAGGTAAAGTTGTTAGAAAGGTTTTTGGCATGGCGCCAGAAGGAGCAGGAAGAATTCGAGTTGGAGAGTTGAGATCATTTGGTACGGATGAAATTGTTTTTAGCAGAGCGAAGAACAGACTTAGCACGATTCCGAGCAGAAGCATAAAAAAGATGCGATTCAGGGGTGGGTTGGCTCTGGTACCTTTTGTAGGCCTTCTCCTTCTTGCGGACAGGATTATAACCGGCGTGATTAATCTAGGGCTTTCTTGCATTAGTCAAAGGATATGAGACAGGTTTGATTTATTGATATTGGCAATATATACCTCAGGATTTTCTTACTTAATTTTTTTGCCTTTCCATCAATGAACATCACTTTTTTTTCTTCCCGTTGATTCCTTGTGGTTTTATAACTTTTGTATGCAGGATTTCTCTGGTAACAGACAGTGTTTAATCTCGGAGTTCTATCATACGGATTTAGAATTTTAGTAGATCATCTTTTGTGCATTGGATATATGACTTGACTGCATTTTTTAGGGTTTCTATAGAAAAAAAAATTGCCATGCATCATTGACATATAACGTTTCAGTGATGTGATGCCTGTCATTGGCTGCTGCAATGGCCTTTTATTTATTAATATTAGCCTTCGTACAGTTGGGCACTTTCTGATAACAGGCCGTGACATCATTCTCACTGAATTCAGTGTTAACTATATGTAACTATACGCTGATTGCTCGTGTTAAATTCTTCTCCTAGAATAACCTAACTCACTAAATTTTTTGATGAGGCTATTACAAGATCTAAAATATTAGCTCCACTTGTTGGATAATTTACAAACTGATACAATGAACTCTCCTGCAAGTTGGTATTTAGGTCTAACACTGTATGAGAGGATTAGGCTTCTCATTTTGGAACTGTTAAATCAAAATCATCAAATATTACGCACATTGCTTAGAAGAGATTTCTGCGATTTGACTGTAGAGTTCACTGTCGATGTTGACTGACTGTCTGGGTAGACGATAAATTAATCCAAAGTGTTATGAGGAGATTAATTTCTAAGATAAAGGTAAATACTGTCGATGTATTTATTAGATGGACTGGTAATTATGACATGATGGAATCGTGATTTAATATAGAGCAACACACTGCCCCCTGCTCTATCCTTCCTTTCACCGCTGAAAATGTCATAGCCTGGTAAATCAAACTACACCACAAAATCTCTTCGCTCAATATTATATCATGATTCAGTTATACAAATTACATCATAATTTTCATTAAAGACATGAGCTATCAGAACATTTATTACTCAGCCTACGCACATTTACAAGAAGAGACTTTATGTATTTTTCTTTCTGACGTGGGGAGCTTACGATCCCTATAGTTTCATCAAATCGTATATCTACACTGGTTGCTGCGTTCATCTTCCTTGATTATTGATTTTTACCCAGCAAAAACGTACTGCATCATTAAGCAAACGACCGAGACGGCCAGAACCAACGGCATTCGAGTGTTGGCCACTGTTCGAAAGTAGATTCGTAGCTTGTAGAAGTCGTTCCATGTGTCAGTGAACTGCACGCCTTCCTGCAGGCTAGGTGATTTGACTCTGTTATTTGTACTGAACACTTTACTGAATACATTCCCTGCATCGATCCTTGCGAGTATGCCTAAAATTAAAGTGTTATTTTCCTCCTTATAGCACCTGGTCGTCTTTGTGTATTTCTCCATCAGCTCCTCTGATCGGGTTTTCATGACATCGTTGGTACTGTATGAATAATAACAAAACTATCACCAGCGGCGTTGTCAAAAACGGCATCCGCATCATCTACTCCTGCACCAGGAACACAAAATCGCAAAATTCCACCAACTGACCGCGGATGATGCAGTCCCACAACTCGTGTCTTACGTAGCTCTTCCTCTGTTTCTTCAAGAATCTGAAATTTATTATAAGTAACAGATGGAATGATGCTCTTTTCTTTCTCGCTGACCATGTGCCATTCCGCACTGGCTGGAACCCATCCAGTATGGTGTGAGATGAATTAACAACAGTGGGAGGAGTTAACATTATTTCGGACAGAGTGAGGAAGGGAGGGAGGGGGTGCTGATAAGAGTAAGAGGTATAAGGTGAAAGGAGACGGAGTGAATGAGGGAATAACTGAGGGAGGGATGGAAATGAGAGACGGGAGGAGGGAAAGCTGGGGAAGTGGAGGGGGAAGGAAGGAGGGAGGAAGCGATTAGCTGAAGTAAGAGAGCAGGATAGGAAGGGGAGGGAAGAAGAGACGATGACGAAGAAGAAAGAAGAATGGAGGGGGGCGGGGAATGAGTGAATAGAGAATAGAAAAAAAGTGGGGAGTGGTAGAAAAGAAAACGCGATATACGGAGGAGGGAGGAAAGAATTGGGTGATGTAGGATTTAGTTAATGAGGTAGGAAAGGAAAGAGGAGAGACAGAGAAAGAAGAAAGAAAAAGTAAGAAAGGGGGAAAATCTGAGACAGGGAGAGGGAAAAGCGAATGGAAAGAGAAGAGAAGGATAATTACCTTTTGAGCCGACTCTTTATCGTTGCCGATCCCTCTCTTCTTCAGATGCTAGTCGTGTAAGGCTGACCAGAACCAAAGGTGACAGCTCCATTCTTCACGTAGGGAGAGAGAGAGAGAGAGAGAGAGAGAGAGAGAGAGAGAGAGAGAGAGAGAGAGAGAATGAGGAAAGGTGAAAAGAAAGAGAAAAGGAAAAGAAAGGGACTGAATGAAAAATGGAATAGGAAAGAGGGAAGAAAGAAAAAAAAAAATACTCGTAATGAAAGGAAAGAAGACAAAAGAGGTATAAGAGAATGGAAAAAAAAAGCATGAAAATATAAGAAGGAAAGATACATCAGAGAAGGAAAAAAAGCACGAGGAATAAAAGTACGAATGAAGAAAGGCGGATTAATTAAACGAACAAGAAGGGGACGTGAAACAAGAGAAAACAGTGAGAAAATGAAGGGGGAGAAGAGGAAAGAAGTAAATATATAGTAAAAGAGAGAGAAAATGGGAGAGACCGAGGATAAGAGAGAGAGAAAACAAAAGAAGTGGAAGAATAAGAGCAAACGGAAATTTGATAAGAAATTTTAAGAGAAGGGTAGGGTCTGGAAGAAAGAAAATAAAAACAGAATTAAAGGTGGAAACAAAGAAAACAAGGAAAAGCGATATTATGGATGAAAGAAAATTTAGGAAGAGTTGAGAGAAAAGAAGGAAAAAGAGAAGAGAAGTGGAGGCGGGAAAGGAGAAAAAAGACTGAGTGAGGGGAGGGAGCATGAAAAGTGCGACAGACTGTAAAAATGAGAGAAAAGAAGAGAAGAGATAAGAGAGTAAAAAGAAAAGATAGATACGATGATGAGAGAGAGAGAGAGAGAGAGAGAGAGAGAGAGAGAGAGAGGGAGAAAGAGAGAGAGAGAGATTAAAGTAGGTTAGGAGGATGAGAAGGAGGGATAAGAAACTGAGGTACCTTGCCATCTCCATTTCAGTTTATTCTCGATATGATGACATACGGAGATGGAAGGGGTCTGTGGTATGGGTATGATGAAAAGTCCAAGAAAATGGGAAGAGGGAATGGGCTTATGATGATGAAGGGAAAATGAGACTGGAAAAAATATTAAGTAGAATGGTGTGGAGCGAGTGATGAATGTGATGGGCGAAAAATTTGGTCTGAAAGAAAATATGAGTAATATTAATAATGAATGGAGTTCGGATAATGATGATGATGATGATGATGATGATGATGATGATCGTTGTGGTGGTGGATGAAAGGTTGGGCCTGAAAGAAAATGAGCGCCAAAAATGATTATGAAGGTTTTAAATGAGACTGTAAGTAAAATAAATGAGAATGATTAAGAATGATGAGACCTGAAGGACCAGAGGGAAATGATAACAAAAACAAGTGTACAGGAAGAGAGGAAGATGAGAATAGGTGGACAGTGAAGCCAGAACAAAATGGAAGGGACTGACAGGACAGTAAATGGGGGAGAAGGATAGAGAAAGACATCTGTGGGTGGAAGATGAAACAAAAAGAAGGATATGATGGGTGATAAAAGATGATTCGGAGAATATGTGCGACGGGAGATGTGATAGCAGAAGAAATTTATGGAATGAGGAGGCCTAGGAAATGAGGAGCAGGGGAGGGAGAGAGAGAGAGAGAGAGAGAGAGATTATTTCAAAGTGCATGGTTGATGAAAGGTGATAAAATGTTGAAATGAAGCATTGAAGAGTATGGATGGAGAATGAAAGAGGCGGAAGAAACAACAGTAGCCAAGAGTAGCCTAGAGGAAAAAAAAAAAATAGGAAGGGTTAAAATATGGAGATGGAAAGGAAACATGATGGGGAGAAAATAAGGGTTGAAAGAAAATGGTGTAGAAAGGAATGAAGATGGTGGATGAGATGAAAAAAGAACGGTAACCAAAAACCTCCGGGAAAAAAGGCAGGGCGATAAAGCTGAAAAAAGACGGAAAAGTTGATGGATGGAAGAGAAAACGCTTGGGAAAATGGGGAGTGGGAAGCACTACGTTGATAGTCAAAATTAATAGGTAGCCTACTTGGAAAAAAATGGCATGGCGAGACGATGAAGGGAGGAAAGAATAATGGATGGAAGACCTTCGTGGAGAAACCGTGCGAAACTTTCCGGAAATAAACGAAGTCTACCTACTATCACCGTGTTTGTAAAATCGACGTCTGTATTAAAAAAAAAAAAAAAAAAAAAAAAACGCGAAGGTGTGAACGGGTCTCCAATTTTTGACGATAATTTCTGAAGCACGACATGGTCACCTTTTTTCCATCGTTATGTAAAACAGCGTCTTTTTTAGTGTCTCTGCTTGTTTCCTTTCAACGATGATATTAAACAACAAAAGGATCTTTAGTTGCAAGAGCATTAAAGCAAGCTATGTCCAACACATCTAATTCGAAAAGTTGCCATTATGCTGAACAAAATTTTCTGAGGTAACAATAATAACATACAGGGAACGTCATGTTGAACAGATTAACTTCTCGAAAACAATTGTTAAATGTGGTGGGGGACTGACGATACCTCGGCAAAGAAGCGTTGTGTACACCGCGTAGGCATTGTCCTCTCCAGTGTCACTTCTTCATTTCGCATTTATCTCGGATTGTCTCTTAATTGCACGATTATTGTATGCATTGCAGGTTCTGTGTGTAACAATGGTCCTGCTTGTGATACAATGAGACTTCCTTTCCTTCTGCTTTTGCAGTTTAACTATCGTACTCTCTCTTCCTCGTGCACTTGATGCTATTATTCCCCCTTCTTGCAACTATCATATTTCCTCTCCCTTCTCTTGCAACTATTATTATTCACCCTCCTTCTCCTCCTTTCCTTTCCTCTTCCTCGTCTTTTCTTCTTTCCTCTTTTCGTCTTTCACTTTTTCTTCTTCCTATTTCTTCTTTCCTCTCTCTCCTCCTCCCCTCCTCTCTTTTTTAATATAAAATCGTCTGGGTTAAAACGGTAAAAATTGTGTCAAATAATGTGGTACTTTGACGTGTGTGTGTGTGTGTGTGTGTTCTTACCTACTTGTTCTTACCTAACTGTATCGTTACAGGAATGAGTCATGCTCGTGCTGCCCCGTGTATTAAACCATTTTCATCATACATATCCTTAGATTTATGAATAGTTTTGGCACACATTATTTCATTTGGTAGTGCATTCCACTGATCAATTATCCTATTTGGGAAACTGAATTTCCTTACGTCTTGGTCACCTCTTTTTATGCAGTTTTCTGCAGTGTCCTCTTCCTGATGCTTCCCCTATAGGTTATATAATCATTTATGTTTATATTCTCTTTCACTGTGATGGATTTATATGGTATAATCATGTCTCCTCTTTCCCTCCGTTCTTGTAATGTTGTTAGGTTCAGTTTTTCTAGTTTTTTTTCCATAGCTCTGATCCCTTAAAATTGGTACCCATCTTATAGTGGCCCTTTGAGCTTTTTCAATCTTATCTATGTGTTTTTTGAGATGTGGATTCCAGAATGCTGATGCATACTCCAGGGTTGGTCTGATGAACGATGTTATCATACTTCTCAGCATGTCTTCATTTACTTATGTGAACGATATTCTCATATTAGCATGCAATGCATACATGTCCCGTACCTTCTCATTGATGTGGTCAGCTGGAGAGAGTTTGTTACTGATAATTATCACTCCTAGGTCCTTTTTTTCTAGTATGTGAAGGATTGAACTTCCTAGCTTATAATCCCAGTCTTTTACTAAACTTAATTACATGGCATTTGTCCAAACTGAATTCCATTTGCCATCTATTGCTCCATTCATGAAGCTTTTTAATTCTTCTTGAATCTCTTTGCAAAAGTCTGTGTTTGTAATATTCCTTTGTATTTTTGTATCATTAGCAAACATGTTTAGATAGCTTCCATTTCCAATGCTGCTGTCAATGTCATTTTTATATAGGCTACTAAAAACATAATTGGTGCTAGCAGAGCCCTGTGGAAATCCGCTAGTCACTTCCCTCCATGATGAGAAATTTCCCCATTCAGTACTGTTCTCATTTCCCTTTTTCTGAGAAAATCTTGCATCCAACAGTACAGATTGCTTTGGATTCCTCCATGAAGGTACAGATTCCATAAGAGTCTTTGGTGTGACATGCTGTCAAATGCTTTCTTGAAATCTAAATAGATACTGTTTACCAATCCTTCTCTTTTCTGTAGTGTTTCTGCAACTCTATCGCAGTAGCTTCATAGATTAGTAACACATGATTTTCCCTTTCTATAACCGAACTGTCTTTCTGTTACCTTATTGTATTTTTCCAGATGGTTTACCCAATTTTTTCCCAGCAGCTTTTCTAGTATCATACTTACAACCCTGGTCAGGGATACTGGTCGGTAATTGAGTGGATTTTGTCTATTTCCTTTCTTGAACAATGATTGCTTTCTTCCAATTATCAGGTATTTTGCTTTGATTTAAGGATTCCTTGAATATTAAATATATTGGTCTGCTTAACTCTTCTGTACATTAATGCAGCACTCAGACTGAAACTTCGTCACCATCATTTGCTTCTCCTTTGTCTAATTTACTCAACTCTTCCTGTACCTCTTGTTCTGAGATTGGTATGTGTGGTAATAGGTGTGGGCATGTATGTTTCTTACCATCTCTCTCAAAATTATCTTCTTCTGTAAAAACTGAAATTTTTTGTTACATACTTCACAAATATCTTCCTGGATATAGGTTATCCCCTCATCGATGATGGACTGTATTTAATCTTTAACTTTGGTTTTGCTTCGAAATGAGTTTGAAACAGCTTTGGTTGATTACTACTTTTATTTATAATGACTTCCTCAAACTGTCGTTGAACTTCTTTCCTTATCCTTGTATAATCATGACATGCCTGTTTATAATTGTTCTATGCCCTCTCAGTGTTGTGTCTTCTGTATTTGTCTCACAGCAAATATCTTTTCTCATTTGATTTTCTACATTCTCTACCAAACCATTTCTTTATCTTTATCTCTGTTTCTTTGTGTTGAGGTATATAATTTTGGACTCCTATTTCATAAAATTCACAGAATTTTCTATATGTAGCATTTATATATTGTCTTCTAAGCTCCTTTTCCCAATCTGTTTCTATGAAGTACTTCTTTTGTCTGATCAGCTGATCAGGTCAGGTGCGGGTAAGGGGATGGGTCCAATATGATGTGGAAGGGGTAAACCAGCTCTGCTGTCGGGCCTTGCTGCGGATGTCACTGATTGCACTGCGCAGTTGACCCTCGTGCTGTGTGTTGCGGTGAGGATCTGTACCTTCTCCCCTTCGGGGCTAAGATGCAAATGAATGTGTTTGAGTGGATGAGTAAATTGGGAGTGTGTCATCCTGTCTCTGCTACCTCCCTTTCCTTGGGGGAAGCAGCCTAGGTATATAGAGAGAGACCTCTTTAGGTCATGATTGTTGCCCTTATTGTAGTTTAGCCACGTTTTGTAATTTTCACCACTGCTAACTATATCATATGCAGTCCTGAATTTGCAATTTAATACTGCATGGTCGCTTTTGCTGAATGGAGGGTGGTACATTATGTTGTTGATATCATTATCTTGCCCGGTGAATAGAAGATCTAATAATGATGGATCATCAAGTCCTCTTTTTCTGGTGTTTTCCTTTACATGTTGCGTTAGGAAAAACTGTACAAGAGCCAGGAGCCTTTGATCCCAGCAGCTTTCATAGCATCTTACATCTAGAGTATTCCAATTTCTATTTGCATTGAAATCTTCAGTTAATATAATCAGATTTCTCTTCTATTCTATGTTGTAGGGCTGTGAAACTCTGAATTGTACTTTCTACCAGGTCTTCATATTTGCCTCTTTCCCAGGTGTTTGTTTTGGGTGTCATGTATAAATTTGCCACCATTATTTACCCTTCAGATGTGTTGATCTCTACTGCAATTAAGTTGTTCTTGCGAGAGTATATCTTATTCTATCTCTTTGACTTGTAGATTTTTCTTTGTTAATATCATAACTCTCCTCCTTTTTAAAAAATTTTTATCACTTCTCCCTATACTGTATTCCTCAAAGTTTAGGGTGTTGTTTGATATCCTTAGGATTAATTTTGTTTCTGTTAGACAAATAATATGAGGCTCCTTTTCTTTGGTTATAGTCTTTTTATCTCTAATAAGTTGGATACCATTCCATCTATATTTGATTACATCATCTTAATCATGTTTTTTATGTATTAGACATATTTTGAGTCTGCTTCCTTCCTTTTTATTAGTCTCTGTTGTTTAAGTACCATTTTCTTCCTTGTAATCCAAGTACTTTGTAAAAAATTTTTTATTCCTCTCTTCCTTTGATATTTCCTCATTTTTTGTTGCTGCATCATCCCGCTTCTCCATTAGTTACCCTCATTTCTCATGAGTTAAACATTTTTTTTATCCATTCTTTTTAAAATTTCTCATTCCCAATGAGTTTGTTTGCATTTTTTTAAAATATTTCCTCTGCAGTCTTCACACTTTAGAAAGTTACTTTCATGGGCCTCGACTTAATTCTTTCCTTCTGTATTTCCCTAGCCTTTTATGTTACTCTATATCTTTTACACAGATGTCCTCGGATACACTGTTCAATATGTTTATTATATTTACCATCTCCTTTTTGTCTCTTGAGATTCTGTTTCTTATTTCTTCTTCATTTATACCAGTGATTTCTAAAGATTTATTGATCTCTGCTGATTCCTTGACCGGTTTTGGGTTGTGCTTTTATGATTTTTTTTTAACTTCCTTTCTTATGCTTTTCTCTTCTACTTTTGTTTCTACTGTATATCATTCTTTACTTTCACTATTTCATCATACGTAGTTTGAACTTCATCTTTGCAATTTCTCATCATATTGTTAAACCGCCCCATCCCAGCAGATTTTTAACCAGTGACCTACCCCAGTCCCTGCAGATTTTCGATTTTTTTTTTTTTTTTTGCTAGAAACCTCCCCTTTTTATGAGAAACATCAAAAATTCATAGAGAAATCACTCATCTGAGCTTTAAAATACTGGTACAGGTAATAATACCCTCACCTCGCTGTGTTTTCTATGAGGCTTGGCTCCAGAGAAAACGTGTTCTATGGGATGGGTAACTATTCCAAACCACTCATAATAGGTATTTATTTACTTGATACGAATTTATATGTAGTACAAGAGAACAATAACCCCTACACTATCCAGACGCCCACTTTCCAGACACCCCACTTACCGGACGTTGTGGGCCTGGACCTTTGGAACCCAAAAATGGCCAAAAAAAGAAAAAAAAATCCAAAATCTGATTTTTTCCACACTCGTATTTTGAAATTGCCACGCGGCGCCGAACAGCTGTGTACACCACAGCCCCTTCACCCCTTCCTTCCTCCCCCCTCCCCCCTTCCCTGTCAGGGTTGCCATTTGGTATTTTTCATTACCAAATGTGGACCAATTTGCTAATGAAAATTTCGTTTGGTAATGAATGAGAATAATGCATTACCAATTGGATTTTTCACATGTATGAGGATACACAGGACGGAGATGGTGGATTGTCTGCTGTTTCTGATTAATCTGCTAGCCTACAAAGTGTGAAAATAATCAACATGTTGTTAATTATAAGGAAAGTGATTACATTTATTTCCACTTGTATATATAATTAGTGAAGAATAAATGCTAGCTTTACGAATTTGGTTATTAAAAGTTAAATCTGGTAATGAAAATTGAGGAGTGTGGTAATATGGCCGAGCTCCGATCTGGCAACCCTGCTTCTCCCTCACCGCCAGTTACTGCTTAACGGCGATCACGAGTAGATGCTTATTGCAATGGAAGGTGCACGTGCTCGTTTTTTGTGAGTAAACAGTGAATAAACTGCAATACCTCACCACTAGACCACAAGGGAATTTACAGCGTTGTGCAGTGCTCAGAAATTAGAATTTAGAGTGCAAAGGATTAACTGTGGAGTGCAAACTGGCAGATGATACTGGCAGTTGAAGCTGGCATGGTGCAATTAACAATGTGCAGTGTTAAACAATTATAACTCACAGTGCTAAGAATTACTGTAAGTGCAGCACAACACTAGATTACTGTATGTGCTTCAAGAGCATTTTCACCACTGCCAAAGCCTTAGAGAAGGTGGCCACAGACGTGCTGTAAGTACCCTGGCTGAGGTACATTCACTTCTGATTCCTCATTCTTTGGTTCCTTTTCATTTATTTCATGCTTTATGTCCATTATTGGTGTGAATAGGGTCTTAAGTAGGTTTAAATAGGTGCTATGCATATCCAGTAGGGAGTTTTTTAGGTGGCTTTCAAAGTTAGGCTGGGTTAGGGACCTTAAGTACCAGTCCAGGAGCCAGGGGCCCACTTTCTGGGCGGGACCACATTCCGGACATGCCTTTGGCTCTATTACATCGGATAGTGGAGGGATTACTGTATATTAGTTTTCACACAGTACTATAGGAGATGTAAGTGTTGTTTCACTTACCAAACACATCAACATACCACACCTTTTTTGGCAACTTTACCTGATCATCATTTTTGATTGTTTCTTCCTCTAATGCTACATAAATTTTGTCCTCCACATTGTCATTGATTGGGAATCAATCTGGCCTTGAATTTCATACCGTGGCACGACATGTCTTGACTGGCCAGGTCACTGGTAACAGGTGAGTTGCTGAGATAATGGAGTGTGGGGGGGGAAGGTCATGCAGGGTAAGGCATTATACCCCCCTGGCATTGTTTAGAGGAAGGTGTCCCATGAATATGTACCAAAATCATGCACGAAATTTGACAAATGTGCAAATGAAGGACTTGCAATTGCAGCGCATTTAGATACATCGACAGGAGTCACAGTGACAAAACATTCAGACGTATGTAAACGTCAGCAGGAGTTAACGGGTTAAGAAGCGAGATTTGCCAGTTATGTAGTTGAGGACCATCCCAATGTCTCTCGACGTTTACCATAGGTTTCGGTACGAGCCACAGTTGGCAGTTTGCCTGCTGCTTGTGAGTGTAGTAATTTCGTAAGTTCATAGTGCTCTTTTTCTCAATAATGTTTTATTTACGTGATTGCTTGTTAATTATGTAATTTACGTTCATATGGTAAATGATTTAGAGTGTTATATAATGTAAGGAGACTCAGGCATGTTTTAGTTGTTCCCAAGTTGGTAACTCTTAGCTGTTGCCTCATAGAGTTTGTCCTAGAAGTTTGTCGGTAATACAAGCTTACATAAGAATGGGGAAGAGACTATTTCAGGTTTAGTTGGTTTTCAGTTCAGGTTGAGTGTAGTGCTGTGTCAGTGCAGTGTCAGGGAAGTTTGTATATTTTCGGTAATTGTGAAAATGGTGAAGTGTTGTTAGCAAACAGTGAAGTGTTTATTGAAGTTTGTACATCATCGATACTTGTGAAAATTGTAAAGTGTTGTCAAGCATTAAGTGTAATTGCAGTTAGTAAAGTTTGTATAACTCCAGTGCTTGTGAAAACAGTGAAGTTGGAAAGCATTAAGTGTAACTATTTGGAAAATAAAGACAGTGAACTTTAAGAAGCCAGTGCCTATTTACAATGCCTCAGCTGATCTTGTGTACTGAACACCAAAAGGCTGACCATATGAAGACCAACTCACTGGGCAATGTCGTTCCTATATTGTTCTACTGTTGTTGGAGCCTGTCACAGTGTGGGGTGGGGATGTAACACTGGTGTCAGGAGTGTGGATTATTATTAAGGGCTGCAGTGAGGCTACCCTTCGACATGGAACAAGAAGGTGTCCTGACAAGAGGACAAGCTAGGCAGGAAGAGGCAACGCTAGATGCAATCATGAAACTACTACGAGCACAATTACAGGCCCAAAGTTAAGAACAAGAAGAGCTCAGGAAAGAAATCAGAGAACAATTGCAGACACAGAACAAAGAACAGCAAGATAGACATGAGCAGCTTCAGCAGGGATTACAGGAGCAACAGAGGAAGTACAGCTGAGGGTGCAAGGACAGCTAGATGCATTCATGGGGGAAATGAAGGAAGAACATCAACAGCTTAAGGAGGAAGTTGATTCCAAGCTAGAGCAGCAGAAGTATGAGGTAGGCAATAATGTGATGGAGTGTAAAAAGCATGTAGACAAACAGCTAAAGATTAGTGAGGGAATAGTGGTGGAGTGCAGACAGCATGTAGATAACCAGTTGAAGCATGTAGTCGACCATGCGAAGATAGTTAGTGAGAAAATGGACGCTGTAGAGAAATACTGCACTGCTGAGCCTCAGGTTAGTGTATTGGAAGCATATGAAAGGATTGGACAGTGTTTGGGGAATGTTGACGAATCCCAAGCATCTAAAGGTAGCAATACAGGGTTGAATTATCAGAACATACTGTAGGAGATTTAAGTCCTGGCCATAATTATGATGCCCCAGTTTTTAGGCCCCAAACCAGTGAAGTGCATGGCTATAATGGGGGTCCAATTGAAAAGAAACCTCAGGAATTTGATGGTAGAATATCTTGGGAAGCCTGCCATACACAGTTTGAGTTACTTGTGGATCAGAATGGTTCGGATGATAGGCAGAGGGCAGTGCAGCTTGCTACTAGCCTTAAGGGTGCTGCAGTGGAAATTCTGGGCCAGATGTCAGTGATCGAGAGTAACAGTTATCAGTCCCTTGTAGAAGTGCTGGAGCGCAGATATGGAACCATGTACCAGACTGAGGTTTACAGAGCAAGATTCTGGAGCTGTGTACGAGCTCGAGGAGAAATCCTACAGCAGCTTGCCCATGACCTGGAGAGTATGGCATGCAAGGCATACCCTGGAGCTGCACCTAACCTGTTGGCCATTCTACTGAGGGACCAGTTCATCGATGCTGTTGATAGTGCAGAGTTGAAAATGCAAGTGAAGCAGGCACAACCGAGAACCATGCAAGAAGCACTAGCCAGGGCTCTAGAATTTGAGTCCTACATAAGGTCCAGTACATCCACATTTCAGGCAGGTCGTAGTGAAGGATTCAAGGCAAGAAAGGTGCAGGTATGGGAAATGGAAAATTTTGAAGGAAGGTGTTGGTGCTGTGAAAAGCCAAGACATCGGAAAGTAGATTGCAAGAAAAGGACGAGAGAACAGGAGAAGATCAGAGGAGGTTGCTGGTTCTGCAGGAAGCTGAAACACAAGAAGGTTGATTGCTACAAATGGAAGAAGGAGCAAGAATGGAACAGTGCAAGGAAATCTCAGATTTCAACAAACGGGTGTTGGACACGTGGTGAGGTGGGGCACTTCAGCTATGAGTGTCCAGCTGAGAAGGATAAGGGTAAATTAGTGAAGGCTGGTGACGTGAGGCAACAACCAACCACTTTTTTCTAAGAAGCCCCACCACATAAGAAATGCAGGAGAACCTTGATGAATAGTGTGCGAGAAGATGGAAGAACAGACAACAAGCAGTGCAGTAGGAATGGGAATCTTGGCAAGAAATGTCGCCATACAGTTGTGACAGGGCCAGGATCAGGGGCAGAAGACCTGAAGAGGATGCAGATGGAGGATGCAGATTTACAACCAGTGCTAGAGTGGCTCCAGCAGAGTACAGTGTGACCAGCTTGGGAAGAAATTTCCAGGTTAAGCCCTGTGATCAAGAGCTACTGGAGTCAGTGGGACCTTCTTCATTTGAACAGCAGACTATTGGAGCATCAGTGGGAGACACCCGATGGCCTCAGGAAGTATTGGCAACTGGTGGTTCTGAAGAAGATGAGGCCCAAGATCTTCAGTGAGTCCCATAACCAGATCGCTAGTGGGCACCTGGGAGTGAAGAAAACTCTAAGCTGGATGCGACAGAGATTCTACTGGATTGGCATGGATCAGGATGCTGAAGGTTGGTGTTGGGCCAGTGATGTGTATTGTGCCAAGAAGGGTCCCAAGAAACGTGGTTGCACCCCTCTCCAGCTGTAGCAAGTGGGTGCACCGACAGGAGAGGTTGGCTGAGGTAAATCATCAAGTGTGAGTAGCCCTCAAGTTTTCAGGAAAGATGATGAAGTGCAAGTATGATGCCAAGGCAAGTGAGGTGAGCTTCAAGGATGGTGACCAAGTTTGGTTACACAAATTTATATGTACTACAAGAGTACAGTAATCCTCAGCGAAAGAAGGGATAGTCACCGAAGCTGCAGAGCTCATGGGAAAGGCCTTACACTGTGTTGGACCGCCTATCAGACGTAACGTATCGGATTCAGGGAGGCAGGAAATCTCGCCCAAAGGTGGTACACATGAACCACCTGTGGCAGTACCCTGGGCCAGGACAGTACAGCTGGGACATCTCTGAGGAATAGTGCTCTCCAGCATACAAGGATTTTGAGGAGAACCAAGGAGCTGAAGTGCAAGAGGATGGTGACAGATTCCCGAGGGAAGAAGTGAATCAGGAAGAGGACTAAGACCTTCCTGGAGGAGTGGACTGTATGGAGGAGCAAGGACGTCATCAGAAGTGGCATTGAAGAAGACCTGATAAGTTGAAGGACTATTTTGTGTATAGTTAGATATTCCATTAAGATTAAGGTTTATGTTTGTATATACTGTGTAGTTTTGTCAGGACGACATAGAACTAGGGAGGGGGTAGTGTTAAGAAACGAGATTTGCCAGTTAGGTAGTCGAGGAGCATCTCGATGTTTCTCGACGTTTACCAAAAGTTTTTGTACGAGCCAGAGTTGCCAGTTTGCCTGCTGTTTGTGAGCACAGTTATTTCATAAGTTATGCATTAATTTTTGTGCTCTTTTTCTCAATTATGTTATACTTATGTGGTTGCTTGTTAATTATGTAATTTATGTGGTTGCGTGTTAATTATGTAATTTAAGTTCATATGGTAAATGATTTAGAGTGTTATATAATGTAAGAAGACTCAGGCATGTTTTGGTTGTCCCCGAGTTGGTAACTGTTAGCTGTTGTCTCATCGAGTTTGTGCTAGAAGTTTCTCGAGTAATGCAAGCTTATATAAGAATGGGGAAGAGACTATTCCAGGTTTAGTCGGTTTTCAGTTCAGTTTGAGTGTAGTGCTGTGTCAATGCAGAGTGTCAGGGAAGTTTGTATATTTTCGGTAATTGTGAAAACGGTGAAGTGTTGTTAGCAAACAGGGAAATGTTTATTGAAGTTTGTACATCATCGGTCCTTGTGAAAATTGTGAAGTGTTGTCAAGCATTAAGTGTAAGTGCAGTTAGTAAAGTTTGTATAACTCCAGCGCTTGTGAAAACAGTGAAGTGAAGTTGGAAAGCATTAAGTGTAATTATTTGGAAAATAGAGTGAACTTTAAGAATCTACTGCTTATTTACAACGCCTCAGGTGATCTTGTGTACTTAACACCTAAAGGCTGACCATAGGAAGAACATCTCACTGGGCAACGTCCTTCCTATATTGTACTGCTGTTGGAGTCTGTGGCAGTATAGGATGGGGATGTAAGAATATCAATCACCTGGGTTATCTTGTCTTCAGTATCACTGCTTTGGGCAATCAGAATGCTTACTTGCCTAAATGACTCTGTAAGCTTCTGATCTCCTCCATAATTCTCTTATGGTTGACGACTGTTTTCAGCACTTCATTAGTTTTTCTCAGTGAATCTACCTCAACTGACAGCTCATCTATATTGTGTGTGTTTTTTTTTTTTCTGTTTAGTTCCTTTACTAATTCTTCATTTTATTCCCTCGGCTCGCGTAATTCCTTTTTAATTTCCTCACTTTCCATTTGAAAAGTTTTCTCTAGTTTATTCACTTTCTCTACTAATTTATTATAAGTGCCCATCTCAAACAGTCTGGGAAGAAGTCATCATCCTGTTTTCTACTTGTTCCTCTTCTCTTACCAGATTCTAGAGCCTTTTTTCCAAAGTAATCCGTCTTACAGACGGATAATCTCTACTTACAGTCTGGCATATCTGTGCCCCGTCTGCCTGCCTTCGTGTGTTATGTCTGGCGACATAGCTTATCTCAGCAAATTCCATGGACACTGATTTTTTATATTTACTTTCTTTAGACTACACTCTTTTGTAGTACTTGCTGTGCTATGTTGAATCATCACTTTATTTAGCCTAGTAACGAGCTTGACTCATTTAAATAGATACATCTTAGGTATGCCCAGATTGGAGCGAGTTGCTATGCATCCGACCTCTCCCATTGCTCTCTCTTTGTCTGTCTGTCTCTCTCTCTCTCTCTCTCTCTCTCTCTCTCTCGTGTGTGTGTGTGTGTGTGTGTGTGTGTGTGTGTGTGTGTGTGTGTGTGTGTGTGTGTGCACTGGGCATGCTCTTGATAGTCCGCATTCTAAGACCAATATTTCTGCTATTGTACTTGTCACGTACCTTTACATGTCACCACATGGCAATGATACCCACCATCCATACTGAATGCATGCAAAGACTCATTGTGGGCTGG
Source organism: Coenobita brevimanus (assembly GCF_032717465.1). Taxonomy (NCBI): domain Eukaryota; kingdom Metazoa; phylum Arthropoda; class Malacostraca; order Decapoda; family Coenobitidae; genus Coenobita; species Coenobita brevimanus. The sequence goes on from NC_137063.1 coordinate 14,859,671, forward strand.
TCTGAGGGTGTTCACAGGGCTGTTTTTTATGACACGTCGATAGTCTTGTTTAGGATCAGCAAAGTGTAATTTAACGATGTTCAGACTTTGCGTATTCTAGCGTAGGATCGAAGTAGCGTCCTTTCAGAGAACAGATCACTTCTTTAACCTCATAAATATAGGGTATATATAGGGAAGCTTGTGAAATAATACCAAGATTATTGGGAAACTGGTAACTTTGCTTATTAAATAAGTGAATAGTAGATTGGGTCTGTTTTACTAATTTTGTGATGTTGTATTTTTAAGTGCGTTGTATTAAGCTGCTGGTGAGAGACCTTGTGTGGGTTGGCTATTTTTGAGGTTTTGTGTTTTTTAGTGTAGTTTCGAGGATTTTTTTTTGCTTAACTTGGTTTAATTTTCATTTATGGTATATTTGAGTTTTTTTTTTGGGGGGGGGATAATTTTAAAGGATTCATTATGTTTTAGACCGTCTTTGAAGCATATATATATATATATATATATATATATATATATATATATATATATATATATATATATATATATATATATATATATATATATATATATATATATATATATATATACATACATATATATATATATATATATATATATATATATATATATTTATATATATTGTTACGGAACAGAGAGAGATAATGAACACTTTAAGTGAGAATACTAAAAATCACTACTGTCCCGCAAAGTTCCAGGTTCAAAACAAAAGAGTTAGGTAAAATTACAAGTTAAAGTTTAATGCTCAAACTAACAACTAAACATTCAGGACTCATAAGGATAATTTAATGGCAAAAAAACAGGTTAAATATATGGTTAACTGCAATAGCCTCTATTAACACGAAATTAGCAAGTGTAAATTTATCTAAGTCAGCCCTGATAAAATGAGAAAACCGGATAATGCTCAGTGAATGCTAGATGTATTATTACAGATACAAAATATTATTACTACTGGCTGACAGCAAAAACTCTACACCAATCACAAAAACCTCACCAGGCCCACGAAATAACACCTTATGCTATAGAGTACAAGAAAAAATGTAATAACACTTATACTCAAATTACACAGCTGCTAGATGGTTGGAGAATTCCTGAGCACTCACAAAAATAATAATAACTGTACAGGGTAGGACAGAGATGTGAACAAAATGAGGAGTAGATCTAAGTGGCAATTAATGCAGAGACTGAGCTCATTATATAGGGGCCAGCAGAGCTTGATACAACTTGTAAGAAGGACGGGCAAATGAAGCCATAGGGGACAAAGAGTTGACACTCCTGCTCTGAACAACAGAAAGAACGACTTACTCGACTATAAGGGGGGGAAGGGGGGAGTGAGGTAGAACACGCACTATGGAAGCCACGAGGCGAATCGTGATCAAACATGCAGCATACTGTACGTTAGAATTATATAAAGGATGATGAAATCATAGGCTATGTAACACCTCCCCACAAAGAAAAAGAAATTTACAAAGGAAATTTCTTATTACTCTAAAACAATCTGTCTAAAGTCTAGATAAGCAATCTGCAATAACATTATCTTTCCCCTTGACATGTTGTATGTCTAATGAATACTCCTGAAGAAGTAGACTCCATCTTGTCAATCTCTGATTTTTATCTTTAAACTTACTAAGGAATTTCAGTGGGTTATGATCGGTATAAATGACTATGGGGTCAAAACCAGAACACAAATAAAATGAAAAATGCTGTAAACCCAAAATCAAGGCCAAAAGCTCTTCTCAATTGTTGAGTAGTTCTTTTGAGGTGGAGTGAACTTCTTACTGTAATAAGATACAGGGTGTTCAATACTCTGATCATCCTCTTGCAGCAAAACAGCCCCAGCTCCTGCATGACTTGCGTCAACAGCCATCTTAAAAGGCTTAGCAATATTTGAAGTAGCGAGCACTGGCTGACTTAATAGGATAGCTTTAAGTTTACTGAAAGAGGATTCACAGTTATTGGTCCAGACAAATTTAACTCCCTTTTTCAGTAGGTCTGTAAGTGGTGATACGAGAATTGAAAAGTTAAGAACAAATCTCCTGTAATAACCTACCATTCCCAAAAATCTTTGTAGCTCTTTCCTACTTTTAGGTCTGGGAAGATCACTTATAACCTGAACCTTAGCTGCTGGTGGTCAAACATGTCCATCACCAATTACCAAGGTACTGAACTTTAGCTTGACCAAACTCAAACTTTGATAAATTAGCTACAAGATTAGCCTGAACCAAACGCTCAAGAAATTTACTGACATGGCATAGGTGATCTTTCCAGTTGTCACTGAAGATTAATACATCATCAATATAAACAACAGACCCTGCCAAACCCTCTGTTACAACATTCATGAGCTTCTAAAATGTGGCTGGTGCATTCTTCATACCATATGGCATTACAGAACATGCAAAAGTCTTTCCTACTGTTACAAAACATGAGATCTCCCTAGCACGTTCAGTCATAGGTACTTGCCAGTATCCATTTAACAAATCAAACTTACTTATGTACCTAGCCTTTCCGATCTTGTCTATGCAATCTTCCACGCGACGGAGAGGGTAAGTGTCTGTTTTGGGTATCTGATTAACACGTCTGTAGTCGATGCAAAGCCGCTGTGACCCACCTGGCTTAGGGACTAGAGTGACAGGAGAACTCCACTCGCTCTGACAGGACTCAATCATTTTGTGGTCCAACAGGCAGCCAAGCTCCTTCTGGATGAGAGGAACTTCCACTGGGTTCACACGGTAAGGAGGCAGTTTAATTGGCTTTGCGTCTCCAACATCGACATCATGCATCAACACAGTGGTTCTTCCTGGAGTGGCATGGAACACTCGCGGGGTACTCCTGCAGTAATGCCGAAAACTTTCCTCTGGAGCTAGATAAAAAGGCTTAGTCTGGAGATCATTCATGATATCAGGATTCTTCCCCAAACTATCACTCAGGCTCATGCTGCATGGGAGAACTTCACTTGCAGACTCGGGTGGAACAGCTACAGTGCAGACTGGGTTATTTTTGTCCCGCCTGTGATATAACTTTAGCATGTTGAGGTGACAAAGTTGCTTGTTCTTTCTACGATCTGGTGTGGCGATGACATAGTTGACATCACTGAGTTTCTTCTCCACGAAATAAGGACCACTAAACTTGGCTTGAAGAGGTTGCCCATGCACCGGTAGCAGAATCAAAACCCGATCTCCTGGCTGAAAGTGGCGTAACCTGGACTTCTTATCATACCAAGTCTTCATCTTCTCCTGAAAAGCTCCTAAATTCTCTCTCACCAGCTGTAAAGCAGTGGACAGCCGTTCTTTGAACTTCATCACATACTCCAGCAGGTTGACGTCATCTTCCTCCGACAGCCAGCATTCCTTGAGTAGCTTAAGGGGTCCTCTTACTTCATGGCCAAACAGTAGTTCAAAGGGTGAGAAGCCCAGTGATTCATTTGGAGATTCTCTTGCGGCAAATACAATGAATGGAAGACCTTTATCCCAGTCTTTCTGATGTTCCAAACAGTATTTCTTGAGCATCGATTTGAGTGTTTGATGATATCTCTCCAACGCTCCTTGGGTCTGGGAATGGTAAGCTGAAGACGTAATCTGGGTGATGCCCAACTCTTTCATAGACTGCTTGAAAACATTTGACATGAAATTACTTCCCCGGTCTGACTGTACCTCCTTGGGCAGACCAAACTTGGTGAAGAATCCTAGCATTTCCTTAACCACATTCTTTGCTGAGATATTTCTAAGTAGAATGGCTTCAGGATAACGAGTAGCCATATCAATCAGGGTCAACACATAAGAAAATCCTGAAGAAGTCTTAGGAAGAGGGCCCACAATATCCACCAACACACGGGTGAATGGCGCTTCAAAAGGAGGAATGGGAACTAGAGGTGCAACCTTTTCGGTCTGATTACACTTCCCCACAACTTGACAGGTGTGACAAGACTTACAATACCAGGAAACATCTCTGAAGATACCTGGCCAGTAGAAGTGTTTCAAAATGCGTGCCACAGTCTTCCTCACTCCAAGGTGTCCTGCCAAACTGGAATCATGAGCCACTCTAATGATATCCTGCCTACAAACACGAGGGATGACAACTTGATGTACAACCTCCCATTCACAGTCGGCTGATGCTGTTGGGGGTCTCCACTTCCTCATAAGTACTCCTGACTTTATATAATAACAAGTAGAAGCACCAGCTGACTCTTCCTCACTGCAAGCAGAGTTAGCTAGACCTTTGAACTCAGGGTCAGCAACCTGCAACTCAACCAACTCTTGACGAGACAAATTATCAACACTACGGGGTACTTCCTCATCTGGTGAGTGGTCCAGATTAGCAAGAAAAGTGTCAGCAAAGATAACATCATCATCATCATAATCCTCTAAGTCACCAGTAACTTTAGACTTAGCCCTAGTGACAGCACATGCAGAGAACACATCAGGGACATCACAATCCTGGGTCGCAGCCACTGGCTCACTAGACAACTGAGGAGCTGGACACACTTGACTTCCACCAATATCATTTCCAAGTAAGAAAGTTACACCTGACATTGGGAGTGTCTCAACCAACCCAACCATAACAGAACCATTAACAAAACCAGACTCTAAATTCACTCTGCACAGAGGGACAGAGAAGTAATTATTCCCTACACCTTGTAAGATTACAGTTTCATCAGAGGAATTAACATTAGAGCCTAGAACACTGGTCAGCATAAGGGATTGGCAAGCACCTGTATCACGATATATTTTAATTGATTTCCTGTCATTACTGTCCAGAGGACTGACAAAACCATCAGACAGGAAATTAGCACATGAACTCTTGAGAGTGTCACCCACGTTACTGCTCAAAAGAGGAGCTCCATCATGAGAATTTAATTTACCCCTCAAAGAAGGTTCAGTTAACTCAGTTAAAGAATTCTGGGAACTCTCAAGGGTGGACACTAGACCAATTGACTGAATATTTAAAGACTCCTTTTTGTTCACATCACGCTGTCTCCTGAAACATTTCTCCGTAGTATGACCAAGCTTACTACAATAAGTACATTTACTTTTCTGAAACCTAGAGGTGAAGCTGGTATTTACTTCCTGAGAAACATCATCTTTATTCTCTTTCCTGTTACCTGTACTCTGAGTAGAGGCAAAGTACTTACTCTCAGCTTTCCTTTTTTCTCTAGAATATCTCTTGTGAGTGAGAACATATTCATCAGCTAAAACTGCAGCATCAGACAAATTATCTATTCTTCTCTCATCAAGATATAGGCTTACATCTTTATTAATACACCTTTTGAAGTCCTCCAGCAAAATCAACTGCTTAAATTTATCAAAATCAGAATTTCCATTCTTAGAATTTAACCACTGCTCTAACAGATCTTCTTTGATTTTTGCATACTCAACACGGGATTGCTTATCTTGCTTATAAGTTGTCCTAAATTTCAATCTATAGGCTTCAGGAACAAGCTCATAGGCCTTAAGAATCAAGCTCTTAACTACATCATAATTATCAGATTGATCCTGAGGCAAAGATGCATAAGTTACTTGAGCTTTACCAGTGAGAACAGTTTGAAGGAGTACTGGCCAATACTTTTTGGGCCAATTAAAACCTGTAGCTACCCTCTCAAACAACTGAAAATACTTTGTTAAATCAGATTCATTAAAAGGAGGGACAAGTTTAACATTTTTAGCCACATCAAAATCATCCGAGCTAGATGATCCAGTTCCACTTTGTTTCATGCGATACTCATGGTCTGCCTGAATCCTAGCAATTTCAATTATCCTATGCCTCCATAGAACGTGCCTGAAACTCAGCCTCCTTAACACGAGCCTCCTGCAAGGCTAGCTGTAACTGAGCTATTTCAATCTGCATTTGCTCATCTGGAGGAGTTACATTAAACAAGCTTTCATTAATCATGTCAACAATTTGATCTTTAGAATGATGAGAGCGAACAGCAATTCCCAATTGTTGAGCAACAAGCTTAAGTTCATTCTTTGTTCTGTTTTCTACATCACACACTGTTTGCACATTTGACAAAAAATCTTTGGCTTCATTAAGCGTAGTAATAGTAGACATCATGAATAAATCACAGTCACAAAATATCAAGCAATATCCTTATGATAATATCCTGAATATCCTGATAAGAGGTCACCAAATTTATGTTACGGAACAGAGAGAGATAATGAACACTTTAAGTGAGAATACTAAAAATCACTACTGTCCCGCAAAGTTCCAGGTTCAAAACAAAAGAGTTAGGTAAAATTACAAGTTAAAGTTTAATGCTCAAACTAACAACTAAACATTCAGGACTCATAAGGATAATGTAATGGCAAAAAACAGGTTAAATATATGGTTAACTGCAATAGCCTCTATTAACACGAAATTAGCAAGTGTAAATTTATCTAAGTCAGCCCTGATAAAATGAGAAAACCGGATAATGTTCAGTGAATGCAAGATATATTATTACAGATACAAAATATTATTACTACTGGCTGACAGCAAAAACTCTACACCAATCACAAAAACCTCACCAGGCCCACGAATTAACACCTTATGCTATACAGTAC